>NC_137220.1:20961449-21561449 GCF_949987685.1 Ammodytes marinus | reverse complement strand
AAAAGAAACATACGATGTATCTGTTCGATATTGGACCGGAGGAACTGTAAATATGGATTACCTGACGTTTTGCTTTTGGATAATAAACCCGTACAAGCTATCCTGCCTCTCTCGTGGATTTATGGGTGTTAACAAAGAACTGGATATATGACACACGCGTCAAGGCTTCGAGTGGCAGCAGCCTACAAGCTATGTGGCCATTAAGGTTGGTCGGCCATAAGAACAAGCAAGAACAAGCTTTGCTGAGTTTTGTTGGTGGCCATGATGTTGTGGCGCTTCTCACTACGGGGTTCGGGGAAAGTTTGAATTTCAACGTGGTTTCCGGCCGGTCCCGGCGCATGACTTATGTCACAAGCAAACAGTATGTGATTGGTTGTGGCAGATCCAATAGTTTTAAACTTAAACAGACACGGTCTGCCTTCACGTGCGGTAGCCTTTGTCAATTGAGCGATTCCAGACCTTCTGTACAAATTAAATTAAGTACAATGGTCTGGTAGGACCAGGCTACCAGTGAACAAGAAATAAACAAAAACTGAAAACCCCTTTACTGTTGTCACACAACCGCTGACAAGGAGGAAGTTCACACAAGAGATACACTTCAAGTGTGGGTAGATCAGTACTGTCAGCAATGAAAGCAAGGCATGGATGTGTGACTGGTGCTGTGGCAGGGTTAAAGGCTGTAGGAAGGGAAAGAAGGTTTACACATGGGCCATTCTATAGCCTATAGGGACCTGCTGAGCTTAATCAGCTCAATTAGACCATGTCATGTCAGCTAATTGTCCACAACAACATCTAAAACGGGATAAAGGGGGGTGTCACCACAGTTTGGGTATTCAAGAACTGATAAGTGGTTCCTGATATGACCAGATAAGCACCCGTTAAAGAGGATTACTGTTGTGCGAAAGTCCCTATGAGTCTAGCAATACCTGGGCAGAGTGAAGGATGCATAAGGATTGAGTCAGTAGCAATGCAAGGCCTCGGACAACATACAACACAATATGAGTTCACAGTGCATTTTGTGTGTGTGTGTGTGTGTGGGCGGGCGGGGGGATAGTCATTGTCCTTAAACATTGCTGGGTTTAACACTATTATCATTCCCATTTCTCAAAGCATTCAGTGTCTTGTGTGAGATCCGGTGAGAAGGGGTGGACATTTCTTTATTAAGTCATTACTTTAAAGAAATTATCGAAAAAAAAACACTTTAGAGAAAAAGGTTTCAGTCCACATGCACAAAGTATTTATTCATTGAGTGTTTTCTTTAGCTGTTTGTGTCCTCCAAACCATTACTCTATGTAAAAGTCTTACTATTTAGATGTGCCTAGAGGTTTTCTTGGCTGGGAAACATTGAAATAGTTGAAAATATAAGATGCTAGGATCCTGGGAGTCAGTTTTTTTTTTTAACCACAGAAATTGGTTAGGGGAATTGGTAAGCAGTGTACTAGTTTCAAGACAGGGGATTTAAAGTAATATGAATGTACGATTTTCATTCAATTACATCCCTTATTTGACATTATTTATGTTTGGCCCTAGCAGTTTTCATTGCATTCCATTTCCCTACCTATGCTGTCAGATTCATAGCAAGTAATGCTGCATCCAATATGATTGTGTGTCATTTTATGTCTTTTTAATATTGGCTGGAGTTTTTTTCTATTCCCTCTCCTAATGTCATATTGGAGCCTTAGCCACAACATATATTCTGTCTCGCTATTGTATTGTTTTTACATGTTCTTAATAAATGTCCTTCATTCAATAACACAAAATCGCTTTTCAATATGAAATCTGTGTGTGTGTTCCTTGTGTAGATGTCCCCGCAACAGATCTTCATGTGCCCCAAAAGACATACAGACTGCATAACTCAGTTAAGCAGTTTGAAGCAAAGGTGATGTGTTAGTAAGGTTTTGCACCTCCTCTAAGTTTCTAGGAAAACCCTGCAGGATTTGACATTTACACTGGTAGCTAGTTAACCTTATTGCTAATCTTGTAATCAGGCTTGTCCTGAGCCAATCTCAGGAATCTGGGTCAGCTCACGTTATACAAAGGCAAAAGACCTTAACTCACCAGAGTGTAGAACTGAGAAAAATTAGTTCAAAGTTATTTTGTTGTCCTGCGAAATCAGTTGTAGGTAGATACTTGAAAATTTGGCATGTTATTGTATGAAAAGGAAGTTATTTATCCCCCAAAAATCTAAAATTTTAACTTGACCTTTGACCCTTATTCGGAAGTTACTGTACTCTCAAAAGACCTTAACTTCTATTCTATTGACAATTTGGATTTGTATCACTCTATATCAACATTTCCTGTGATAACAATGATAGCATTAAGTGAGTGTTGTCTTGTTAGGCATGATACTACAGAAATTGAATATTAAAAAAATAATAATAATGAGACTTTGAAGGCTAACATTGTTCATTTTTGGAAAATTAAAAAAAAATTATGGTTGTACTTATTTGAGATAAAATAACACTTTAAAGTATCCACCTATATTTCTTACATTTGAAAGGTTGGATGTCAGTAAAATGAGAGAGAGAGAGAGAGAGAGAGAGAGAGAGAGAGAGAGGTCCGGATGTCAGGGACTTAATTCTTCCCACAACTATTCTTTATAACACTCTTTATAATTATGAAAAAACATTTTGTAATGCACACTTTCACAAACACATTGGTGTTTGGTTAGGCCCCACTTCATACCCTGAACATCCATACCACGAGCAAATTTGCATTCTTGTATGAAGACATAGGCTACTTTTAGACTATTTTTTGCCATGGATTTTGACCAGATTTCAAGAAAAGGTAAACTGCGATCTAGGATCTGCTGGATTGGTTTATCGTTCAGGCTATGTTTTCTCCGAGCCAGGGAGGTGTGTCTTGAGGCATCGCCATCTCGCTCGCGTTGTTTTTTGGCAGGCAGCTTATTAGGCTACTTACTTTATTGAAGTTAATGTGTGTGACAGAAATAGGGTGACCAGATGTCCCGCTTTGTGCGGGACAGTCACGCATTTCCATTACTTTTGAGACGTTGTCCCACATTGTTATTGACAGTGAGCCTGCATTTTTAAATGCGTGTTTTATAATATGGCATTCATCCGATAGCTGTGTGGAGACAGCAGTCTTGCTAGTTGCTACTGGAGTGATGCCGAGCTCAGTGGGCTCTGAAGGTGCTGCCCGCTTCAGTGTTTACCTTCCTGTGACTTCAAAATAAAAGCCAACTCACGTTTGTCCAGTGAAATGCTAATGTGATGGCAGTGAAATGCTTTTAATGTGGAAGCGCAGAAGTGCTTCAATTACATGCAATACACAGGCAAATCACCGTAACTCCAGCGCTGTAGACAGTAACTTCACTTTGGTGCTTTGTAAAACCATGGACATATAAAGAAGTAAAACAAAGGCAGAGCGCCGTAACTCAGCCGTAACTTAATCCGAACGTTCCATAGCGACGCAAGAACAAAGTCAAAGGACCGCAACTGATGTTACGGTCTTCTGCCTTGGCTTTCCCTCTGCTTTTGGAAGTTACGGCAAAAACAGCATCTTATTTTGATAAGAAAACAACAGAATTGACTCAAGATATTTGTTCACATGATAAAAGTGATGGCCAGTGTTCCAAAAATGACAAAAACTAATTTAAAAAAAAAATAGAAGTTACGGTCTTTTGCCTTTGCATGGCAGTATTTACAGGAAAGCCAGATAAAGCAGTATTTTGTCCCCAATAACATTACATTTAACTATGTTGACTTCCAACTTGAGGTAAGCAGACAGCATTAAGGGTCTTGCCTAAGGCCCCTCACTAGATTATGCCGTGCTTCCTGACCCTTGAGTCCCTTACCAAAGTTAGCGGTGTTGCCCACTGAAGTATCCAGCTGTTCAGCTTTAATTTATTGCAGGCCAGGCATTACTGGTATTGCGAAAACTGGACTCATACTTACAGTATATCATGCCCAATTCTAAAACAGGAACAAGTTCGTTATTCTGCTATTCCACCAGAATTTGCCAGAAATTGGCTGATTGCCAGCTTTGACATAACACACAGATTGATAGCCTGCAGTGCAGTAAAGTGAAGACAGACAGGCAGAGAAAGGCAGAATAAGAGAGTGCGCTTTATTTCAGAGTTCGGGTTTTTAACTAAGTGATAATCACTGATTTTATTAGGCTGACTAAATCCGACTATATCTGTCTAGACCGCTATCTAGGGCTGGGCGATATATCGAATATATGCGATGTATCGCGAGATGTTCTCCACGGGATGTATAAAATGACCCTATCATGACCATTGAATACAAATTGTCACGTAATGTGTTTTTTTTTTGCCGCCACCGGCAAACTAGCTGGTGTTCGCTTCTCTCGCTCTTTCCTGTGGCTCTCTGCCTCACAGACTTACATGCATTGGCAACTCACTCACTCCCCCCTCCCAACCATAGTCTCCTGGGCGCGCAACTGTGACGTAGTCTGCAGTGTGTGCTGTGTGTGTTTACTTTTATCACTATGTGAAAACAACGAGAGGGAGAGAAAAAAAGACGAGGGCTCTTGTGCTCTTATGACAGCCGAACGAGCGGGTGGAGGGGGGCGCATATGACGGCGATGGTGGCCGTCGTTCATAGCATGGACCTTTTTTGTAGGTCCATGCTTATGAGAAGAAGCACACAGGCGAACGACCGGGGGAGGCGGGCTTACATGACAGCATTAGCTGCCGCTGTACACAGCACAGCCTGCCCTGGTCCTTATGAGAGGAAGGCTAGTGGCTACACAGGCGAAAGAACGGGGGAGGCGGGCGCGCATGACAGCATAAGCGGCCGCTGTACAGAGCCTGGTCCTTATGAGAGGAAGGTGAACGAGCACCGGGGGGCGGATTACTCCGACTTCACGTAGAGTTTTTGGTCCAACGTCACACAACCACGGCATCACATTTATTACGGGCAGCCTCTTATAATAGGTCCATGTCAGCACCAAGGGAGGTGCACACCGTTAATTAACTAAAAGTCTATGTAAAGTAGACTTGCTACATTTGCAAGTATTTTTTATAAAATAAAACATAGACTACTATTATGGAGCAAAACCTGTTCTGCATTTAAAGTGTGGCTGCTATCTTCAGGGGGTTAGTGGTGATAAACATTTAGTAAGTGGTTGTAATGAGTCATAATTAGTGTTCTCAGTTTACAGATTAACAGAAGATGGAAAAAACTGTTTCCAAATAAAATAATGCTGGATCCATGGTATGGGAGTGGAAGGATGTGGAATAATCCATACAATGAACAAACTCTTTGCCATGTGCAAGTTTCAAATTGTTCCAATAGAAAGCACTAAAGAATATAAACAAAATGTTGTTTCATGTAGCCTAATGCATCGTTAGTGCAGACACATTTTGCAGGGACTATTTAAATCATATTACTGGTGTGATGTTATTAATTAAATTGAGCATTTAGGATGTGCTCTAGAAGAGATTTGAAATATATCGAGATATATATCGTGTATCGAGATATAGTAAAACAAATATTGAGATATTGATTTTAGCCCATATCGCCCAGCCCTACCGCTATCATTGCAGAAATTAGCTGGTTCATCCAGGTCAAGTTTCCATTGAAGCTGTGTTGAGGTGAGACAAAACTGCATGGTCAATTGACCCGTGTCTAAATGCTGGGTTAAACCAATCCAATTGCAAAAGCATGCTCCATACACACCCCTAAATACCATGGAAATACATCCAGTATGCATACATAGGCAGACCATGACTCTTCCGCACACAGATCAAGCGTGTGTTTTTTTCAGTTTTTCTTTCCTGCTCTCCTCCTTCTTTCACAGTTCTTCTATTTTGGTCTCTTTTTCTCACCTGTCTCTCACCTCCCTTCCTTGGCTCCTCTCTGACTGACATCTCGTCTCCTTCACCACATCTTTAGCTGACGTAGGCGTATGTTGCTGAGGAAAGGAAAGTGGCTAGCAGTGGTGGCCTTGGAATTGGTACTGGGTGCAGACAAACAGTTGGGCAGCAGGCATTCAGAAGGGTAAATGCAGGCTGGAGATGATCCTGGGCCACAGGAAACAAATGCATTGATGACATACTTAAAGGTGGAGTCAGCGATTCCAGAGAATGCTTGTTGTCAAAATCACTTTTTGTCAAAATCAGTAAATATCTCCTCACCATCTGCTCCTTCTCCTTACCGTTCAGCCTTAACATTCTTCTAGACAACTACCAGTCCGTTAATGTTAACGCTGTTGTAATGTGCGGCACGCTGTTTATTATATCATCAGACACACGGCCTACCAGATGGATTTACACACATCAATCGCTTCGTCAAGTTATCCAAGTCAGAGCTTTTTGTATGGGTATCGTTATTTTAAGTCTCCATAAAGATCTTGCTAAACGTTAGTGTAGTAGTCTACTGTTTGCGTACTGCCAAGTCCTGGCTGTATGAGGTTTTGGGTCGTCTCCTCCGTCGCGCATAATGACAGCATTATAACAGCTGACGGGAGGAGGAAAATATAAATAACAAGTGGCTGACGATCGAGAGTCATCAAAGCGGTCAAGAAAAAACGTTTGCTTTGTTTTGTGGTGCTCTCACCACCTTATTATCTCTCTCTCTCTCTCTTTTACCATCCCACACCTATAGGCCTACAAAAATAGTTATTTCTCACACATTTTTTATGTGCAAGTCCAAGTGATGGGCAACAAATTAAGGGAGACCGGGGTAAGTAGGCACACTTTTTACTCTAGTGAGAATTGCTCATCACCTAAACATCTTTCAAAAGTCATTCCTACATTAAATTGAAGCTTAAGGTGTTGGCTTGAAATGTGAACCCCTCACTTTTTCTAACTTATTGTAATAAAGAAGACATTTACCATTAAAGACACTCTAACATGTTGTGACAACCAACCCCACCAAGGGGTCGTTTGTCACACACTATGGGGTTGTTTGTCACAATTTTATCTTTATGGGAAAAATCTTAAAAAGAAGGCAAGAAAGCAGAACTACATTTGAAAGTTTAATTTAATTGTGAAGTTGAAAAATAGGCCTACATAACTTTATGCATTTTAACACAAAATGAGCAAGGAATTAACAAAAAGGAAATCCATATTAAGACCAACCTACTGTATGTAAAACATAAAGAACAAAACAAATAGGTCTAACAATAATAGCCTACTCAACTAGGATACACACATTCACTATCTGAGTTACAGTGATGGCAAATGTAGGGTCTGCTCACTCTAACTGAGCAGAGATTGTGTGCCCACTGGTTGCACATACAACATTTCTCCCTTACCTCCCCTGAACGGGTGCTGGAGAACGTTTCCATACAAACCAAACACAAACTATCCTCTTCATCTGATGAAGATTCCTCCTCCTGTCTCTTTCTCTTCTGTTTCTTCCTCCCCAGCTGGGATAGAGTGCACTGGGGTGCAGTAGCCATGGCAACTGGTCTAGTTTTGGATGCACTGGGTCGTTTGGATTCTGTTGCCCTTTTTCTCTTTTGCATGCTAGCTGCCTTTCCTGCTCAATTCTCTCCTTCTCTGGGGTGTCAATGAGGATACTGCTTGACATTTTCTTTTGTTATTGGGTTCCTTTCCTGGCTGCACCCTTTGGATAACATGTAACAACCAACCCCCAAAAAAATTTGACGACCAACCCCAACTGGAATTTATTGCTAGCATCAAGGCCAACAACCATCTGACAACTAATTAGCTTGCTAAAAACAATCTAAACTATAGCTTACCCTTCACACTTTTTTAGGGTAACAAGTGTTTTGTTATAAACCCAGTGTTTCCCCCAGCGCTTTATAGCTAAGGCGGCCGCCTTGTACCGCACCGCACGCGACTACGGCATGCACGCGGGAGAGTTAAACGAGCAGAAGCAAACCGACATTTAACTGGTGGCGATAATAAACACAGTGCGGTTCTATGGGGATATTTAGCTGTACAGAAAGAAGTGCTCTGTAAAGCTAAAACAGTTTAAGACTCCCCATCACCTTGGCAACACAACCTATCTATCAGCTCAGACAGCGCAGAGAAAAGTTTGATGAATGCATGAGAGTGATGGCCCAGGCACCTTTCAGTAAGTTTACAGAAGTGCCACAGTGTTACTGTCTTTGACCTTTGGATAAATGCATTTAGTCATTTTAAGGGGAAAACACATTGTATTTATTATTTCAACTATTGAGTTATTTTTCAAACAGCATGCTAGTGTAGGCCAAGAAGATTTATTTTCTGAATGTTCAATGCTGCTTTATTTGTATGTTTTAAATTGGGAAATACATGTTCCAAAACGACCAATAACCTCTGTATTTAAAAATAAATCAAGCAAGTAGGCTCAAAACAACCATTAATGAATTATATGCTATCGCATCACAGTAGGCCTATTGTCCACAATAATCGCACAACAGCCCCCCATCCAAAAAGGAACTTTAAAAAGTTGAATTTGCACTTTGATGTGCATACACATGTTAAGTGTATGGTCCATTATTTGTATTTAGTGTGTCTGCATAGTATTGCACCAAAACAGTAGAAGTTTTCTTTAATTGTGCTTTGTACTGTCAGCATGTTTGCACAAAATTTGTACCTGCACATAGCAAACAAAATTGCACACACAACTGTAAGGTCAGTGTCTGTTGTATTTTTGTATTCAAATAAGCAGTTGTTTATTTATTTACTGCGCATTGGCATCTTCGAGCAAAATACCCCCCAAATATTCGCCGCGACGGTGACCACCTTGACTAAGACATTTTCTGGGGGAAACACTGAAACCCATTGTGTTAAAGCCTAGAAGAAAAACACTAACAGTCCTCTCACCTCAAATGCAGCAGTCTAACTCCAAGGAAGACTACGTATGTAGGTGACCTCTGATCCCAGTTGTGGATATTTACATACAAAAATTTAACAGACAGCGCGTTCTGGTTCCGAGATATAACGATTGTGAAAACCTACCCGTGTGACAAATTACCCCGTTCTCCCCTACTAACCGACTTGTATTTCTGGTGCCGACTAGTGAGGCAGCGGAAGTTTAAACGTTTAACCGACTTATCCTTAGCATCCCTTCTGGTAACATGCCCGTTAACGGAGCCTAGGCTTTGGATTTTATCTTGGCTTACACACAGTGCAGACAGGTGGCAGATTGTGAGAAGATATTCACTGATTTAGACAAAAAAATATTCTCGGAATGTATCACAGTAGAGCAGACAATAATATGTTGGTGAGAGGGACAAGAGCCAGAGGAAACAACACACAGGCACGGTAACACAGAGAGACAAACAGGGGACACCGAAGACACACAGAAGGAGAGGGACATTTAAGGAGAAACTATAGGGGGACGTGACAGGCTTCCCTGCAGAGTGAAACTTGGACGGACATGGAGTCCCTGGCAGGCTTTGTTCCAGTTTGTCAGCATGATCTGAGAGCAGCTGTCAGCTCCCCTACTATAGAGTGACTCCGATGCATTAAATACATCAAGACGATCAGCTGCAGTATGCAACCAGGACAGTCATTTAAGTTATGTTTGATGCAGAAGGCGGGATCAAACCTGATACGCAGGTTAGGTACATTATTGCTGTTTGTGCAGTTTGCAGTGTATGACTTCCTTTTTCTAGTCACAAAACCTGTGGAAAACTATGATGTGATTATGTGCAGCTGTGCCATATTGTAGCCTACAGAAACAGAGTAAATACTACAAATTGTGATGTGCCGGTAATACAATGATCTGAATGTAAATATAAGTGATAAATTGTGTTATAAAGTGTGAGAACGTGCACAATCTGTTAACTAGAACTAAATGTTCATGGTGAGTTTGAGGGAGTGTTTTTAGCTGACATGACCCAAATGACTGAAACTGATCACTTGATCCAGTATTTAACAGTAACAACAGCGCGTTGGAACAGAGCTAAGTTAGTCACGTGGTTGCGATAATGAGCTTCAGTAGCCACAGAAGCAGAATTCCCAACCCCACTTATCTTTATACAGCATGCTTTATATACACATGCTATTAATAAATGTTAATACAGATATGATTAAATTGATATAAATAAATTAAATTAATTTTAAAAATAAGGATTTTCAAAGGACTAGTTTTATTTTGACTTCTACCATGGTCACAGGAACTCTGATCAGTCTCAAACTATTTAAAACTTTGTCATCAATATACAGTATATCGAATAGAACTTTTTCCACCCTAGTATTTCTAAACAGACCTCGTTACAGAACAACATAGTATCTGCTGATAAACCATGTTGATCTTGACCAATTCGAAAAAAAATCCAACCAGTCTGTCTGCTTGTCTATACTGCATGTCTGCCAATAGATCTACATTTGATATGATTCAACCCCCCCCCCTGCACCCCCACTCTCCATCTGCCCCTCCTATAGAGATGTTCCTTATTAGATCCAGCTATGTGTCACATGTCCCTGTCCCCACTCATGCAGTGTCTCTTACATTTGTCAACCTGCTGCTCTCAATCAAAGCAATATGTAGGCGTATGAAGAGCCATGTGACCCAATACTGTCAAGCATTGACTGCACAGACTGAATACACGCACACTAACAGTGTGTTGAGCATAGAGTTATGGTAAATGTCACTTAAAGTTTACCTTCAAATAATATCAGACAGATATTTCTGTATCAAAATACAGGAATGTGCAATATTGCTTACCCTCTCATTCAAAATGTTTATGGTTCTACCAATGGTGGTAGATTTACCTAATAATTTTTGAACCAATATGTTATGTTATTTCTGACAAAAGAAGGCCATTTATTCTGATGGCTGAAACAAAAACTGTATGAGCGAGCTGTAGCTAGCTAGCTAATTGAGATAATGTTAGATACAGTACCTGACTTGGCTGAAAACGCTTTCTCAGGTTGACTTTCTTAATATTTCCAGCTGATTCATTCTAAAACGTGAATTCTTAGAAATGGCAGGGGACGCCTACAAGCAGGCCATTGTGTTAACTGACTGAGGCTAAAGCTGCTGAAAAAGTTAGCATGTTGAGAATCCTTGTTCAACACAAACAAACACTATAAATGAAGCAAAGGTATTGTTCTTGTTTTTTAGTGTAGGACAAGTTTGTCCAAATATTTAATATGATAAAGGATTTTAGAATGTAGAGTAACTAATGTGTATGACAAATGTAATACTTTCTCAGGAAATTTCGGCTGAGGTGCCGCAGAACAGCTCTGATAATCTTTACCCCAAACAACGTTGATTCCTTCAACATTTGCTTTTAAGTTAGTTGTATTGAGACTGAAAAACGACAGCACCTTCTTAACTCTTTAAAATCGGTGTTACTACAGCACCATGCAGAGTACTAAAACATGTGACGTGTGATGGTCAATTGCCATTTACCAGTCCTCTCAGCCCTCTTGACACTCCGTTGGTGTACAGTACACACTTAATACACTCCAGTAGCAGTTATCGAGTACTTTCTTGTATGTATTGCCAAAAAACTTAAACCATTTTTTAAATCGCCAGAGCTGGGTAATCCATCACAATCAACAGCCTTAATTGGTTTCCCTGTATTTTCTCTTTAGTCTTCACTTAACTGTGCATAATAAAGTATTTTCATCAGGGAGTAATGAGAAAAATTCTTATTAGCTATGACATCTTGTTTTGGGTCTTTGGAGGTTTGAATGGCAGCTAATTACCGATTAACTCTAATGCTGTGAAGTTTTTAGTGCAGAGAATAGTTTTACATATATTACACATTTCGCACTGATTGGGTATAAACTTAAGTACACTTGGAACGAAAATATCGAGCCTTATGACCCTGTTGTTCTCCTGCCCAATGCACCATGTTCTGCCATGGCTGTACGCTGACATGGTACCAAGACTTTTTTTAATATCAGAGTTTGTAATCCTCTCCACAGTCCAATAATGTGACTTTTTTATTATCAAAAGGGTCAGTAGGCATATAGTTAACATTCATACTGCCCACGGTATGTTGTGTACCATGGTAAGAGTCAGTTGTGAGAAGAGGTTTACAGTGTCACAAGTGTGAAACCCATCACACGAATGAACAATTAGAAAGTGACTGCCGAAAATTGATCCCTGTCTGTATTAGGAGGCTTTCGCACCAATCTTGTTTGGTCCGGACTTTCAGACTTTTCTGTTTGATCCGAACCTATATTACAAGTTTGAAGCCTCCAGTTGACCGGTCAGACCTAAAGTGGTGCTATCGCCAGAGAGGAGATATGAGCCGCTGGCGGGGGGGGGGGGGCTGACGGGAGACAGACACGTTTTTTTATTTATTATTTATTTCATGCTGGAGGTGGGCGTTGTCTGGGCGGCTGTCTGAGATATACATTGTTGCGGGAAAATTACTCTTTTTATAAGTTTTTCTTAATTCCTTCATTCAAACTGAGGAAGGCAATACCACCAATAGAAACGCTGTCGTCAGACGCACGCCCATCTACGAACCAATCATTGTCCAGTATAGGGGGACACTGCTCACGTAGATGATGACCACAGGACATAGTAATGTCATCAGAAGTTCTTTAGTGTGCTGGCAAAACTGCAATCCTAAACCAAACCTATGCAGATCAAATCCATACAGTGGACAAAAACAAAAAAACTTGGATTCGAACCTTGGTGCAGACTTTTAGGTGTGAAATCCCCTTACACTACAATATTGCTTTGTTGTACAGTTTTCTTCTTGATATTCTCCTTGGCGAATGCCACCAACTGGACAGGAGTGTGAAGCAACAGATTAAAACACTAGAGAATGCGCAGTCACTTTTTACTTATTTTTTTGCAATTCATTGAAGATCGCCTGGTGTCCTGTGAAGAAGGAAAGAGATGTGAAGCAGTTAGATGGATTTTTCTTCTCTTCATTAAGAAAGCCCACCCAGCCTTGTGACATAGAGCAGGGATTTCTGACTGACTCCGCCTTTAATTAGTCATTATCATAATTGTCAGCTTTTGTTTTTTTGTTCTTGCTTGGGCATCAAGACTGGGTGTCGGATGGGGATTGTTCCTACGTGTTTCCAGCAGCTATGCTCAGCTATGCAGCTGCAGCTTCTGCTGAATGAACAACACTAACAGTGGACGGAGACACGAGGGGGAGTGCAGTCATTCTAACACATCCGCATAAACAGAGAGGAGAGGCGAAAGGAAGGTCAACCATGGCAGACTTACATTCTTGGCCCTCACACTTGCTGATCATTGGAGAGGAAGAGAAGGGAGATGGAGGGGATGCAAGCACAATAAAAGGTGGATGATCAGGGACTGCGGGGCTATGGATACATAGGGGATAGAGCACTACAGAGCATTGATTTCAGAAGGTCAGTTTTTGCTTCGATGTTGCCTCAGTGTGTGCACGTGTTTTATTGGTATAATTAAAGCTATACTGCGTAACTTCTGACACCAGTTTGTAAACGCTGCCATACCGAGAAATACCAGAGATAGTTTTGTGGAGCTGGGCTAAATGAACTCCGGTCAACTCGTTTGGCAATGGCTTGAATGTAACAGACATTCATTTAAGCCATGAAAGAGTTACGCACTATCGCTTAAAGCAAAAGATGAATGAAAAGAAGCAACAAACAGGTAGAGCGTCTTGTTTGTGTGTGTGTCAGCCTGGCCTGTATTTTACTCAACACTGTCACTATAAGGGGAGGAAGTCAGGGCCTTGTCTGCGGTTTAGACATCCTAAATGAAAGAGGGAAACATTCAGTATGCTCAGTTCACATCATCAGGACTGGAGTCAATAATTGCATAGGGGATGTCCAGGAAATAAAAGTCTGTTTGCAATAAGTCTAAATCACTTTCATTTCTAAATCAGACCTTCAGCTATGGATTGTTTATATTTTTCAAAACCTATCTTAGGTCCTTTTGTATGAAGAATACAGTTGTTGTAAATTTGGCATTCAAGCTTGACTAAATGTATTCCAAGACTTATCGCATACATTTTTGACACAACATAATCATTTAGTATTAAAGTAGAGCTGCGATTTACAACCTCTTTTTTTCGTGACAAATATATTCAAAATGTATTGAATGTGCCACATTTGTACTTGGCAGTATAGGGGTATAGTGGCATTGTCAATAGTTAATATTGATAAGAAATGTTGTTAAATATTGTGCCAGCTAGTGCCGATGCCAGAAGTTGATAAATTGATACGTCGATAAACAGAAAGTCAACGATAGATAATCGAATTTCAAAAAATACAAACTATTTGTCTTCTCTTTTGCACAAAAGTTCATATCGAAAGTTTACTCTGGACCTTGAAAAAGTTCATTGCCAACAAACAAAGGTTCCAAATATTGGCTTGTTTTATGCTTGTCAAATGCAATAATCACTCATTCTCTCTGTTTTATAATAATTCAAATAAAATGTGTTGAAAAGGGTTGATGATATCTCAGACTAAATGACTGATCAATGGAGAATTAGAAACAATTCTTAACACATCCCACTAAGAGTGCAGCAGTGTTATTCACTGAGGTTTGGAGTTTAACACCAGGCTCTTCCTTTCCAGGTACTTGTGTTCAAACCAACTGACTTTAATCTGTAGAGATGAGCATATGGGTGAAGTTTACATTTAGGCAGCTCAGATTAGAATCAGGACCCGGGTCAGCGCCCTCGACAGCTTGTAAGTGCGTCCATATGTATGTTCTGAGAGTGTTAAAGGGTCAGCTAAAGAGAGCAGTACCTTACCACTCAATCCACTGACATACAGTGACTGTGTCAACAGAAGACTTTGAATTTATATATATATATATATAACATGCATGGTGTCCATGTAAGTGAAACACAAGCAGTAACCGCTGATATATATCAATACAAGCTTCCATCCAAATTGAAAGCAGATGTGAAACAAATTTCCCCCAAAATCAATATAAGAAAATGTAAACGGTAGGTGGCGCTGTTTCTCCATCTGCCATTAAAGCGCTACAAAAGAAGATAGTAAAAGAAGATGTCGTACTTTTTGATTTCAGTTAACCTTAGGCAAACGTAACTGATAGAAATATTGCACTTATTGCATTCATTTGAGGGACATTAATTCAGGGTCCTTATCACTCCCCATAGATCTAACGTGTTGTTGGCGTGTACGCCTCTTCAAAGAAAGGATTTATCCGCTTCAGTTGGCACTCCCAATTTTGTTGTAAAGGTGACTGTACAATGACAATAAAGGCTTTCTTATCTTATCTTAACTTATCGTATCTCTCTGTTTGCAGGAGTAAGCGATATATTTGTGTTAACATACTGTACATGTTACATCGCTCTATATTCATACGGCAATCACTTATATAGTGTATGCGCGATTCATAACACAAGTCTATCAGTCACTCCATTCTGCAAAGGAGACACTTTTCTTGTATCGAGGAGGGTCTCTCTGCACGTGAACTCACAGAGCTGATTGTTTACCTGGCTACAATGAAGGCGGCAGGTAAAAATCTTTCCCAATGTTTTATTTTTATGTTTTTTTCGTCATACATCATTGAGGACCCCCTCGAAAACCAGATGCTGCATCTCAAGGGGCTTATCCTCTAATACATTTATGAATACTCACAGATCTGAAGTGTTGCTTGAAGACCGCTGTGCGTTAATGTTGTGACGTAGGATGGAGTAACTGCAGTCACTGACAGGAGGTTAGCTAAAATGATCCAACCGCTTACCCTTCTGCTTTAATCGTCGCACCAACTTTTGTTGTGTTTTTTTTCCAGTATTCAAACGTTCGTCAATTTTTTCATACACTCCTTTAAAAAATGCAGTGAAATATATGGTAGAAAACACACTTATAATCATTAAAAGAAGAGTTTTGCATGTAGCTTATTTGGCTCTATGAATTCATGATGATTCATGATGAATATGACATCTGTTTGGGGAGTGGGGTTGTCAGTGGTGGTGGGGTTGGGGCAATGGTGCAGATGGAACAGTTGATGGGGGAGAGGGGAATAAGTGAGTTTCAATGTTACAGGACGAAGATTTAAAATGGATTTTAATGCACAGTGAATGCAAGTGAAAAGATATGTTTTTATAGCACCAAAGAGATATGCAGCTAGACAGAGCTGCCATCCACACACACACACACACACAAGCATGGCCACACTCACTCACTAAATGCACACACACTGACATCAGAACGCTATGCAGCCGTGCTAACTCGTTAGTGCATACAGCTGTGTGCAAGCAGACACACACAGACAAAAAGTCACGCAAATGTACTTATGTATGCATGCTTGCTGAGGAATGCACTCATGAAAGCGCACATGTGAGCACCCACACAGACAGACAGACACACACACGCACACACACACACACACACACACACACACACTCTGGTCGGCCGGTAATTATTTGCTGGCAGAGAAACAGGAGCCATACATAGTCAAAGAGAGCGGTGAAAACAATGAACACACGGAACAGACGATTGCTGTAAATAAAAGAATGGAAGTGGAGCGAGGGAGGAGCGGAGGAGGACACCATGCCACTGGCACAGAAATGAAATGGGGACTGGAAAACAGCGAGGGCGGAAATAAAGCGATTGTGGAAGGGGAGAGCAGAGTCTGAAATGAACTAGCTAGCGTGGACGTGGAATTAAGTTTCTCTCTTTTTCCACGTCTCCGTCAGTTTGATATATTAACGAATGGATTTAGTCTTACTTTGATAGCACGGGTCTAGGGCTTTTGGTTTGGCAGGTGAAGGAACTTTGTCTTTTTTTTTAAAATGGAGGAAAATGAAGGTTGATAGCGGTAATACTTGCAGAATGACAATCAAAGACTTTGCTGTGATCTTTTCTGTAAGGACGCTCAGGGATTGTACCATTCTCTTGCTTCAAAGTCTCTAAGAATGTCACAGACGTCATACACATACGTCTGGAATTCGCTTACTCTTTCCAGTCATGGCTGTAACTTCGATGTCCATTGAGGACAAGCATCCATGTATCTACATTTTATAATTGATCTGATATGGTTAGGACTGGGTCACCATTCTATGCTTAAAGGTGGAGTCGGGGATTTATGAAGAACGCTTGTTTACAACTCACTTTTTGGAATAATCAATATATATCTCCCCACAATGCCCGATGCCTGTCCGTAGCTTACTGTGTGTTCCCGCTGGGAAAAAAATCCAGTGATTATACACAGCCTCAGGCCCTGTAAAAGGGCATGTTGCTAGCTACATTGGGCACCCTTTGTTTACAAAACAGTTAACAGAGCCTAGCCTGTGTATTAACACTATATTTCTTTTCAGCATACGCACAGTTCGGCCAGGTAGTGGATCATGAAAAGATATTCACTGATTTTGACTAGAAGTGTTTTTGACAACAAGCGTTCTCCAGAATCGATGACTCCACCTTTTAAACCCATGTGATTTTCGGAAGGTCAACATCTTTACCTATTTTGTGACATTTCCCAACATCTACTTGATGGATATACAGCTCAGACATTCATGGTTACCAGATGATTTACCCTAATGAGGCGATCCCCTGATCATTCCTCTAGTGACACCTGCAGGGTTTCAAATGTTCCACTTTTGCCGTAAAATAACTTAACAGCTACTGGTTGCATTGTCAGAACATTTGGCAGCCATTAATGGGTCCCAGACAATCGTCATTCTGTCAGTTGTATCATTAGTGAACTCTTGACACTAGAGGAAAAGCAAAACGTCTCAACCACTTCTGGATCAATTGGCATGGTTTGGTATCCATCCATGTCCCTCTCAGGGTCATTTGTAATAACGATGGTGACCCATGGGACAGTTTTGACGTGTCCAATAGCCTTAGTATATGACCAATTACCGACAACATTGACGTAATTCCCAATAGCCTCAGCTGCACTCTTTGTTTAGTGCTAATTTGCAAATGGCAGCACGCTAATGCACTGAAATTAGAGAGACATGGCTGTAAACACGTGTATCATTTGAGTGTGAGGCGCAATGTAAATGTAATATGAACCTTCTCAACGCCGCTCCCAAGAAGGGGAAAACAAATCATGCCAAGTGCTTCCATGCACTGTGTGACCCATGTCTGGTTAAAGAAACATATTGGAGCTTCACAACAGCCTTTCATTTTGTTTGGAAAGATAAAATGTTCTTAGCCCAGAACATCCTTATCGACAGAGCCTGCTGATCTGACGGATAGCACGCAGCAGCTGATGTTGCTCTACAAGGGGCCGACAGCCAAGATACACATCAGCTAATATGGACTGTATACAGTACTGTACTCCCAACTCCAGCCATATCATGGATCATCCAAGGCCACCCATGTTTAACATGTACTGAGTGAACTCTAAGCCACCCGAATGTCAGCTGTCACAACAGGCCTAACCACCGGAGAGCTACTGCCTCTGAAGCGGTGTTTTCCTTCAGGAGAGGCAGCTGCAAGAGCTTCACTCCTGTTGATTTAACGAGTTGTTATTTGACCAGTGGAGGTGTTTCCAGTTTGGATGCCTTGTGCCTTTCAAAACATATGAAACACAGTTTAAATTGAGCATAAATGCCGACCTTAAAGGGTGAAGTAAAAGAAACAACATTTTGGACAAGGGACAAAGCAAAGTTAAAGGTGCAGTCAGCAATTATACAGAAATGCTCTTTTAAACTCGTACGTAAAGGGGGCCCGCCATTATCAACATGACCGTTATCAGAGTCTATCCTGTGTGTTTTTTTCAGCGCACACACAGTACAGACTGGGAACAGATCGTGAGGAGACATTTTTTTCATTTTTGACTAAAAGCATTCTCCATAATCACTGACTCCACCTTTAAATGTTTCAACTTGGAAAACAGCAGTTGACAGAAAACAAGTTAAAATCATGTTAACAAAGAAAAGGCTATTGATGCTCACAGAAATGGAAATCTGAAGATGTACAGCGGTCATTAAAAACAGGCAAACTCAGTCTGCTTATGGAGATGGTCCTTGATGTTCGATTGCATTGCAAATTAAAATGGGGATTTGCAAGGAACTCAAGTGTGTAGATACTGCACAATTCCCTTACCTTCTGACTCGCCTCTGACTGTATATTAAAAAACAGATGTGTTATGAAAAGAAGTATGGACCAAGAATATGCACTTACTTACAGCAAACCCCTCAAGGGGAAAAAAACTGCATTTAGATAGTCTGAAATGAGAAACATTTCCGGCCTACCATTTGTGTCCTGAGTGTCTTTCTGCTGGTTTTGCTGGAGTGATTACAGAGAAAGGGTGAGTGATGGAGTGGTAGAAAGTAGAGTGAGAGACGTGCTTTGGAGGAGAACAGAGAAAGAACGTGCCGGATGGAAGTAGGGAGGGAGGGGTGGAAGGGAGGGAGGGAGGGAAACACATCTTTGATCATGCTGTGCGGCTTTTTTCTCCCCATCTATTCAGCGTGGACGCCATCCAAGGCCTACAGTACCTTGCTCTGAGACCTGCTAGAGTCTAGAGGTGTGTGTGCGTCCGTGTGAGGGTGTTTACCAAAACCCACGTAAGATCTCTTAATCGCCAAGTCCTGTTTCCAGACAGACTGGCAGAGTGGAGTGTACATTCTGATCTGTCTGTAGGCCTACATAACACATCCCCATATGATGTTTACACATTACAATTTCCTGTTGTTTCCCCCTTTATCATCTTAATGTTTCCTTTAGTTTTGAATTTTATTTTACAACTTGCAAAAAAGGAAAGTTACAAATACTAGTTGCGCAAAGTGTCTATATGCTCCCAAGTGAAATCATAAAGTGTTGGTTTTTTGAAGGTGGAGTCAGCGTTTCAACAGAAAGCTGGTATGTAAAGGGGGCCCGCCATTATCAACATGACCGTTTTCAGAGCCTATGCTGTGTGTTTTTTTCAGCACACACACAGTACAGATCGTGAGGAGACCTTTTTTCATTTTTGACAAAAAAGCATTCTCCATAATCACTGACTCCACCTTTACATTTTTCAACTTGGAAAAGAGCAGTTGACAAAAGAAAGCTTTTTGTCAAAAATCACTTTCAGTCGAAATAAGTGATTATCTCTTCCCGATCCTCTACCTGTCCGTACTGTGTGTGTGTTTGTGTGTGTGTGTGTGCTGAAAAAAAATCAGGTGTTTGTTAATACACAGCTTAGGCTCTGTAGACGGCATGTTGTTAGCTAGTAGCTACGGTGGGCTCCTTTTGTTTACATACTAGTTTACAGGCTGTGTATTAACACTGGATATTTTTTTCAGCGCGTCAAGGCAATTCACTTTATTTATACAGTGTATATTTTAAAAACAACAGAAGTTGACCCGAAGTGCTGTACATACAATACAGTAATTATTGAGTCTTTGTGTGGTCAGAATCAAAGACTTCTCAACATTACCCAGAGTCAGATGATCTCTGCTCAGCGTGAACTCTCTCACCTTGTCATTGTTAACAACAAAGGCCTCCATATTAACACATGGTAAGGTCACATGTCAGTATCTCAAATATCTCATCATATTCAACAAACGGGGACACAAACAGCGAGTTACATGCAGCACATGTCTTAGGTCTACATGTTCATTAGCTTAGCAGCATGACTTTCACATTGACATAGACATCCTGTAATTAGACAGCATGAATTTGAGTGGGTCTGGTGCTGAAAACAGGGGACACTACAGCCCAACTCACACTAAATTTAGTTTGAATAATTTGGTCCCATGGGGGATAACCGTGCTTTAAGTTAAACTACATTTGCTATAATTTTGGGGATGTGAAATAATGTAGTGGAGTGAGTGAGTGAGAAAGCTGGTGGTTTCAAACTCAGCATGTATTTGTTTACATATGATCAAATTGGTAACAATAAATCTATGCTGGAATAGCTATTAGTATATTATAGCTGCTGTTTGCGATGGATGTACAGACTACTATCGGTGGATTACTTTGAATATGAGGAAATAGTTTAAAGTTCTGCATAGACCGTCTTTTTTATAATTTTTCATGAATGTAGTTCAAAATATATATCTTAAAGGTGCTGTAAGCGGAATGGTTCTTTTAGCTAACTTCCTGTCAGTTACTGCAGTTAGCAGTCCCCTCGCTCGTCCCTACGTCACCACATTAATGCACTGCGGTCTTCAAGCAGCAAGTTATCTAGAATCATCTCAGATCCACAAGTGTGATAAAACATGATAAAAACCATCAAAACAGACATTGGGAAGGATTTGTACCTGCTCCGCGCCATATGTAGGCGCATACACATTCACCCATCTGTTGCTCTGGCGTGCACCGGCAGTGAGACCATGGAGTGTATATACTATATATGAGTGAGACAAGTGACGTTTTGTAGCGTTCTCTCTTCTGATTCGATAAGTTTATTTGACGATTACATGCAGAGCAGCTGACTGAGAGATCGACTTTATGAAACTCGCACATTATGTAAGTGATCACTGTATGAATACAGAGCGATTTTACACTTATATTAACATAAATAAACCGCTTACTTCACCTTTAATTTTACTTTTATTTTTTATGTATACATTATACTATGCTGTACAGATGAAGCTGTGCCAATAACCATTTGTTATAAAAGAACAAGGTTAATAACAGTCCAAAACTTACACACACTTGTAAATAGTCTTCAAAAAGTTTTTTCAGAATTCCAGTTTTATTTGTGATGCTCTGTATGGGGTTGAAAATTATAAGCGGAGGATCTCTTCCATTTGTGTTCTTTACTTATTTAGACATGAATAGAGGTATGTGCATTCTTATTATTTATGCCTTTCACTCAAGCCTGTCATATTCCCATTATCTTTAATATTTATAGTATCTTGTATCCTAGACCTAGATAGCAAAAGTCTGATATACTGTCCTTTTTAGAATATTTTTTAAATGTCTTGTACTTACCTTATTTCACATATGTATTGTTTTGACTATCAGCAAATCCAGACCGGATCTCAAATGGCCAACCAAATCTTGATTATCCAATCTTGTTTATCAAATCTTTTTTCTTGATAGAGTTGGATGTGTGCTTATACAGTACATGTCCTGTGGGATCTTTCACACTCTGATGCCATCTACTGTCACATCTGGAGAAGTGGATCTCAGCTGCTCAACTTTCTTTATTTTTCATTGGTTTACTTCCAGGCAGCATTTGAATTATTTAAAAAAATAATTGCAGAAATTAAAGAACTGGGTTGCTTGATTTCTTTATTTTAATTTTTATTTAGTATCTACATGTCACATAAAAATACTTTATCCTAGTCCTAGAGACAAATATTGCCTGGTGTAGCCTCGTGTGGCTCATACCTTTAAGAACACATCAGGGTAACACATTGGAAAGCTGAGCTAGACATTCCACTGTCTTCTGATATTTTAAAGACTAAAAGATTAATCCATTGTCCTAAAAATATTTGACACATAATCAGTGGTGAAAATAAATGTTAGTTGGTGTCCTGGCTGAGATTATTAAAAAATGTATTTAAGATGGGGTCAGCGATTTATGGAGAACGCTTGTTGACAAAAATCACTTTTTCTGAAAATCAGTGAATAGCTCCTCATGATTGTTACCTGTCAGTATTGTGTGTGTGTGTGTGTGTGTGCGTGTTTGTGTTTCTGTGTGTGCGCTGGAAAAATTAATACGCCTAGGCCCTGTTAACGGGTATGATAACACAGGGTGTGTAAACAAAGGGCCCACCGTAGCTAGCAATATGCCCATTTACAGAGCCTACGCTGTGTTTAAAAACTGGATTTTTACAGTGCAGTAGGTACAGACAGCCGTAGAACCAACTCCACCTTTTAATGTATAAATAATAGACAGAAATCTCACAAATGATATTCAGCTGTAAAGGTGAGATATACAAAGGACCACAAAAGCTGTTACAAATATGCAATCAAATGATACTGCATATATTTTGTTTAAGTATATTATAAATCAAACTGGAGGAATATGCAGCCACTTTTCATAAGCAATTATAGTCTCTACAGGGGCCATGAAGCATGATGGGAGGAAAGCCCTCTTGAGAGCCGGCTCTGTGCAGGGAGCAGGTCAACTCAGGTCACACGTTTATCCAGACAACCGGTGTTGTGATGACTCTGGTGCCCTCACCTGGCACTCCCTGCTACTCACACAGTAATGTGCAGACAGCTGAGGTGGGGCAAGGCATGTGTTGGATTTGCTGTTTTGCAGGTCTTTATTATGAATCAAATTAAGGTAAAGTTTCATTGCATACAATAGTGACAGTGAGTTGACGAGGTTCTTCTGGCACACATACAGGGACATTAGTGGTGTCCCAAACTACGGCTAGACTAATGTTTTAATCTCCGGCAAGTGTCTCTGCCCGTGTTAGCAGCATAATCCACTCTAAACCCTGCAGCATTAGCAACATGACACAGTTAATACAGATGTATAACCGGGAGTGCATTGTTTTTTGATTACATTGTCAAACCTTTGAGAAACATTACTACAAAGGCCTGTTAAGTAAGAGCAAAACCATTCAGTCTCAAATTTTTTTTTTAAATCTGACTTCGGATTTGTTAAGTGATTTCAGTCATAATTGGCTGGAAGGGCGAGCATTTTTGTCGCCCTCCTCTCCAGTTCTTCAAGTCAAATATTATCTGTGGTCACGGTTTTTAACGCTAGTCTAGTGCAATTGCTGCACTCAACAAGTAAGTGGCAGCACTATCAGGATTTTTAGCAGGGATTAAGTTGCCCTTTAACCCCCAAAAATCGGTATGTCCATCAGTCCCAGTGTATAAATAGTAGCACCTTCAGTTAATTCAACAATAATGACCTTACACTCAAATGTCGTGTTACATATTATGTCCACTAAGTACCTCTACATTTGCATTCGAAAAAATGCAGGAACGATGACTGGCTGTTGCAGGAAAAAATGTTGAACAGAAAATATTATTCTAATATAACCGTTTGGTTTGGATATGATTCAAATCTTGGGGATTATAACTTTTAAATCAATGTACAAAACATGATTTCAACAACAAAGGAAACTCTGAGCTGTTTAATAAGAACTGTGAACTTTCGCCGCAGAGGAGGAATAAAACGCTGCAAAAGCACACATCCTAAATTGTGTGTGTATTTAATTGTGTGATTTTCCCCTAATTCCTTTCAGAACACTAAGTAAGTAGCTTAAAGTAAATTAGATTTTGGTTGGAATCTGTTTCCTGGAATAGATGCAGGATCGTATGCTGTGAACAGTGAACACACAGGCTGTATTGTAAGAGCAGGTGAGCCGTGCAGTGCTGAAGATGATTTGATTCCTTGTTTCTTTCAGAGCAGTCCGCGGTGTTAAATACATTTATCTCTCTGAAAAAAAAAAATTATCATTTCAACACACACAACATTTAAAATAGACTTTGGCGTCCTTTTAAAACATAAGCCCAAAACGTCTCTGTTTGTGACATTTTCAAGCCTATTTTAAAAAAACTGAACTAAATACTGGCTTTAGCCTGCTGGGTTACTCTTGTGTCATGCATTATAAGCAGGAGCAATGGACCATCTGGGAAACAACGTCCGGGAAAACATGAGGCAATTTGTGATGCATGAACACGTCCGTCAACACATTTGGTTGCATGTACAAGTGTGTACATTAAATATGACCATGGTGAACAAAGAAACTACCTGTGTGATGTGATATGAACGTACTATTTTATTGTACAAATAGTGAAAAAATGTCACTTTATATCCTCCCCCTTACTGAGTCTTCTCTCTGTCCCCTCCAGCTTTTTTTTTTGTTGCGTCCACTGATGTCCCGCCCACCATGCGCCTCCCAGCCAATCCCTGCCCAGGTTCTCAGATGGCTGTCTATTGAAGGGGCCGCCGGCGAATGCTGAGCAGGCTGGCGAGGTCGCAGTCCGCCTCATTGTCCTGTGTTTGGCTGCCAGACGGGACTGAGGCGGCATGGAGCCAATGTCCAACAAGCAGGACAGCAACTCATCGGAGGGAGATGAGAAAGGGTGAGACGAGAGAGAGAGAGAGAGAGAAAGAGAGAGAGAGGGTGAGACGAGAGAGAGAGAGAGAGGGGGGCTGTGTGCCGAAACCCAAACGTAACGGGTTGTGTATATATGCATGGTGTGTGTGTGTCAGTCTTTGATGTCAACATGAAAGGAGAGCAGAAATGAACCATGGCTTGGATAGTTGAAAGAGTAGCTGGGGGCATGGATGGATGGATGGATGATAGGATGGATAAAAGCATACGCAGATGTAGAGGCGTGCATCCACACAACCTCAGATTATCAAAGTCCAGACACAATCACTTCACATCACACAACTGGATGATTTACATTTTGATTTGTATGCAGTGCAGAAACTCCAACTCCAAATGTCCAATGATGAACAGAAGGATGGATATGATTGCCAAGAACTTTAGAAACTGAACAATCGATTAGCAATGGATGAGTGGTTGGGCATCATAAGCCATAAAAAATGTTGTCTGATGAGATAGATAGATAGATAGATAGATAGATAGATAGATAGATAGATAGATAGATAGATAGATAGATAGATAGATAGATAGATAGATAGATAGATAGATAGATAGATAGATAGATAGATAGATAGATAGATAGATAGCTGCTATCGGTGTATGAATGTGTGTGTGAATGGTAACGTGTAAATGGGAACAGGTCTCCCTTGCAAAAGAGTCTTCGGACTCAATGGGATTTACTTGTATAAATAAAGGTTAGATAGATCAGAGCAATATGGTGTACCGAGGATGATTTCTGGAGGGGTTAGAGGGAAAGCATAACAATCCATCACGCTGCCATCTGTGCTCTCTTCATTTCTCCGCCACGTGCAGTCACTTACACACACACGGGCACACACGCTGCCCCAGCACTAAGCAAGTTAAATCCCACATGAATTGAATGAACTGTGTAAATGTATAAAATCAAACAAAAATTAGATTAATAATAATACGGGGTGCTCTTGGTGTAGTGGTTAGAGCTACATTCCTGACAATATACTGTATATAATGGGTTATATTGTAATCACGTCATGCTGCACATTATCCAACTTTATTTACAATTATATAGTATAAAACACGAGCCTAACAAACAAAGAAAACCTTGATAAATGACGCACAGCAATTGATAATCAAATCTGATGTTGATTGACTTTAAACTCATTTGTATTTAATCTAATGCTTATCATTTGTGTATGTATTATTCCAAGTATTTATTTTCTGCCCACAATGTTTCTGAACTAGATAGCTAACAAAGACAATCCTCCTTATGCCTTCAGTCACGTTAGTCATGTGAGCCCCCCGATTGTAAAAGACCCTGTTTTATTGATAAAAGAAGAACCCTCCCTCTTATTTGTGTTATTTGACAGAATGTGTTTTTGTGTAAAACCAAACCTTAAATGGTAGTGGGTACCACCTATTATGGATCTCATCAAGTTATCGACAAAAGGGGAAATTGTCTCTTTTTTTCTGTGCTTCATACATTTTTGGGGAATTCAATGTTGACTTTTTTTCTGTGATAATTGAAACAATATACATTGATGGAAATAAGAAGACACACTTTCAAGAATTGTTATTTTGGCCCAAACCTTAAAGTCGTGTGAGTATTATTATTGCTGATAATGTTGATGGATTGAATTATCTCTCTAGTCTAGTGTGAACGAATGCAGTCGGAAAGTAACATGTTGGCAGGGCTGCTGTTGCTGTTTTTTGTGTTGTTTTATTTACCAAGCCAAGGCATATCTAATGTGTTTTCCTAGTTGGCCTCAATCCTGCTTCAGTTGTTGGGTTGTTGTGCAAACCTCAATGTTCTTATGTTGGCGTGCTGAATTTCATTTTCTCATCCTCCAAAAGCTATAGGTTGCGTTGGTATGTCATTCACAATGCACACTCCAGATAGAAAGACATCCCTTATTCTGCTGACCTCGTGACCCTGTCGGGTTTTTTCCTGACTCATTATTCACACAAAAACATTCTGCATGCTCTTGCTTCTGTCAGAAAGAGAGGTTTTGATTTTGAGCCAATTAGGTTTAGCCATCACCTGTGGTTACTCTTTTGGGGAGTAGGGTTTGACGTAGCCAGCACTATGCTGAAGCGTGCGTGCGTGCGTGCGTGCGTGCGTGCGTGCGTGCGTGCGTGTGTGCGTGTGTGTGTCTGTGGATTAGTGGAGTGGGGAGAGCTGGATTAGGAGCAGCGAGGGCAGATCGAGCCACAGAAAGCAGAGGACAGCTCAGGACGCCTAAATATATGACAACAGCAGGGGATAGCCGCTTTGTGTCTGTGTGCGCATGTGTATGTTTGTGTTTCACGGCATCATTGAGCATGCACGTGTACTTATGATCGCTGCCTCATGCCCTGACCCCCTCCCTTCTGTGGTTTCTGAGTCACATTATGTATACACACACACACACACACATTCATTCATTCATTCAGAGAGATGTTTATATAAAAGAAAAGTAGAATAGCCTGAAGTAGGGGATACTGAAATAGAATGTTTGTGTGTGTGTGTGTGTGTGTGTGTGTGTGTGTGTGTGTGTGTGTGTGTGTGTGTGTGTGTGTGTGTGTGTGTGTGTGTGTGTGTGTGTGTGTGTGTGTGTGTGTGTGTGTGTGTGTGTGTGTGTGTGTGTGTGTGTGTGTGTGTGTGTGTGTGTGTGTGTGTGTGCCTTTGAAGCCTTTTGCTCATTTGAGGAGGCGGTGGGCTCTCAGCATTTGAACTAAATATAAGGACTTAAACTGGGTCTGTGCACAAATTTGAATATGCCGGTTGAAGTGCTTCAAGGAGCTTTATTTTATATCATAAATGAGAGGGTTTGAATATTTATATGTGAATAAGAATCCTTTAAATGATGGCAACCTAGTTTTCGTTGGTAGGTACAAGTCTGTGTGCATAAAATGGTAATGAGAAGTTATATTGACTTCCAAAAAGATTTTCTCCAAGTATCATCTAATCACCAAGCTTCAAATTCTCAAACTATGAAGCTGATTACAGAATCTGCAGCACGCACTTTCTGGGTCAATTGTAGATTAATCCAGCAACTGTGGCACCGTACTTTGTTCAGATACCGAGTGGTTCCTAATTCTCCACCAAACAAACTTTGGCTGATTCAGACACCAGTTAAACAGCTAACTTACATTAGTTAGTACATGTTTCATGTGGCAAGTTATGGCATTTGTTGAATTGCCTTTCAGTTAGTGCTATCAATATCAATGTCCAGGTTTAAATATCTCAACAACTATGATGGATTGGATTTGATCCCATCTTGACATTTGCTCAGCCTACTGTCCAGACCAGTAGGCTGAGCAAATTTAAATTTGCCTGCGCCAGGTCTGGATTTCCAGGCTAAGCTTTCTCCCAAGTGTCCATTTAAGTTTAGAGTCAGGAAATTTCTATAGTCTCACAAATCATTTCTTTGGGGTCTTTCACACCTAAAGGTCCGCAACCAAGGTCCAAACCAAGGACTTTTTTTTTAATCCCCTGTATATTTGATCCGCGTAGGTTTGGTTTCACATTGCAGTTTTGCAAGCATACTGAAAAACTTTACATGACCGAGGTCCGCCTATTCAGTCCGGACCGTGGTCCGCGGGAGGTTTCACACCTGTAATATAGATTTGGATCAAACCGAAAAGTCCGAAAGTCAAGACCAAACAAAGTAGGTGCGAAAGCCCCCTAATTTTCACGACGGATGTGGTTCTTAATAAAGTTAACAATACTATTATCAAAGCTTTAATATGGTTTTGTATCTGTTAACAATTTGTTCAAAGAGTACATTGAGTTTTAAACAGTCAGTTAAAAAGTAATAGAATTAAAATGAAGACTCGCACCCACATACAGCATGTTGAGAGAGCCAATTATCCGTTTTTTATTATCATTGTTCTGGCCTCTATTGTTGCAAATGAGAATTGATTGTGGCAGTTTCTCAGTGCTTATAATCATGGTGAAGACTATTCACATGCGGGTGTGGGGGGGTTATAGCCATGTCTCTTTATTCTTTTACCACTGACATCATTTGTGTTAGTTTTTTGATGAAGCTGATGCCTAAACATGCCATTCTTAAGGCTGTTACATACTCCGCGAGAAGAAAGAACAAAGTTCTCGGTGACAGAGCTGCGAGAAGTTCTTTCTGGTCTGGACATTTCATACTTCACGAGAACTCAACTGCCGAACTCCTCACCGCGGCGCATTGTTACCATGGTAATTGACTCAGTAGCGCCAGCTGATTTCATTTCGCTTTCCTCATTGACTTCAGACTGACCAATCACACAATAGTTCTCGGACAAGCTGCGAGAAGAAAGTTCGGCCCGGGTGATGTGTCGAGAACAAGCTGCGAGAACAGCTAAACAAGAGCTGAGAGAAGAAAATGACGTCATCTTCTTCTAGCAGCTCTGTCACCGAGAACTTTGTTCTTTCTTCTCGCGGAGTATGTAACAGCCTTAAGTCTCTTAGCGAGGCCTCGTCCTCAGGTAACCGTGCTGGAGTTGTACATTGAGTTTATTAGTCTAAGCAGCACAAGCACACAAACACCAGCTGTGTTAATTCACAAGCCTATTTGCCTGCTTAAATGTGTGACACATGTAAATAATGAAGTAGTCAAGGATATTTATACCAAGGCGTGAATATGTCTGTGTTGTGTCTGTGTAGCACGCTTCAAGAAATAAGGTGTTTGTGTCTCAGAATGACTTCCTGTCAAAGCTGATATGTTTTTGAAATCAGTTACAGCTCCAATAAGATATTTCAAACAGCTGTTGTAAAAAAAAAAATTGATAACGATACCTCTGTTGCCCCTGGCCTTTCAAGGTAAATACACAATATGGAAAAATGCAGATGTCCCAGCAAATTCTGTCTGTAGATATTTGTTACTTGTAAAAATGACACAGCATTAACAATCTAACAATCAGTATCAAAATCAGTGTGCCCTATGTTGAGATCAGACCACACAATATTGGTGGCTTTTCAGATGATCTCTGTGTGTCTGATAAGATGATGATACATTTATAAATTCTTGTCATAATTTGGGAGACATGGCGGACTTCACACATTGGACCCTGAACATTCAAAGCTTAGTGTCTTTCACAACTTGTGTGATGTACAGAGGTGATCAGGAAGATGATTGCAGGAAGATTTTCTTGTCCACATGACCCCACCAACATCTTTACTCTTTTGCATTGCCATAGCAAGAGTTGTTCTTGGTAGAGCGTTCTTCGACTCAATGGATCAACATCATAAACAACGTTGTAACTAAATTCTTGAACTAGGCAAGACAATCCAGCAAATCAATCATGACCTCTTGTCAGGACTAACCCAGAGGCAGCCAGTTTGCCTGTTGGTATAGACATAAACAGAGTGGTGCCAGCCAGATAACATCTCAGCAACAGTAAGTACAAGCAGGTGTTGGGGGATTACAGGCAAGTATTCCTCCATTAACAGAAGCCAAAAGAGAAAGTCCTAGCTTTTAAGTTCCTTAATGGGCACAGTACAGAGAAGCTCTTATGGGATCTAGCCACGGTGAAACTGTGGGCTAAGATTACATGGGTGTGAGGTCATTGTCCAAGGCAGCTCAGAAAGTTTGGCCCAGGACAACGGAATCACGGGAAGTTGTACAGCTGTGCCAGGGGAACATCTAGGACAGTATTACAGTTCAAAACCCCAAGCCCCGTCATAAGGCCCCGTCTGCTGTCTGCATGCAGATGGTACCAAACTGCCATCTTGCTGTTACTTCTCCCAAACCGTCAGCCTTAAAGGGTTAAGTAAAATCCTCTTTTGGACTTCCTTATATTTGGGGATACGCCAAAAAGTGATGAGAATTGAAATTGCAAAGGTTAACATATCCTGACCTTAAGTCACTCTTACATGTTGTTAATCTACATCATCATCATCAGAAAGCTATGAAGCTAGTACCACCACGTAACCAGCTTACTATTTACCATACAGACATTGTGGTGGTATCTAACTTCTCATCTGTTTAAGCACATTGCCCAAGAAGTTTGTACAACATACTTATGTCCTAGCAAAATTACGCTATTTACAATCAGAATTTGAAAATGTTGAGTGCTTTCTTATGTTACTGAAAAATAAATAGATTGTGATTGTTCTAGAATAAATCTAATCTATTAAGCTTAAACTCAAAACACAGTTGAGAGGACAACACTCATAGTCTCATAACAGCCACAAACACTTATTTACCTGACAGGATCCACCGTGACATGTTAATGTGCGATCCGTTAATGGCAATGTTGGTCAGTCCGCCAGTGCCACTCTGGATCTGCTAACCAATCGCATAACGTTTGGTCATGACGTATGTCATGCGCCAGCTTCTGCAACTGAAACTGCCGCACGTCATTGTTCTGCGCCACTCTCTCTGTTCGCTGATTGGACCAGTAAAAAATCTGCAGGAGAAAACCCATTAATATACCGCACACTCAGACTGACTACTGAAGGGAAATGAAAATTGAGCGGAAGTAGGTAGACGGGCGATGCCGGGCTACCTAAAGCAAGGAGTCGGTTGACTTTGGTTTTCTTTTACTTTTTATTCAGTGCTTTAGTTAGGCTAATACTTTTGAATTAAATATATTATTGTTGGAATGTTACAGTTATCCATGTTTGACTGGTGATGAATTTTAATCACTTTGGGAATGCCTTTACTTGTTAATCTAGCACCATCAGCAGTCAAAATCTGAAATTTCTCCAATACTTTGATTTATAACCAAACACCTGCAAATGTGATAACATTCCAATTAAAGGTGGAGTCATCGATGGCAGATCGTGAGGAGATATTCACTGATAATAACAAAAAGTCATTATGACAACCAGCGTTCTCCAGAACGGCTGACTCTCCCTTAATGCCAAGTTATACAATTTAATGCTTATGAGCAAATATCAGCCTGTTAACATGCTAAATGGAGACGGTAAATATGACCATATGACCACAATTCTAACATGTGAAGATTGTCAAAGCATGGTGTAAGCATTAGCTTAACAGAATAGCAACTTTAACTTTAATTAGTAATTACTTCAGTATTTGAAGTTGAACCCTTCTAGTTATCCTTCCGCTACACTCTTCAAGGTATTATTGTATCCAGTAACTGTGGCATTTAGGATAATAAAGCAGCATAATTGAATTGATGCGATGTAGAGCATCCCTTTGTTCTCATACGACTTCACTAGGCTGCACTGGCGACACCGCATTAGTCTGCTGTTATGTAATCAAGTTAGCCTTAAAGCTTTAGTGCGTTTGGATTTAAACAAGCCGTATTTTTTGTATTGGAAAGATTGAAATAGTAACCAAGAGGGCATGAAATTATAAAGTTGGACGGAAGAGAAAATGTAAGTTTAAGGAAAGGTGACGGACGGAGAGAGGGAGGGAGAGAACAATTTGGTGAGGATAATGTAAAAAAAGAAAGAAATACAGAGAAACAAGGACAGGAAGAGAGAGAGAGAGAGAGAGAGAGAGAGAGAGAGAGAGGGGTTGCACGAAGTAGACCAGAACATGACAAGGTGTATCGAGATAAAAAGAGAGCATGTCAACAGGGGAAGGACACACACACGCACACACACTCAGAGGCAGGGAGGTGGGAGGGAAGGCTGGACCAGAGCGACTACTAGGGAGGGAGGGAGAAGGAGAGTGAAATAAACAAAGTAGCCATTCCTCACACCAGCACGTTGAATGCACAGAGCTATTATTGCTTTTGAGATCGAAGCTGACAGTAGGAGCCCGGGGTTCTGCTCGACTTCTACTGTACTATCCCTGGGATGGACTCCAGCTCTTGGGTCACTGAGAGGTTGGCGGCAGGGGATTTAAGGACCTCTTCTTACCAGTTTAGAAATCAACAAAAAGCTGCTGTTAGCCACTCAGACTGATAGTCGGACTCTTGAAGAACCACCTCTTCAACTACCCCAATACTAGTCGACTTGAGGGTCAGTTAAATGTCAACAAGGCCGAATGGGACTCATGCACAGGCTCATCTAGACTGCTGTGGGGCTGAAACAGCAGGAGTAGCTGCGGAGTTACATATTCTCGTCTCGTGATAATTATTGCAAAGGGAGCACCATGCATATATTACAGCCGTACAACATCAACAGGTTTGTGTCAACATATTCTGCTGTCTGTTTGTGTGTGTGTGTGTGTGTGTGTGTGTGTGTGTGTGTGTGTGTGTGTGTGTGTGTGGGGAAAGTGGGAGTGTGCAGCTGCTCATGTCCTAATCATATCCTGTGTCGCATGTTTGCAGTCGGGAAAGCAAGACATGTCTGTGTGTCGAGTGCAGCTAAGAAGGGCTTGTCTACGTTTGTATTATTTTCCTTGCTGTTGGACGAATAGATTAGTCTTGAGTTCGTAAATGTGGATTTTCTAAAGAACATTTGCTGTCAAAAATCTGTGAATATCTCCTCACTATTCGCTACCTGTCCGTACTGTGTGTGCGTCGAAATGAATCGGGTGTTCATACACAGCCTATAGGCTCTGTAAACTAGTATGTAAACAAAGGATATGTATACAAAGCTAGCCACCGTAGCTAGCTTGCTTTGCTTTTGCTTTACCTTTTTAACTTATTTTCCTGAAATAAAATCCACGAGTAAAAAATAAATCACTGATTTTGACAAGTCGATTTTGACAAAAAGCGTTCTCCAAAATCGCCCACTCCAGGTCCAACATACTACTGCATTTTAGGACATATCAGGATTAGGCAATGAGTATCAGCTGCTTCATTCAACTCACCTGGCACTGCTCCCATGAGCCACCCCCACACGTCACTCTCTCCTGCAGCTGAATGCCAACCTAGCCTACCCCCACATTCTCAACTCAAATAGATTATCCACTTACTGTTTACACATGATACTTTGCTATCAGTCTTTTTGCTCAAGCAATTAGTAGGGATTTTCCCTCAAAGTAGTACATTATGTTCAATTGGAGAGATGTTCGAAAATGAACTCGGTGCCTTATCAGTAGATTAGTCAGACGATATAAACAGTCTTTTTTTCTCTTTGTGGGGGTTGGTAATATCAGTTGTTAATGCTTAATTGTATGAACCATGGTAACAACCAAGCTTTTGTTGAAGCTTCCACGCAGCATCGTAGCATCTTCCAGATTATGATCTTTCAGCTGATGCCTTCAGGACGGAGCTATTGACTGGCTGCTGTGTCAGACTTTGCAATCGCATCATTTGTTGCGGCTCTGGTACAATGAGTTCCTAGTGTGGTGTGTTTAGGGACACTTCTTCGCCCAGCCTTGTATTTAATGAGAGCTTCAGTTAAAGCTCTTTCTACCACAATGTCTTATGTTGATACTACCACCAGGTGTGCAACAATAGCAAAAGTTCACAAATTGGATTAAACTGCGTTTATCTCCTCTAACGTAAATCTCTAGACAGATTCACCTCGGATTAACCCAATGTACGCTACCTGTACACAACCAAACAGGACACAAAGTTGGCAACTAGCTGGTGAACAAAGTGGAGACTTTGGCAGCTAAAGAGACAGATATTTTGTTGATGGTCTCTAGACCAAAACAGAGCAAGAAATGTAAAGCTATAGTACGTAACTTTTTCCTATAAATGAATGTTGGTTACATTCAAGCCATTGCCACATTTGGCACAACATTGATTAAGCATATCAGCTAAATGAAACACTCCCTGTATATCTCAGAATTTACAGACTGGTGTCGCCTCGTAAACTGGCGCTGGTGCAGGAGCCAAAGAATCGGCCACGAAATGTTCCAGTTGTTGATTACTGCTAAGAAAAAACCTGGATGTACAGCAGAATGATTACAATCCATGCATGATCACCAAAGGCTTACCTCATGATGTAGATGCTCAACAGTGTTGTTGTAATTACTCAGAATTACTCATGGCGGCGACAGAGGTCACACACAATAGCTTTAAAACTGGATTAAATGCGTCAAGTGGACATAAACAAAGTCCCACTGGGATAATAATGTTTCCCACAGTCTTCTTCATGGGTATTGGGCAATTGTTTTCAAACATGTTCAGCAGAAAACTGTCACAAGGTGTTGCAGTTTGTTATGCTTCCCCCTCGTGTTCAAGAAAGAATTGACATGACTTGAGATGAATACCTATTTCCACTGTAGATTGTAGTGGTATAGTGTTTTTTTGTATCTGCTTTGACTTCTAGCCTACAGCCAAATAATTGTTTCCATTGTAACAAGCTCCTATAAATGATGTAACTAAAGTCCGTGTTTGTGTTTAATAGATGTGGAAATGTTAGCGTTGGTCTTTCTGGTATGCTGGCTCACCTCACAGAGATAAGCAGTAGACAGTTTCCCACTGTGTTATTGCCTGACCATGTGCACTGCAATAAAATTAATAAAGTTTGATCGACCGTGAAGAGCAGGAAAAACGGAGGATAGAGAGGTAGAGGATTTTATTTTTTTCTCGGCCCGAAAGAGGAAAGTGGATTTGACAGCCAGATAGAGGGAGGGAGGGGAGGAGGGAGGGATGGAGGGGTTTCAACGAGGGAGGAGAACAGTGTTACCTAATACTGCTGGATGGGGGTTTGGAAAGGGGAGAGAGATTGGGATAACAAATGACTGTGAGAAAAGAAGGAACGTTTAAGGAGCAGACAGACAGATATGCCAAAATGGGAGGAACAGAGAGAGAGAAGAGAGAGAGAGCTTTTATTGAGGGAAGTGGAGGAATGGGAATGGGAGGGGTGTAGAGAGAGAACAGTCAGACATGGGGAGAAACAGAATAAAGGGAGGGAGAGAGGACGGTAATCCAAATCAGCCCCAGGAGTGAGAAAAGAGGAAGGAAAGAGAATGATGTAGAAAAAGATAGATGAGCAAAGAGATGAGTGAAGGAATTATCCTACTGTGTGTTTTTACGTGAGTGTGTGTGTGTGTGTGTGTGTGTGTGTGTGTGTGTGTGTGTGTGTGTGTGTGTGTGTGTGTGGTTAGGGCTTGTTCATGCATGTGAATAATTGGTGTAGGTATATGATTCATACATTTGTTTCACTGAAAGCACGAGGTGTACTATGATTTAAATTACCTTGTCATATTTTTTTAATTCTAAAAGTTATGAAATGTGATTGAAAGAGGATAAAAAAACAATTTTCGAAGATGAAAGAGATATAACATGGAACGAGAATAATAACCCAAACATCTAACCGGTCCAGCAGTTTAGGGGCTTCAAGTATGAATACATGCCGCCAGCAAGCTTATTTTTTCGTGTTAGTCTCTGTCGAAAGGTTGGCTGCAGTTTGAACGAGATACGCCATTCACATACTAGCTATTAATGGTTACAACAGTGTTGGTGTTACAGTGGTCCACTCTTTTACCTCATGTCAGCTACTGTAGCATGTTATATAAGCTGTAGAGTAGCTGTAGAAAAGACCAGTTAGCTTAAAGCTGCACCTATCAGCATTTTTATTGAACAAACTGTTGTAATGTGAACAAGTGTCTCTTGTAGTGACAATTCAAAAGGGAACATTAACGCAGCTCTCTGTAGCAATTAAGCTTTAGGCTAGCAACTAGCTGGTGAACACAGTGAAACACTTAGCTAAATAATCAGATATTTTTCTAAGGAATTTTTGGAGAGCAAAAGAGAGTCCAAAGAATATTGAATGTTAAGTAATTTACATTTGTTTTTTATAAGGTCATCTCAAACACAACCCCAAATAAATGATTATGTTGTCAAGTGGCCAACAAATCCTCTGATGTATCTTTACGTTGAAATAAGTTGCTTTTGTAAATGAAATTGAATTCGTAAAAATTAGCGCTAAAATGTTGATAACTGATTAATCATTTAAGTTGATTATCAAGCAACTGAACTAAGCACTATGAAGTGTGATGGGTAATGGGTCATTTTATTAATGTGTTTTTTCATAGACCTAACAAAAAGTTGATTCATTTGGAAAACAACGAACTATTCAACATGATAACAACTTAAATGTTTACAAGTTTGTCTTTTTTCTTGTCATCCTGTTTGACCCCTTGGAATAGATTGGAGTTGATAATAACTATGCAGGTCATATGAAGATTTGATTACATTATATTATGTTATCCTCTCATCACAATGTAACATTGTTCTCTCCCTTTCTCTCACCCCTCCAGATGGCCAGATGTGCCCAAGAGAAAGAGCAGGATGAGCCATTGTTCAGTGAAGAGTATGTCTGGTAAGGATTTATCGTCTCCGCCTCGGTCTCTCCTCTGTGTTGTCACCTCAAAACAAGCAATTGAACACAATTCACACCAGGTTTCTTTTAAAACTCAGTCTTTAGATGTTATGTGCCCGACACTACTCAGCCGGCTCCCGCAGGGCTTTGACTGGTGTTCTAGGTCTCATTGCTGAGATAATCTCCTTCTCTTCCTTTCTTTATTTGTATTATTTTCTTCATGTGACACTGTTGAATGCAAATTAGCTCTAGGTGACAAAAGCCTAAACTTCAGAGGATGTTTGGGTCTGAGCTGTAGACAGGATTACAAAACAGTTCTACCAAATTGGACAAATCTGACCAAAAATGATTATTAAAATAACGATTAACAAAATAATAATGTGATTTACAGTTTTAAACTTAATTACAGATGACCATCAATTGTTAAAACAATACTGAATGATATAAGATTGAAGATGAAAAAGTCTGTCATGTAATTGAAGGACTTGAAGGTTTTAACCCTCCTTTCCCCTCATTCGTCCCCTCTGCTCCTGCTCTCCTACAGCGCTCAGTGTCTCTGTCCCAGGGTACATCCCCAGCTACCTGGAGAAGGACGAGCCATGTGTGGTCTGTGGAGACAAGGCCACGGGCTACCACTACCGCTGCATCACCTGCGAGGGTTGCAAGGTACAGTAAGACGTCTCCCTTTTTACTCGTATCAACTGAGCGGTGCGGATCTGTTTGGTATACGGCACGGCACCCATTTGTCTGCGTTTCCACTGTCAGAAGTTGGAAATGGTCCCAAAATAAGTATACCGTGCAGCACCTATTGTTGTCACCCTTTCAATGGGGTAGCAAGCCTTCTAAGTAGGGGCACCGTAGGAAGTGGAAAAGCATGGGGTTATCGTGACGTGCCTACCCTGGCTGTGCTGAACCGAACTGTGCCGCTCAGTGTAAACGAGGCAATAAATGATATTTGGCGCAAGATTGCAGAGCAAACAAGAATATAATGGACTGCTCATTAAAGCCATCATCCCAAACACTGATGGTCTAGTCCTGGCTTAGGCACGGTAGACCTGTCGAGCTTTGGATTTCTCTTCATGTGGAAGCAGTGTGAATGGGGCCATAACAGGATAGCTTTATAAAGCTTTGATGAGAGTTTCTTTCAGCCTTTCAAATAACCATAAAGACAAGAGATGGAGTGATATAAACTGTGTGTTTATCTACTCTCAAATGTTAGCAGCTCTGGCCTGCTCTTTATTGAATTTGGGGAAGTTTCAGCAACCGCAGACAGACTCTTTATCTGAGATAACGCTCCATTGGCCAAACACACCATCTACATCTCAAACCTTTTGTCTTGCAACATTAAAAGTAAAACATCTTGGGGCGCTCTGGTGGCGTAGTGGATAGAGCGCGTACCATATTGGCTCCGGCCTTCGTTGCAGTGGTCGCGGGTTCAAATCCGACACGTGGACCTTTACTGCAGGTCATCCCCCCTCTCTCTCTGTCTCCCCATTTCAACTCTGTACTATCTAATAAAGCTTGAAAATGCCAAAAAAATAATATATATAAAAAAAAAAAGTAAAACAAAAATACAAAGACTAAAACATGGCTTCAGGCTCAGTCTGTATATATTTTTTTCTTCAAAATTAAGAAGATGTGACAGGCAAAAAAAGCAATCAGTTATTATCTTAAACAGCTTGGCAATGTAGTTTTTTAGCAAACATGATTCAAATGTAGGTAAAACGTCATTTAGTTGGGTACTATTTTCAGAGTAATACACATTACATTAACCAAACTCCTTTTCAATCATATTAATCAAACTTTCAATTAATCATTTGCTGACAGCTATTTATCATGGTGTTCTGTAGCAAGTATAGCTAATATAATACTGTGACGTTGTGGGTAAATACTCTTCTTTGCCTTTTGGTGGAATGTTAGATGATAGGACGGATACTGGATCTAAAGGGTTAACTACAGTATAAGGCTGCAACCAGTAAGCTTAGGCTAGTACAAAGACTCATCTGAGCAGTAACAAGCAGTGGAGTTTCCAGGAAATTACCTTATGCTCCTAGCCAATAAATAATTCAACACAGCCCAAAGCAATTTTTTCTGTAATACTCTGAACAATTAGTGGTGTATGCATTGGAAAATTATAGATAGTAATTTCAAGTGGGCTAACACGTGCAACATATACTGGTCGTAAAGGGATAGTTCAGTATTTCTAAAGTGGGGTTGTATGAGGTAGCCTACTTATGCATAGATAAAATGTTACCCTTATGGAGATGGCTGTCAGCGCAGTCACTTTAAGGGAGTTTGGAAGAGACGTCGCTGTAGCAGAAGTCAGCCTTGTACTGTTTCAGAGGGGGCCAGTAGAAAAAAGTTTTTTCGCCAATTTTTATAAATGCTTACCTAAAAATTTAATAATCGTTCAATTCTACACTAAATGTAGGATTGTAACTGTTGTAACTAACATTGCAAAAATACGCTTTGAAAAAAAGTGCAAAATGAACAGCTTCTGCCAGTATCGGTCCACAAATCAGCAGTGAAAAAATCCTAAATTTAGCGAACAATTGAACGGATATTTATTTGTGAGGTATTTATATACGTGGAGATAATGCGCTTTTCATCTGGCCCACTCTGCAACAGTACAAGGCTGACTTCTGCTACAGTGACTTCTCCCCCAAACTCCTTTAAATGACTGCACTGACCGCCATCTCCACAAGGTAACATACTAACTAAGTAGTACCAGTGATTTAATACAACCCCACTTCAAAAATACTGAACTATCCCTTAGTACCAAATAAAGATTTGGAATTTTTAACCAAGCCATTGCTCAATTTTCTTTTTCATCTGCATGATCCACCAGGAAATATGCCCTTATGAAGAAGGGAATTCATTTATTGCACTGTGCAGTAATGACCTGGCAGGAGGCTTTTTCTGACAGCAGGTGTCTGTATCCACTTAGCAGAGGTCTATTATCCACTGATTGGCACCATGGAGAGCAGCCTGCCCACGGTCTCCTAAAATGGCTTCAGCTATCCTCGTACCAACTTGCTGTAATCACACAGGAACACAGAGGCATTTCGAAATCCCTGCAGTGGTGTCGAAAAGCAAAAAAATTTACTTTGTGTGTTCTCTCACCCGCAAGTAACTTGTACATTTATATTATATTAGTTTTGGCGTAGCTAGGATTAATTATGGAAAAGTTGTAAAAAAAATAGTTATTTTAATTTGTGTTTTTTTAAGAAAATATCAGAGCAACCTCCCTGATAGTTCTCTGCTTTAAATGATGTCCTTGTAAACCACTTCCCACAGTGTGATTCTCATAAAACCGCTCCCTGTAAATGTTTTGTACAAAGGCGGTTGCTGAGAGACATTCTGTCACGCATCACTTCATCACTTATCCGTTCTTGGCAAGTTGTGTTCTTTTATGCGATCACCAGCCTGCCATGTGATCCGACCCATTTAATGCTATTTGATGCATTGCATGCTACACACAGGAACATTCAATTCAATTGATGGATTTCATTTCGAGGTCATCCGGATTTTCCTCCTTTAATCTGATTTCCATTTTCTGCCTTTTGCTTCAGGGTTTCTTCCGAAGGACCATCCAGAAGAACCTCCATCCAGCCTACTCCTGTAAATATGAAGGCTGCTGCATCATCGACAAGATCACCCGCAACCAGTGCCAGCTGTGCCGCTTTAAGAAGTGCACAGCCGTGGGCATGGCCATGGACTGTGAGTTATTATGAATTATATTGTATTCTTATATTCTTATCACTAAGGGTATCCATTGGGACGACTGTGGCTCAGTTGGTAGAGCGGGTTGGCCAATGATCTGATGACCTGCCACATGTGTCATAGTTGTTGTGTCCTTGGGCAAGACACTTAACCTACCTTGCCTTGTGTGAATGTCGGTAGTTAGCCTGCTATCGGTGTATGAATGTGTGTGTGAATGGTAACGTGGGAAAGGAAAACAGGTCTCCCTTGCAAAAGAGTCTTCGGTCTCAATGGGATATACCTGTATAAATAAAGGTTAAAAAAAAAAAAGGGTTTAGGCTACTGCTGTCATTATGTCACCTTAGAAAATGATGTCTGTCTGTTGGTTGAAGACATGCACATTGGCCTTCTCACTTTTGTGATCCCCTGACTTTTTTGACATTCATTTGAACAGATTTCCATTACATTTGGTACAAAACATTACATGTTCCCTCTTGGGATTTCTTGATCATCCATTCACTTTTCATATAAAGGTAACTGGAAATGTTAGAATGCCTAAACGCTAATATAAGATAAGATAATAGTATGCACTATGCAGCAGTGGCGTAACTTTGATGTTCATATTGGTGGGGACACATTTTGGCGAAACGTCACACAATTTGGCGAAACGCCCTCGCCCCAGATCCAGCATCCAACCGCTCACTAGTTCATTAACCAAACCAGTTTTATCATGTACAGTTTAGTCAAGAGTTGAGCGGCTATCAATAATTTTGTACTAAAAAACGTATTATATTCATACATCATTGGCTGCTTATGTTTCACAGTAGGGCTGTCCCCGACTCGGAATTTCAGTTTACGAGTGAACCGGGGAGTTGGAGCGCAGCTGAAGCGCGAGCGTGCCCGAGCCTCGGCGAGCCGGTGAGAGAGAAACAACACAGAGCCGGTGACGGCTGCAGAGAATGGTGATTTGCGCGAGTAAAAAGACAAGATGCTCGCGGTGTGCAGTGTCGTGTTTCGCCGCGTCTTCAGAATCTAAATGTAAAGGGGCGCTGTTTCGCGCATTATCCTTCTCATATTGGTGTGGACAATTTCAGTACATTTGAATATTGGTATGGACACGTCCACACCGTCCATACGCAATTTTACGCCCATGCTATGCAGTATGTTTGTGCACATTTGTCTGTATCATGTGTATTCACACACACACACACACACACACACACACACACACACACACACAGATTTCTGCACTGCCTTGCGGTTTGACTATATAAGGAGAGTATAACATAGAACACACACACTTGATAAAATGATTAAAAGTCATTTCATGCTGGGATGGATATTAATTTAGCAGTACGGCTGCTCCAGTGGATAAGGAACATGGATTTTTGCTCCTCTGGATATTTTGATGAAAAAAGAAATTCAGAACATCTGGACTTGAATTCCACCACAGTGCATCTGAACTCTGTTGGTTTAATTTAATTTGCTGTAGCAAAATACGTGCTGTCATTTTTTGCACTGGAGGCCTTCTCAAGAATAAACAAGAAAAACAACGTTAAGCATAGGTAATAAACATGTCATGTAAAAGTGTAATCACAAATCTCTTCATAACCATGTAGAAAAACACTGTGCAAATAGGAGCACAATATATGAAACATCAAACTACATATGCTTTATGTCAGATGATGGGTGGTGATGGTGAAGATATATTCAATACTGTACTAAGCACTACTGGGATCTTGCCGAGCCTCATATTTAATACCTTTTGTTAACATTGTGCTATGGCCATTATAAGACATCTAGTATTAACCTACACAAATACAGAAGCTTTGAATTTGTCAAATGCTTTCATTTAATTTGAACAACTCAAACTAATATGTCCCTTCAAAGCAGAGCACTTTCTTTTGTTTCCTTATAAATCTTTTCTCTTCTGTTCGGAAAATGTTTGAATATCTGGTAACGTTTCTTTAAAGGTGCGCTGAGGAACTTTCAGTTTGTTTTCATTCTTGCACCCCCTTTCGACAAAAGCGGTAGTACTTTTACTATGCCAGCTGTTGTTCCTAGGTGAGCGTACCCATGACAAAGGCATTAAGAAAAACGATATTAAAATATAATTCTTTGCACTGATGGTCCTGTTTGCTGTTACATGTTCATGTTGCTGTTAATTTCGTTCATTGATTTGCTCAAAGCCGAGCGATGGCATTGAAGTACTCATCTAGCATGGCTCTGTGAAGTAAAAGCACTCGCTGAATGAGTCATCCGGCCGATAGTGCCACTTACAAGGGCCAACGAGTCCAACGAAACCTCTGGTTGACTGTTGTTGCTAAGATATCTCATTCACAAGAATGGAGCGGACAGACTCATACATAACGTAACAAACCAACATATTAATTTTTCGTTAAGCACATAGACAGAGAGAGAAATAGAGAGAGGAAGAAATAGAGGGAGAAAAAAAGCTTGAAACCAAAGAACACCCCAGCTGTGCAATACATTAACACAAAAAGAGAAAAGGAAAAAGAAAGCGCAATAAATTAATGCAACCAAATTAAAAAGAAAGAAACAAAGAAACAAAGAAAGAAAATATTTTTAATTTGTTAATGAAGACTTAGGGTGTATTCAAACAGGGAAAGTCCACTAGTTCACTTGCTTTGGTCCAGACCAAATAGAGTTCAGATTTTTTTTGTTTGGTGTGGTCCACTTTCATATTGCCCCTTTTGCAAGTGAACCTGCATTACGAAGCAAAACCACACGTGATCTGAGGTAATTCATTCATTGGACAGACATTCTGGGCTGGAGAGAAGCAGGAAGCACAAAGTGAAAACTGCGAAATATATAACTGATACGATATGGGGTTAAGAATAATAAATAAATATATATGCCTACATCTAGCCTATAAATAAAATAAAAAAACATAAAATTATTGTTGTTTCATATGGTTATAATATGTACGCCTGTGTCAATGTGTGGCTTGTAGCCTACGATGTGAAACATAATATTTACTGTATTTTTGCTGCTGGACGTGCGGCTCGCGAGGAATAGGCTCAAGCTGACACACAGCTGATTTAGCCGTGTGTCAGCTGGGTGTGAGTTTGGCGCGGCTCAGCTCCAAACTGACACGGGGATAGTATTGACGGTCCCGTAACATGGGAAGCAAAATAAAAACACGCACTTCATACAAAGCGCAGCGTGAACCTGTTGTCACTGTGCAGGAGACGCTCCTTTCCATCTGATCGCTGAACAAATCAGCATGTTTACGCGTCCTGTCTATCAAATGTAATATATTCGCTCGGGGCTCCCGGTCAAACCACAACTAATCTTCCTAACAATGGCGACAACAACACTTTCCCATAATGTGAAGCTGACGGCGATTTATTAAAAGATAAAAGACACAGTGCTACCTGCAATTGGGTCGGATCGAGTCCGGACAAATTCACACCACAAACGAACTGCAGCAGAGTGCGTATGGAAGCGCATCGAGACCAACTCTTCAGTTGAGTCTCGGACCGCTTGTTTGGTCCGCCCCCGAGTGCGATTGCTGTATTCACACATGTCTGAAAGATGCGCACCGAAGGCGGAAGTGCATCTGAGTTTATTTCAACCGAACTAAACACGGCATGTGTGAATACACCCCTAGTAACCCAGTAAGTGCCAATGTAGCTTTCACAGTTGTATTAACCCCCCCTCGTGCCATGCTCTTTCCCCCCGTCCCTCCTATCATCAGTGGTGTTGGACGAATCCAAGCGCGTGGCCAAGCGGCGTCTGATCGAGGAGAACCGACAGAAGAGGAAAAGGGAGGAGATGGTGCGCACGCTGCAGACCAGGCCCGAGCCAACCACCGCGGAATGGGAGCTGATCAGGATGGTGACCGAGGCCCACCGGCACACCAACGCACAGGGCTCCAGCTGGAAACAGAAACGCAAGTTCATGGTGAGCTTTGACAAATTTTGGAGATGGATTGTCCTACACTTTTATCATTATATCTTTAGAACTTGATTGGGAATCATCCCATTTTTTTGAGTTCTTCAGTAACAAAGTAACTACTGTTAATTGTAACAACTTGGAGCATATTCAGCATCTTATAATATAAACATAATTGGTATGGGCCAAAAAGATAGGACTCAATTTTTAGTTGTGATTAGGTGTGAGACCACAACATAACGTGGTAAATAAACTGGTCACAACAAGCACACAGGACAGTTAAGTGATGCCGTAAAGTGTATCTTCTGACTGCCAGGCAGGCTGATACTTCCCATGACTACCAGTATTTGGGATAATTTAACTAGCGATGGGCAACCTTTGCCCAACGGAACGACTACTTTCCTTGTCTTGAACATGAGAGTGAGGCAACAAACTATAACTAGAAACAATAATTATTGAATGTCAAAATCCAATAATTTTATCCTTTCTCATGTAGCACTTAGTTTCTGTGAAGTGGGGCAAAGGAAATCCCCACAGGCTTTTGAGCTCTTGCAAAATGGCCTCCTCCCAATCCATGAAAGATTGCAAAACACGTAACGGAGATAAGTTATTTGTTGTGTCACATTTACGTTAATAGACTTTTAACATCAGGGTACTCTATAGGATTAAATCATGTAAGCCACACCCCTCCTCTCTGTCATTCAGCTTTTTATTAATGACTTGCAGTATCCACACAGGAGTTCATCCTCTCTTTCATGTCGAAAGTTATTTCCACTTCAAACACCGAGCGCACATGAATGAAAGCTACTTCTTCTTCTACTTATTCAAAAGAAAGTGTTTCGACGGCATCCTTTCATCAGCGACTCGCTGTGTCGTCCCATGTTATCGTTGCCACGTGCACAAACACGTGTCTTGTGCTTCAGATGGGTACCTTTAAGGCAACCATTCCCTTAAGGCAAAGACAGGTTTTACACTTGCATACAGTTTTGAAAGGATGCTGAAAAATCACAGACGGGAGGGGGCGGTCAGTCCGAGGTGAAAAAAGAAGAGAAGGATGGCCAGAACAAAAAAAAACAATCAGAGAACAGGCTGTCTGTTGGTATACGGCAGCTTACTGCTTTATACTTTGGACGTGCTCTTATCCACTGTAAGCAAACTCAAAGGTCACATTAGAGGAAAATACACTTAATGAATTCTGCTTATATTACACAAGAGGGTACATTTTAAATATATTAAAAGTATGGGCTGCGATGTGATTTATGTCACCCAGAGATGTTGAATGCTGACTATCTTAAAACCTGCACTGCACTTTTTAAACATTGTGACGGAACTGTCTGATTCCACTATAGCATTTTAAAAACCATTAATGGCAGCAGACAGGATACAGTAGTACATTCCCACCCTTAACTTTTAGATAGCACATCACTGTTAACTTCAGCAGATGATTTTATAGATTTAACTGTTTTAACCCTTTTAACCCTCCTTCTGATGACCTGCACTGCTCCCTCTAGTGATTCAGTAAGTCTCCCTTTCCGAGTGTTGCCTTAAGCCTGTTTCCGGTCCATTCTAGCTCTCAAGTTCCCAATTTATCAAAACAGGATAGGGATCAACTGTGTGGCTGTGAATCTGTGCACAGTTTGTAACATTCTCAGATTGGGTTAAATTACTTAAGTTTTGTCTTTGTTTCTGTTCTCACTTTATTTCATTTTCCAATTAGGCTGAAAGCATGTATGGCGTTTAGATCGTTATTCATATGGTTTGCTGCTATCGCTTCAGCCACCTTAATTGCTGTCATTTCACCGCAGCATGGCTCATCTAATTATCTTTACAGTATCCAGATCAACTCACGTGAGGTTCTTCCTCAAATACAGGCTAGAATTGTAACCTTTAATTTACTCTACTGCCCTGTCTACTCCCCGCACTCTGGTCTTTTATAGACCAGTGACATTTAAATTGGTTCCAGGCTGTTGCTATGTGAGTCTCTAAATGTTGTGCTTTTTAAAAGGCTCCAAAGCTTTTACAATTTCCTGATTTTACTCGTTTTAGTCTGTGTTCAAGGCCACGCTCTGAGAATGAATTGTAACGAATGTAATGAAAAGAAGCTTAGAAGCTGCACTTTATTCAGGAAACTTTGTAAAATATTTTTAGCAGCAAACAGCTCTCTTACCGGTGTGATTTCTTGTTTCTAGCCAGACGATATCGGCCAGGGCCCCATGTTTCCCACCTCTGACGGAGATAAGGTGGACCTGGAAGCCTTCAGTGAGTTCACCAAGATCATGACCCCCGCCATCACGCGCGTCGTCGACTTTGCCAAGAAATTGCCCATGTTCTCAGATGTAAGTTGTGTGTGTGTGTGTGTGTGTGTGTGTGTGTGTGTGTGTGTGTGTGTGTGTGTGTGTGTGTGTGTGTGTGTGTGTGTGTGTGTGTGTGTGTGTGTGTGTGTGTGTGTGTGTGTGTGTGTGTGTGTCTTTGTAGTGAGCAACACTCATTGGGTGAAACAATAGGCACAGACAGCTCCACTGCTGAGGGTCTCTTCTTTGAAATGTAGATATTGCTCAAGGATTCAAGTCCCCTATTGGCAACTTCTTATTTTTTCAAAAAGAAAAAAAGAAATCACAATAATAAAGAAAATGTCAATATTTTGACAAAAGACCATACAATTACATTTTTTATTGTGTTTTTTAAATGAACAGAAATAGAGGTCCACATTTGGTTAATGTAGACAAATAGTCCACTGTTGGTAATGAAGGAATGTATGTGTGTGTGCATGTGAGGTTGATTTTGTTTAAATCCGTTTTAAGACTCAACCGTATTTGTGGGTTTCAATCTATCATCAGTCTCAGTACATGGTATTTTAAAGAAACGGTGTGGGTGCTTTCATCCAGAGTGGCTCACATTCATGGCATGTGTGGCCTCTGCGGTCCCAAAGCTGCCACTGCTGTGGAAACCACGTCACTTCCGATGCACTGCAGCACTTTATTCAGGAGAGACCTAAAGTGCCACACATGAAACGGTTATAAATTCACTATTGACTGCTCTGTCCTGCTATGCAGTGGCTTTATGGAAGTGTATAGTTCAGCTTTCCTATACACAAACCTCTGTTTTGCATGTCCAGATATTCAAGCTAAGCAACTGAACAGAAGGAGTGAAATAAGAGACTGTTATTACATTGTTCCTTTTTCTTACTTAATCCATCTTTAGACAGCAATAACAATGCTGTATCTTTATTTCCATGTCTGCTCAGGTTAAGAATGGGGACTCTTTGTCAGGGACATGAATCTTTGGGTTCAGTTTTTAACAAAAAGCCTTTTACAGAGTTCCTAGTTAACTGTAAAGTGAGCCTGAGTCTGCATTTTCAATCATCATATGTTCTCCTCCAGCTAGCAAAATCTGCAGGCACTGCTTAAAAACGAGAAAATCTACTTATGTTTACCTCTGTCTGAAACAAAGGAAGTATTGTTGAAATTGGAATGGTAAATATGTCAGCGTTATCATTGTATACTGCTTATGGGCCATGCAAGAATGGAAAGCTTGCCATAAAAACAGAGACTCAGGAGTTAGGAATAGTGCATAGCAAAACAAACCGATTGCATCCTGGTACTCTTAAGGTTAAAATCATGCTCTGTACAACTCGCAGGATTCATTTTCATAATCACTCACTCCTTATTTATTGCTTAAATAATGAACATTCAGCAGTTTATTTTATACTTGGCAGTAAATTGAAATTGCAAGACACTTAATACACACCGTTGAGGTGTGCTATCACTGACAGGTTTAATGTCTTTCAAATCTATAATTAAATAGGTATCAAAGGCAGCAAAACGTAACATGCTGTGGCTTACATTGAGGCCATACTGTATGTGAAGGCACTGCATGGTTAAATTTGGACAGTGGAGATGGTGATTTTGGGCACAGTTACAGTGTCAAATCAGCTGTTATTTCACTGAATTATAATTAAACCTTGCATAACTAAATCTCTCTCTCTCTCTCTCAATCTCTCTCTCTGTGCCTCTTGGTGATGTGATGACGCATGGAAAGTTTTGTGCATTCGCCTGTGTTCCCCCCTAATTGGTGCAGTGCAGTCATCATGTATTTTGGAGGGCCTTCCCAGTTACATAACGTGGCAAGGGGATTTGTGTGAATAGAAAATGATTGCCCTTTCTCTTTAAGAAAATCTGTGATACCACATTTTACCGTAGATCTCCAAAGTTGTAATTTCTTCAGTCTTGCCTTCACTAAATTAGGCTACTCAGAGTTATTTTCAGTTAGCACTAACAACTGCTTGATTTGTTTTCTGTATTTTTATTATTATTTGTTCCTTTGGGAGCAGCGCACCAAGCTGTTATTGCAAAAAAATCCTGTATAAAGTTGCTTAAACTAACATGTTAGTAATTGCCTATAAACATAGGCATCTCGCAATATTAGGGACATTTGTTTCATCTGGAGTCCTGTTTCTGGCCAGTTCTATAAGCTCTATTACGTGATTTCAGTTTTAGTTTATTATTTTGTAAAGGAAGTGTTACGCTACAGCCGCCGCAAGCCCGGTATTCGGACTGCTGCCACACAACGAAAAGAGCAAACAAAAAGGCTAAAGCTAATGGCTAACTAAGAGCTGATGAGACAGAGGCCAAGTGTAGCTATGATAACCGAGTCCGCTAGTTTGAAGAGTGTGATAGGGAACAGATCCTTCCGTGTAGTTGTGAAAGTTTAAAAACCAAGAACTGTTCACTGACGCGGGCAATGCTTGCCAAGCGCCGATCCTCCTTGTGACTTCTGCAGGTGTGTGTGTCAAACAATTCCCCTCAGCTGCAGCTCATCATCCAACAGTTTATTTGCACCAGCGTGATGTCACATCCTGGCGCTAAGGTTCTGGAACGTGCAGTTATTAACACAACACTCATAAACATAGCGACAGCATTTCAACAATCGGCTCTAGTTCACAAAACGATTACAAACACGAAAGGTCCCGTAACGGTAGACTGTTTTCAAAGTAGCGGCGGCCTTATACAGCGATAGTGTCATATATCCCATCACATTGTTGTTCTGGTGTGCCCTCAGCTGCCTTGTGAAGACCAGATCATCTTGCTGAAGGGCTGCTGCATGGAGGTCATGTCGCTGCGTGCGGCCGTCCGCTACGACCCAGAGAGCGAGACGCTGACGCTGAACGGGGAGATGGCGGTGAAGCGCGAGCAGCTGAAAAACGGCGGCTTGGGCGTGGTGTCGGACGCCATCTTTGATTTGGGCAAGAGCCTGGCCCAGTTCAACCTGGACGACTCGGAGGTGGCGCTGATGCAGGCCGTGCTGCTCATGAGCTCAGGTGAGGAATAAGTGATGTTTATCATTGACTGCATCAGGTAAAGACCTATATTCCCTATTACTTCTTATCAATATTTGAACTAACTTAGTTTTCACATTCCTATTCCTTAGTTCTGAGGTTGATACTGTGTCATATTTAATAATTCAAGTTCTAGTTTTAGTGGTTGTGTTTTTTTCAGATTTTCTCTTGGCTTCTGTACTACCAGCTGATTTGTTCTCTCCAGTTTAGAATACCAGATGTTTTCAAAAACAGAATGAAATATTTAATAACTGACACATGAATAATACAACGAGGGAAGGCTTTGCTGATCCTAAAATCAGATCCCTCAACTATCGTTTACCAACGGCTGTTTAATGTCTACTGTGGCTCAGAGACTGAAACATCATCTTTCCAAAACATTTGTTTAAGGTTTTTCTTCTAAGCTCTGTTGGAATGAGATTACACATTCTCATTGTTGTGGCTTTTTATTTATTGATGAATACGCTAAAATGTAATGTAAACCACAAAATGTTCTGCAAGTAAATTTACTTTGGCCTAATTGAACACACTGGGATAGATAGTGGCAAATTGTGGAGTGGACAATCCACATTTTTAACATATTTCAGACAGTATTTTGCAGTAGCCTATACCAAGTATGGCATCGTCATCGTGTAAAACAACAGCCTCATTTACAGTCTGTCGTCAAGATCGTGAGCAAAATTTTCCATACCCACTAAACTATCTTGAATGAGAATAATCTTTTGTAATCTGCCGTTAATCCAGTCCCTGCACAACAACAACAATTTCCTAGAGACACAAATTCCAGTTATAGTCTATGAAAAACCACATAAATACACCCAGCTCTAGTGGATTTCTTCAAGCTGTAAATAAAGACAGACTGCAGCTGTATTTGCTCTCAGAGCAAATAGTCTGTTACACACTAATTATTCATTTCAGATTCAACGCCTAGGGGAATATGCATGAATATGCATTGCAAGCAGGGGGGGTTTTTTAAGGTCAAATTTTTTGCTAATTTTCCGGTTCTAATTTGTTTTTTGGGTTTCTACTAGAATCTGTTTCCGTGGTGTAGTGTCCAGAACACCATTTATATTTTCTCACAGTTCCATTGCTGAATCCCCTCTTTCAGCCTGTGTCTGTCTGTCTCTTTAAGCCCCGCCTTCCAACAAGCCCAGTCTGTTCTGATTGGCCCTGAATCTAACTGCTGGTATCTGGGGGATGTGTTTATCACAGGCTGAACACGGGTTTTTCAGAAAGGCGGACCCATATTAATGTTGACAAACCATTCAAAAGTGCATTCACTGTGCCTAATAGGTGACCTTAAATCCAGTACAAGAGTTGGGACACAGGCAGTGATAGTCAGTCACAGTGGATGGTAAGCCAATGAGAGGCAATATTTGAAAAGAAAAATCTCATTTCACTACCAGACGAGAGGAAAATAATACATAAACATGACCACATAATGTACATAACCTGCAGATTATTCCTGTAAGAATTTCAATGGATGATAATAGTCTTGGTGGGGTCCAGGTCTTCTGTTGTGGCTGGGAATCAGTGGCAGTGGACCAAACAGATCCGAGTTAACTTCGCTATCAGCATTTTGACTGCTGCTTCTAATTTACTAGCAGGCCTGCTGGTGCCAGTGCTGTGTCCTTAATTGGGCCTGCATTTTGGATCAGGCGTTTGGCCTCACTATCCCTTACTGAGCTCTTTTTGCTCTTCCGTTTAAAAAAAAGTAACACGTCAGGTTGGGATAGGTTTTCCACATATTCATTTCACTTTAGTCTAATATATTCAGCATGAGGTTTGGGATTATGCACAGTCAAGGCCTTTTTTTCATAGCACTGGTGTCAGCTAAAGTGAGCAACATTTCATTTCTTTCCTCCTTTTATTGTAATCTATTTCACTGGAAGTGAGCTGTCTTCACCCAAACTGGGAAAATAATCCTCAGTAAATATTCAAAACGAGAAAACCTTTTTCTTTATTTTTTATTTTTATTTGGCTTGCTAATTAATTTCTACTTTTTATCTACTGGAGTCTGCCGCCATGATTATCCAAGGAATGTATGAGTTATGTGTTCCTGTATCTTCTAAATCGAAATATCCATGCCATGTACCATCTGTGAAAAATGTAATAAATATGTAAATAAAAATTTAAAAAAAAAGAGAGAGAAAGAGAAAACCTCCTTGTCCTCGAGGGCCACCGTAGATATAGTGTATTCACTGCTAGATGACACCAGTCGCCACCCTTATTAAACACTGTACCTTTTAACGAATGTAATACCTTCCCCAGACCGTTCGGGGGTGACCAGTGTGGAGAAGATCGATCAGTGCCAAGAAGCCTACCTGCTGGCGTTCGAGCATTACATCAACTACCGCAAGCACAACATTCCACACTTCTGGCCCAAGCTGCTGATGAAGGTGACGGACTTGCGCATGATCGGAGCCTGCCACGCCAGCCGCTTCCACCATATGAAGGTGGAGTGTCCCAATGAGCTCTTTCCCCCGCTCTTTCTGGAGGTCTTCGAAGACCAGGAAGTTTGACTTTAAAAAAGAGAGCCCCCTTAAAAAGAACCCTTGTGGGGAAGAAATGTGGGGGAGGCTTTTGTTTGAAAGACGAAATGTGGGGTATGGACAAGAGAGAGAAGAAAACCTTTTTTTTTTTTTTTTTTTTTTAAATTCAGTTGGAACTTGCCCTATGAAATTACTTTTTTTGTCCCTATCTTGTCAAACACTTTAAAGACCCCCCCCCATCAGCACCACTACCTGCCACCAGCAAACACACACAAACATCACCGGAATGAAAACAATCTGCAGTCTGGCTTTCTGGAGAGGTAGACACACACACACACACACACACACACACACAGTAGAATTGTTGAAAACGGATCTATTCAATCACTATCGATCTATCGATTGAAATTCCAAACACACTGCCATAAACGTCCAGTTTATCTATATGCAAACAAAGACCTCCTCAGTTAACTCGCCTGGCAATTATATGTACCCTGTTCCTACACTGATGCAAACTAAGGGGCCACCACACCCACATGTAACCTCCAGAAAAAAAGTGTGTAGATATCTTGGACCCTCAGACAACCCCCACCCACGCCACACACACCCGTCTCCCATGTGTCTCCTTAACAGCAATGGCGTCTTCCGTCTGAGTCAGTCCACGAGAGCCCTGTGAGTGTTTGTCGGCCTACCTCCCTCACATACCGACCACGTAACTTTCTAGCTCCGTGTCACATACTCACGGAGACCCACACACACACACACACACACACACACACACACACACACACACATGATAGACATGCACACTTACCTCATACCTCGTGAAATGTTTTTCCTCATTTGTTGTTTCGGCTGTTGGTAGTCCATTGGAAAAACATCAGTCATGCAGTCATCCGTTACCTCTTTGCTAGTGTGAGGAGAAGTGACAGTGGGAACACTTTGTACTAAGCCCTGTTTTATTTATACATTCATGCATACTGCACGGCACATACTTATGCACTATAGCAGTTGCTGTGTGCATCATTTTGTCCCAAAACTGCAGCCATAAGACATTATGAATTTAATGTGTTTAAAGTTAAATTTTATGAACATCACGGTGCTTTCTTTGAACATACTGTATAAGGTGGGTGTGGCAGTTTCCTAGACTGAGGAAAGGGTTGTAGTGATACCTTTGAGTTTTGTTTCATTCACACTAAATGTCTGTAATTCAATGCAATGGTTCAGCATTTTGGGAATGCGCTGATTTGCTTTGTTGCAACAGAAATAGTAGTAAACAACTAGCCCAGCATAAATACTATGTTGTGGTTTTAGAGGGGATTTGTGCCAGACTATATTCTTGGTCAGGTGTCTAGAAACCTTTTAAAACCCATGACACTTTCATTAGCTCCAGCTGTACTTCGTGTTCAGTGCTAGATAGTAAATGTTAGCATGCTAACAGGCAACAAAAAAAAGGTGGTGAGTATAGCAAATATTACTTGCTAAACTTTACCAAGTTAAAGCAGATAGATATAATCAACTATTTTATATTATAGATCACATGACTCCTTGTCAGTAAAAGATGTCACTCGTAGTGATGAACCCACCCAAAACATTATTTCCTGCTACATCCCACTTTCCTCATGTTTACAGCAAAGCACTGTTTTATTCGTAACATCTTATGCCTTTACATGCAAAATTGGTATAGCCTGGATTCATAAATGAAAATGTCTTATTGTTATGATACTTTATAAGCATTTTGAAAAATGTGTATTGTAGCTACAGGCTACATAGGAAGTGTTTCCACTGTATACGATTGTGTCAATTACTGTACCAAACTCCATTGAAAAGGAGGAACTCACTTTAAAATCACAATACATGTAGGTGCAATACGACTGACGATGTCACTTATTAACTTTGACAAGCCATCTGACGAGTAGTCACATGTAGTTTATGAATATATACAGCTAGAATACCTCTAACAGTTTTCATTACCTCACACACACACTTAAACACACCGATTCCGTTTTTTAATTTTTATGTATTACCTCAGCTGTTGTGTTGCTCATCCCTCCCTCGTAACCACTGGAATGCACCACACGTCCTGTCTCCATGTGTGTATGTGGTTGCCTCTTCACATCAGAGCCGTAGCCCCGCCCACTCACCTCCCTGCTGTCTTGTGATAGGTTCTGGCATATGGTGGTAGTGGTGGTGGTGGTGGGAGGGGGAGCTGTCACTCACCTTTGCAGGCCTCCCCTGTCTCCTCAAGTCCAGCCTGAAACCGACAGATTCTACCTCACCTCTCATCTCAGTGCAGCTGCCCCTCTGTCTGCAACACACTGACATGCATGCACACATATAGGAATATATACATATATATTAGGGGTGTCCCCCAAGAGTCGATCGAAGGAGCCTGATTCGCAGTCGAATAGTTGCAAAATGTGGTTATGAAACAAGGATCTTTCTATTCCTGCTATATGGAGGGGTGGGGGTATGTCTGATTTTACATGGAATAGTCTCTCCTTAAAAATCATGATACATTGCCTATACCGTTAATACAAATTTGAAAATAACTAATGAGCTGAACGGTAATTGAAACACCAAACGGTAATTGGGTGTTTCAGCCCCTTTTCTCTGGTTTGGAAAAAAAATTTAAGCCAATGTGGCAAATGAAAATATGTATCAATGAGCAGAAGAAAAACATGATGTCACTATGATGTCACTATCAGTCGACTACAGGCAAGAATTGACCAGTCAGAGTCAGGACACCCCTAATATATATATAGTATATACTGTATAACAAATGAGATGCCAACATGGACCTGTTGAGTGTGTCTTTTAAACGGGCCATGGATCAACATTTGACAGCTATGTCAGACTTTTGTCAGATTTTCTCTTCTCCTTCAGTTTTCATCACACACCACATGTGACCAACAGTCACCTCGGGTTCTGTTTCTTTTGAGCCACCTGATATGACAGCGAGGGCAGGGGTGTATGTGTGACATTACAGTGCGCCGTTTGAACTGTCAGAGGACAACGACAGTCGGAACTCTGGGACTCCGGTGGAAGCCATTTCGGCCCCGGTTGGGTCAGGCCAGCAGCTTATTGTGAGGAGGTAACTGAGGGCTAAATGAACAGCACGTGAGTCAGCAGTATTGGTCTGTGGATACGGTTCCATCCCCAACTGAGGGGAGGGAAGCAACGAGCGACCGTGGCGGGTAGCAATGTGACTCACGCCAAGCCCATTGCAAACCGGCATATAAAAATGGACCCGTTTTCGCACCGACAGTTCATCTCAAGATCCCTCCCTCGTGTCTGCAGCAGTAAGAGGACAGCAAAGACTTTCTGAGCTAGTGTCCTATCCCCAGTTACTTACAGTATGAATTAAACACTGGCTGAAACAAGCTCCACCAACCATATCCCAAAATTGCCATCCACTACAAATAACTATCAGGTTATTTTTTTCTGTTGCACTAAAACCACAATGTCTGTATCCCTTAGTGACTCTCAACCCCTTCCTTTATCCCCTTGCCCCATATCTGTCCTGTTCCTGCCTGTCTTAAGCAGTCTTAAATATATTTTCTGAAATATCTCACACAGAGACACACACACACACACACGGTCTGTTATCTCATCTCTTGGTTACCTGTCAAAGCCAACAAGGACTGTGACATGGCGTTTTGGCGCCGCCAATCTCAGTGTTAATAATATACGTTGCAGGGTATTAAAATAGAACCGCTGGTTTTACAGGGATACAAACACACATGCACACACACACACAGATTAGCTACTGCAGCAATAGGATGTTCAAGCAGTTCAGATGTTCAAGCAGTTCAGTTTTCACAACCGCTGTGTTCGTGCCGTACTTTGCTGACTATCACTGTGAATTCTGACATGTTAATGTGCCTCTCAGAGGTCAGTTATACAGTATACAGAAGCATATATTTACAGATATACATATTTATATATATATATATATGTATATACGTATAGTTATACAGTTATTGTATGTGGCATTAAAGCCATCAGTGGCTGAATATGTGCTGCCAGCTGAAATCTGTCTGACCAGTCATGTAGCACAAGGTGTTAGAACTCAGTTTACTCGACGGTGTATTCATACCTGCAAAGCGATATTTATGTACTGATTGCAGTTCACCACCCATCATCGTTTCCGCACCTTTTGCATACCTCTAAATCCATCCATATAGCACAAGAAGTAGCAGAAATGCATCTATCTTTTTACTCCTATTTGTAGGAGCACAAGCGTTAGGTCAGGTCTGGTCCACACAACTCGTGATTTAAGATGGCAGCACTGCCGCTCTGTCTCTCTGTCTGTCTCTCTGTCTGTCTCTCTCTCTCTCTCTCTCTCTCTCTCTCTCTCTCTCTCTCTCTCTTTCTCTCTTTCTCACCAAATGATCAGTGGAGATATACTCCCCCTGTCCTCTTAAAAAAAAATATTTAAAAAAACACCAGCACCACAGAGCACACTGCCTTCAGCCATGATCAGTTGCACCAGCATAGCAGAGAGACAGGCCAGTTAGGCAGTGACCATCCCCTCACCAAAATAAAAAGCCATTTAACCTGGACATCCCTGAACGCTATAATAAAGCTATTTGCAGACAGCAGGCAAATCCAGTCAGTGCTCCGTTAACAGCGTTGTTTCCTTTAATTGACTAAGTTGAATTTGGCTTTAGACAGTGTATTTAGTCGCTTTCAAAATAGCCTTGGTCGTCATAGCGACATGTGGAGCAGGCACACAAACAAACCAATGACAGAGGAGCGCTTATTCTGACTTGTTTGGCTTCTTGACGTTCCTTCCTTGCAATGTATTCACGTGAAGAAAGCATGACAGAAATATCAAAATTCTAAGTAGATTTGGATTTGCTTTGCGTGTTTGAACGTGGTCTGGGTGGTGGTACATGAGGCAATGTTGCAGGCAAAGCCGATTGGAAACACTTCCTAAAGAGCCATTAAGAGTCCGCCGTGTTTCCTATTGACGATAAAGCACTGTTTTTCTACAGCAGTAATGTTAAAGGCTGTGTGAGTTGCCTCTCAAGTTGCACTCTGTATCATTACCAGAGCAGCCTTTATCACTTTCCACACTTACAAGCTGAAACTAGAAAATTAAACCTAAAAGTATCCGTCTTTTCCGCACAGTGACCACAGAATTGTGTTTTTCTCTCTTTCTCTTTCTCTCTCTCTGTCTCAGTGTCTTAGAATAAACTTCCGGTTAAGTTTAATGTTACGTTTACAATCAACTAAAATGTGAACTTGATGCTAAGCTACAAATCTACAACCACCGCTCTGAAGCAATTCAACTTGTTTCCCAGAAACTAAACGTTACTTCTACTACTTGTATTTCTTACCCAGGGAAAACATTATGTAAGTCAAAAACATCCTTTCGCCCTTCCTCACAGCTGTGTCCTTCCCGTCCTTTCATATACGTATGTCCCGTTTGTTAAACCTACTTCCCGAAATTCAAATCCCCAACCCAGTCCCCTTTCTCTATTTACTTCACTCTTTCCTATTAAGTGTTAACCTCACCCCACACACACACATAGACACACACCAACACACACACTCGCTCACAGAAATCTACCCATACCCATACTAGCACTCTTGGTGGAGGAGGACAAAAAACCTTCAGGAATATGTCCACATGTGGAATGTAAAATACTGAAATTGTACGATTAAAGACACAGTGTGAAGTCCCACACTCAATGGTGTTTTTGATGTTGTTGATGTTGCTTTTGTTGTGCACAAAGTGTTCGTCGTTTTGCTTAATTCTAGGGTGGATGAGTTTGCAGATGGGGTTAAAACCCCGATTGTGTGACAGACTGCTACTGATACGTCCTTTTTTTATATGGTATGTTTTATGAGAGACTTGTGGTGTGAGGACTAAAACAAACCTTGAGCAATGTAAAGCAAGAGATGAAGTGACTTTGTTTTGGATGGAGAGAAAAAAATACTTTTTTTTAATGATTATTATCTGTTATGTTATTAATACTTTGCAACTGATTTTTTTTCTTGGTAAGTGATTGTCTGTCTAACTGTGTTGTTGCTTTACTGTGAGAAAATGGCTGTAAAATGCACTTTCAGACCATCGTTGGTGGTAGGTAGTGTTCAAATGTCACCGAAGGGCCAAGGATTCAAATCACCTTCAGTTTAGCTGGTTGTAAATTAAGCCTGCATAGATCTTGTTATTCATTCTCTGAGATATGCCATTATATTTAGCATTAAAAAATTTTAGTTGCCTTATTCTGGTGTGATTATCTGCAATAAACAATTACAAATTCCTAATAACATTATGAAAAAAAAAAGATTTAGGAATAGGCCCATTAGTCGATAAAATGAAATTATCTGGTAATATTGTGGGACCAGAGCTAGCTCTGCAGTGTGTATGCTAGCACTTTAATATATGTCATGTATGTACAGTTGGTTACTCAAAGTAACAGAAACTTGGTACTGATTTGTATTCATTCTGTAGATTTTTCAGATATTATTTTAAACAAAGTTTGACGCCTACATTTTGGGTTTCCCGCCCTTTTGTGTCAGTTACCACCGTTGATCAACTGAGAGGCTAGAAAAGTAGGCTACCCTAGTACATAATAACTATTGATTCTTAAAAGTATCTTCATGGAGCAAAGTAAAATGTCAATTTTTTTCCAAGACAACAGAGTTTTTCTTGAAACTAGCTTCTATCAGCCATTAGCGGAGCCGCAGCTAACTTGCTAACAGGCTGTAAGGATATCTTTGTATCTGTAATGTGTGAATAGAACTAAGTTTAAATGTCAACTAAAGTTAAGTAGCCTAGCTCATATCCACACTCTTCGAATAATGCTCAGCATCCATTTGACTACTCATCATGTTGTCTCCCAAACCCTTAGCATGCACACTGCTTAGCACCTCTCTGAAGACTGTTTCCACTCTCTAATTTCCTAAATGTCCCAAAACAGGTGGTAGGTTTATTTGCTTTTACAGTACTGTTTCATGTACAAATAGTTCCAATATGGCTCATTATGGATGCATACACTATGGTTTCTACTTCCAATCAAATGAATCAGCTACTATATTGGGTGAAAATGTAGCCTATTGGAAATGAATTGTAAGCAAGGGTTATGCCAAATCCATTATCCAATCAGTTGAACTGAAAGTGAATTAACCTGAATCCTATGTTCCACAGTTGCTTGGGCTCTTTCACTCACTTGCTAATATCCCTGATCTGGGTCACTAAAAAAGAAAAAAACACCGCGTTCTGATGTTAGCCTTTAGATCGCTCGATATGAATCTGATCTTAAACCAGGTCTCATCATGCGATGTAGTAATATGTCGTATATTAATCTCAGTAAGTGTTGTGACATTGCTTATGATGGAAATAAAGCCTCACCATACACAAATGAAAGAGTAGAGAAAGAAGAAAAACTCAAAATACAAACCAAAAAAAAAGTGATGATACAACTATTCATACCTCATTGTACTGCTTCGTGCTAGATTAAGTAAAGGAAAGGGAGTGATCCGTCTCACAGCAAGGAAAATCACCAGTGGTTGGCAAAATATGGAACCGAACCCCAACAGTGGTCAAAGTAATTCAATTGCGCCCCAAATACTGGAACACAAATTGGTGGCTTGGATGGCTTTTGTTGGTACACTTAAGTTTGGAGCTCATGACAACGTCCCTGCAATGCAAGCTAGGTCAAAAAAGAAAGAAAGAAAATGTGCTGCAGTGGTCGGGTGAATTCAGTAAAATTGCTAACACAATATGTTCAGGTTGTAAAACACATCATTGTGACAACTTTGTGGTTCCTGAAAAAAAAAAGCTAATTACTTTGTATGTTCCATAAGGAAGCGATAGCATATAATATGTAGCCGTGCTTTGAGTATTTATCATCAGTTGGCAGATATTTATTCCTTCTCTCCGTGTGCCCTTCCCTAACAAACCTAGAGAGGACAGACGCTTCATCAGGGCAAGAGCTGGGGTGCATTGAGTAGTTTGGCCAAATGAGACATGTATATGCAAATGACAGTTTTTCAAATAGTCTGCAATGGCAAATAAATCTAAGATGCAGCTCCTGCCTGGCCCCCCGAGAAAAGTGCTTTGAAGAGGTATGTTATCTTTCTCAAAGCCTTCAAATCTCCTCAGTTGCAAATACGCAAGGACACACTTTTATTTGTGTGAAGTTGAGAGCAAACTGTGCCTTGAAGAACAAGAAAGGTTTAGGACCCCAAGTCTAAGATGACGATCCCATGATGACAATGTCCTCTCTTGTTTTTGTTCGTTAGGCTTCCTTCAGCTCCCCGTCACAGTGATACAACCCGGCCCTTATTGGTGTATCTGGGAGACATCATGTGACACCCTGCACAGGCACTAGGTTATTTCCTGTTTGCGGGGGTGAAAAACAGCCATAATTCTTTTGGCACAGCACAGTGTTGAATGTAAAGCTGAATGAGACGCGGGTGGAAGCGCCCGGGGCAAGAGTTTTGACTGTGTATTTTTGTTATGCTAATCGCTGGGTTTGTAATGGGCACGGTCGTCGTCGTTTGTCTTGTTTTTTTTCTGTGACAAATCATTCATGGCACAATCAGAGAATGGCATCTCCATGGCTCAAAGCTGTTTGTGTTTGTGGCTATGTGACATTCATTTTCAAAAATATAAAAATCCTTTGATATCAATTTGTCTACTTTGCCTTTGTCCAACTGCACGGGAAACTGGTTTCTGAGGTATTTTCTTACTTAACTAAGCATTGATAGTAGATGTGACTGAAGCCCCCAAGCTAAAATGGATTATGCCAAAAGTATATACATGGTGTGGATTAGACTTTAGTGTTGCACCCTGTTTTGAAAGTTGACAGTTTTATGAGTTCAGTTTTATAGCACAGCTCCACTAGCCTCAATTATTGATTTCAATAAAGGGGCCCCAGATTTCACTTTTGATTGACATCATAGTCAGGAAAGTAATTCAATATTGCTGGACACAAGCATATATCCCACAAAAATCACAATTAAATTGAAAGTGCTACTCTAGCACTGCATTAGAATGTACCTAGATTATTTTGATGAGATTGATGGACACATCTTTGTGTTCCCATTGTGGATGATTTTGTTTAGTGCTACATCTAGAAAGTCTTTGGCCTCGTCGTTTTTGATAACTTATTAATGTTGTGTTTTAGCCTCCAAGCTTCTGGAAGAAACATTCCATCAGATTCCTGAGCCTGGCTGCAGGGATTTGCCATTTAGGCATCAAAGCATGCCAAGGTCCAGTACTGATGTTGGTCAAAAGGCAGGTTCATCAAGTGACATGATAAAACAGAATTAATTGTGGCCACATTCATTTTAATTTTAAACTAAAACACATCTCCTCTCAGCCCAAAAATAGCTTATACTGTATATTCTCTTCATCGTTATGGAATTAAAAACCATTGTTGTGTGATGTGCTTCTATAATTATCCTGCGTATGCACCGTCTCAATGGGTTATTTATGGTGCTCTTTTGCTAAATCTGGAAACAGACTGCTAAATTATTAGGATCTCCGAGACAAATGACACAGTCGACATCAGTCGATGTCCAAATTGTTTGAGGGGTTGTTGTAGAGGGGATGATGTAACAATGAGCAGCTTTGCTCTTCACCAATCCAAAGTCCCTCACATCCCTCCCACACACTATCCATCTTCCCCCTCCCAAAAAATACATAAGGGCACAGCTGGTACAGAGCAGGCATGCTGCGAACCAGACTGACATGGATTGTGTGTGTGTGCCACAGATTGACAGGCCAGGACATCCATTACAGATTTTTCCCCTCTACCAAAGGAAAAGCGCTTCCAGCAATAAGGCTCAAAAAACACAACAATGTCCTTGGATGATGATGCACATATTCGCTTACAATAAAAATAACAAAATTCTGAGAAAGGAGCTTAGTCACTTTTAAAGCGCATGCTTGCATCTGACTCATAAACACATGTTGCTGAATGCATAACATGTTTTAACATCATGCTCAGAGTTCGTTATAAATAAATGTCCATCTTCTGAAATCAATATTGTCTGATGTCAGGTTCATGTAGGGACAATATGCATCTCTGTTGATGGTTTAACCAAAACACATTTCAGTTTTACACTTTTGTTTCCCTTGTGAAAGGAAGAATTTGACATAAGCTTCTTTTTTAGATTGAAGCGGGTATGATAGGTTTTGTAACTCGTTCATGCTGGTAGACGGTCGTCCACTAAATGCTGTTGTTGTTGATTGCTGGATGATTGCATTAAAATGGAAATATTGGGAGTGGGTTCCATCAGCCATATATATTTCCTCAGATTAATATTTAAATAAAGAATTGCAGACATCCACCTGACTGTCAGCATATAGGCTACACACAGGGCTGGCTACCGCACCCACATGGATTCATTCATGCAGCCTGGTGTTATGTAAGGAAGTGAGCGTCAACTCCCTAGTGCACCAGACCAGTACAGATGGAGAGAGAGAGAGTGGATCTACCCTCCATCATGACTATGCATTTTGAATTGTTTATGTTGATAGTCGTTTTTTCAGAACCTTATCCTTACGAGGATAGGATACTTGTATTATTTGTTATTATATTCAAACTATATTAAAAGTAATGCCCCTGAAAATGAGGTTTTAATATGTGAATAATCTCTCTTTGACCAAAATATATTTTGCTAAATAGGCAGTCAGCTATTCATATGTAGGCTAATGCTTTTAAGCTGATCTCATCAGCTGTGTGGGAGTGGTGCTGTATGTTCAGAATTGATTGACAGCTGCAACCGAAGCAAACAATCTCACACAACTATAATCATGTTTTTTCTGAGTTTTTTTTTTCAAACAGCGCCCTGCCCACTATGTCTTCATGCAGGCCCTGGACCCTTATAGTAAGACGCTAATTGAGAACATATTGTATGCTATTTTTCAACATCTATAACAAATGGCTACTGCAATTATTAAATATAAAAAAGTTTGGAGACATACAAAATATAAATCCAACTTGATGCAGTAGTAGTGAAGCTGCTACAACCCTACAGATTTTAGGTTTTGGTATGTCATTATGCTCTTCTCGAGCCTAGACGTTATATAACTCTTTTTGCTGTTGTATGATTTGGGCGTCACGTGTGAAATCGGTTGGGCTGACCTTTTTTTTTTAATCCTTCATGTAGAGATCGATTTTCTACTCAGATAAAGCTGCAGCAGTCTAAAAACAGAAGGCTAAACTATGTTTTGTTCAAGTGTTGCACGAGTCTGCGGAACAGTAGCTGCAGCAGTAGTTAAATCTTTTAGTATTCTTACTATTTGTTGAAGCTAATGGAGCCTTGTACAACACTAGTTATACGGCTCCCTCTGCAGGACACAGTTATTACAAGCCAGTATACTGTAGACCACACACATCTAGGCTACTATACAGCAGCCATAGCCTACAAAGCCTGTTATGTGTAATACATGTTTCAAACCGAATTTAGACCAGAACAATCTGTTAGCATTTTGTTTAGTGAAGTAGAAATATGTATCCAATGAAACTCATCAGCTCTCTTCAGACAGTCTTTAACTGCACTCTGATACAGAGCACCTGTTCAATATGTAGGCTTTCTATAGGCTGTGGTAATTTCCTTGAAAAGCTATAACTCAAAAGATTAGGGCTGTATTTTTCTGCACACTACATTTTGACAGATTTTGATTTGTCACAGAAATGTATTATTTCAAAGACATCATCATGTTAAATGTGTACTAACGACACAACACAGCTACAGAAATCCAAAATCCAATTAAATCTGGCTGGTGACATAGTTAAAGGAGAAGCAAGTGATATTTTTGTTTGTTAATATAAGTGTTAAATCTCTATATTTATACAGCAATCAATTAAACAGTACGCAGTTCATAACACAGGTCTCCCAGTCATTCGGTTTTGCAGTAGGCTAATTGCCAGTTAAAAATGTGAGTATCCCACTCCTTTTATCCAATCAGGAGAGGGAGCGCTATAAAGAGGCGGGTCTCTGTGCCCGTGAACGATGACTCGCTGCTCTCCATCGCGGCACTTTCTGACGAAGACGTCTGCGCATTCATCTAGTGGTGACGTATGGACGAGGGAGGGGACTGCTGAACGTCACCTACAACATCAAAAGAAACTGAGAAGAACTCTGCCATGTCCTTTTCAGTTTATTGACTGAATGTATGAAAAAAGGGCAACAACAATCACAAGTGTCATTAGATAAAGTGCACTTCAATATAAGCAGTTTTATAATCAGTGAGACTCAGTGAAAGTCTAGCGAGCTGACCAGTGACATCACATCCTACTCAGTAATGTGCATAATGGTTCACAAGTTACGGGGTTAAGAATGCACACTGTGACAAATAATATACACACTCAATAATGCACATGACTCCATAAATATAGTGGTATAGTTGTCTGTGCTAAGAAAGGAATAAAAACAACACTTAGGCTCACATGTACAGTATAACACAAAGCATGCTGCTGTACAATGTAAAACTGCATACTCTACTATACAAAAACACACATGTAAACTCACTCGTGTACAAAAGGTGTTGACTGAGAAGTTAACTTATAATATTAAGGTTAAAGGCAAATGTGTTTGACATTTTGGCAGTGTTTGATTTACAATTTACATTAACATGTATAGAATGACGAGAGCTCAAAAACACAAATTGGCTGTGTGGCACAAGAATCTTTACATTGTCAAAGGTTGCTTGATATAAAAGCTGTGATACATCTCCCATATTTGACAGAAGAAGAATTGGTTTACATTTTGGGAGTACACTTATTCTCTTTCTTGACAAAACATCGATATCCACTCTCCTGTCTATATGTTAGCTTAGCTAAGCATTAAGACTTGAAACAACAAGTTACCAGCATCTGTAAAGCTCATGTTATCCTGTGTAAAAACAAGGTGCTTTTGGGGGGAGGAATGGAAGTGCCTGGCAAATAAAGTCTGGAACATTTTGGGACAAATTAAACATATCAGTTGTTAATTGCTGGCTTAGTTTTTGGGCAAAGCTCTCTAGGTGTTGCCCCGTCTCCAGCCTTTGTGCTAAGCTAAGCTAACCGGCTGCTGTAATTAGCTTCTGAGAGTGCTATCGACCCGCCTCATATGACTGTGATAGCGGAGAATTTTTTTTCTCCCAAAATGCCAAACTTTTCTTTGTTTAATTTTGCTGTTCCAATAACACCACACCAGCAACAATTTTAACGGAACAATTCAATGGTCGCACAGTGTAAAAATGTTTTTGACTGAGGCAGGCTTCTAGACATGAGGGCAGTAAACATCAAAGACTGTGAAGTTTTATAAAACATACAAGACATATTAGCCAAAAATTAAAAACAGCAACATCATCCTCTAGTAGCCTGAAAATCCGATTCCACAACAGTAGTCTGGAGGACAGGACAAAAGGCGGTGACAGTGTCAGTATTTTCACTAATTGCCACAATGAGTGTGTTCAAACGCATATCGACATTCCCTTTATGATATTGTTCCCTGGAATAGTGAGCAGCAGCAAATCACTATAAACAAACTATTAGCCAACAGGACACAAACCAAATTATTAACAAATCTTCAGTGTGACCTGAACCGAGATAAATCTTATGTTCAGAATATTAGTGGGTGTATATAAACAACACACATAGTGAATGCAGTGCAGCTGGATTTACACATTGCATTACACGATCAGCACAAACGTATCACCAGTGTTAGGATAGTGTTAAAGGAATAGTTCAATGGTTGGCTTTTTACCTTACTCTCTGGCTCAAGGAAGGTAAAAAGATGAACTTCACAACATCACTAAACAATCCTGTGTGCTTGTTTGGACTTGTTTATTCACCACATTATGTTTTGCTCAATTTTTTTATACGTTATGTAATTTTAGAATCAAATACATACGTGACATCACGGGCACTTCCTGGTTTTCTTCCAGTATGTATTTAATTTCTAAATGAAATAACGTGTAAAAATTTAGAGCAAAACATAGCGTGTTAAATAAACAAGGCGCAACAAGCACACAGGACCGTCTAGTGATGTTGTAAAGGATTTGTTTTTACCTGCTCCCCTTGACTACCAGTGTTTGAGCTAAGCTAACCTGGACGAGCAACCTTTGCCCAATTCTATATCAAAAATGCACGCACAGTTACAGGAACGGTGTCCCCTTTTCTAGAGCCAGAGAGTGAGTCAAAAAGCTAAGAAATTTAAAAAAATTCAACTACTCCTTTAAGATTAGTTCTTCCTTCTGGACAGACAGTCTATCTGCATCCTCCTTCGCCTCATTTGTTCCAGAACCTTCCCTCAGCAGTCAGCCTCTGGTTCAGCCCACAGAGCTGTCGGAGGAAGCCGTCGTTTGGTCCAATCTCTCTTTTATGTCGCACCGTGGCCAGGGCCGTGTGGACGTCCATGTTTTGGCGAAGCATCAGGTAGGCTATGACCAAGGTGGGCGATCGGCTGTAGCCTTCCCTGCAATGGACGTATACTTTACCTGCGGAATTAAAAGATAGGCAAATGTTCAGGTTTGACCAAATTCACAACAGCTGCATCTGATATATTAGCCTACATTTAGGTTCAAAAGCTGCATCCTTTTTGTTCAGCCACTTCAGTGGCAGTGGGAAAAAGCTACAAATGTGATATTGTCATGTTTTCACCTTGCTCACGTGTTAGCCGTAATGTCTATTTAAAGATTCAGGATGGCAAATTAGCATTTATTTGGGATTTTTAATTCATTTTGTGCTTCATGGTTTAGTCCAATAATCATGAAAAAAAATCTCTTTCTAAGTTTCAGTTTCCACCGGCACTGGCTCTTTGCTAAGTGATCCACATTTTCACCAGCCAGGTGCTAACTTTGTTAGTTTTGTCAGCTCTGTGAATGGACATGTTGCTAGCTACAGTGGGCCCCCTTTGTTAATATACCAGTGTACAGAGCCTAGGCTGTGTATTAACACTGGATTTTTTCCAGCCATCACACAGTACATACAGGTAGGGGATCGTGAGGAGATATTCACTGATTTTTACAAAGAGGGATTTTGACAACAAATGTTTTGAATTGCTGACTCCACCTCTAAGGCTCATACTGTTTGTCAACCGTTCTTTAAATATCAATAAATAAGGGAAATTATTTATTTTGTTATTAATATTATTATTATTTCTTCATATAAAGATATAAGGGGATACACAAACCCCATATTTCTCCCAGAAACACAAAAAGAAATGTGCAGTTTAATTTTTATAGTTAAACTCAGCTCAACTATCCTTCCGACCTTTTCCATGTTTGTATGCCAGCGCCTTTTCGATGAAGTCCGCCGCCTCCTCAAAGTAAACGCTGAGGTCGAAGTGGTCAGTGTCGCTGGCCTGTATGCCGTGGTAGTTGATGCCCGTGCCGGCGTAGAACTCAGCATTGGTGTTGACGTGCATGAAGGAGTTTCCCTCCGCAGCGTTCAGGATGTGGGTGATTCCCTGACGCTTGAGACGCATCACGTTCATCGCGACAAACCTGCACGGTATTGGAAAAGTAAAACAAAATACATAAAATAGAGCTTATTCCACGCAAACAGGCATAATGCTAAACAGGCATGTTGCTACGGTGGACCCCTTTTGTTTACATACCCGTTTACAGAGCCTAGTTTGTGTATTAACACTGGATTTTCATTTTTTTCAGGGCACATTAACTGTAGTATGGACAGGTAGCGGATCGTTTCCAGATATTTACTGACTTTGACTAAATGTGATTTTGCCGACAAGCATTCTCAAGAATCCCTGACTCCAACTTTAAGCGGAAGGGGGTGGTGATTTTCTGAAAGATTGGATGGTGCAAAGACAGAAAAAGTGAAATAAATTAGTTGCAAAAAATATTGTGTAATTGGGAAATTCCCTTTTGAAAAAGGGGCAATTTAACATTTGTTTTTATTTTCATGTATCCACTTAACTTTCCAGTAGCAGAGTGCATCACATTATACACCATTTTCAGGATTTAAGAATCAGTTTTGTGTGCCTTGGAGTTCTTTTTCCTTTATCCACTTTTTTCCGTGTTCTTTCGTGCAGCACTGCTGTGTCAAAGAGAAAGCTGCTGCTTCCCACACACTGAACCTCTGGGATCACTGTACCACTTGGCAGCTCCTGTCTTTTAGATGTGGGGAGCTAAAAATAGTCGTTGCTGCTAATAATGAATGCAACGCCTCCACAAAAACATCAACAACAACAAAGAAATTCACACTGAAATCAGGACAGACACATCCAAACCTCTCAGAGAGAACGATGCGTGGGTGCATGCTCTCTTCACAGAGCGGGGTCTCTGTCTATCACTATACCCCATTAGGAAGGCAGGTGGAATAAATGAGTCGCTTGAGAGCTTTTCTCTACAGAAATACACTGGCATGACTCACTGTACTGGAGACAGTTTCTGTTTGAAAGTCTGTTATATCAGATCATAAATAAAATAGAACACACCATTTGCTTGTGAGCCTAAAACATTCTCTTTCCGGCTGGACAAACTGTACTGTACAGATCAGGACATGTTGAAGATGTGAACACGCTTCTCCTACTAATAAAGCAGTCAGGATATGCTCTATGTGCCTAAACACACTGAGTTTAGGCTGTATGGGGCTAAACTCCCAGTGTCCTTGGACTGGGAATTACTGCTCTATATGACATAACCAAGGGTCATTGTTGTCAATATCTTAAGAATTACTTTTAGACATAAACATATATATTTATTATTATATCGCAATAAGTCCTCATACAGAAACGCATGTATATCCTGCCTGTTAAACCAATACAGTATACCAATTGACCATATTGTTCGAATCATACATTTATCATAAATGCAAGAGATTGGTATTGATATGTGAAGAAAGCAAATAAGTGTAGATGTTTCCTGTAATGTTGAGCTTCTCTTTAAGCAAATGGTGAGTTGAACAGTGTAAAAAAAGCTGTACGCCACTGCACTTCTATAACAATAAGGAATTCACAATATATTTGAAAAAGGGTCACAATCAAAGCAGTAACCAAAAAACCTTGCATCCCACATTTTCAATAAAGCAACCGAGGTCAAATTGGTGTGGAGTGCCCGCTTCTTTTTTATCTTTCAGAACTCTTGGTATTTTTAGGGCTGGTATTCATTTAAAAGCAAAAGCATTCTTTTTTTTTATTTTCTAAATGGGAAATCATTCGTTATACATCCAGTTGGTAAAATCCACAATGCCTTTATGGTGATGTCAAACCCAGTCTGGTAATTCCTGTAACAGCCCGATATTGTCCATATTTTGTCATCAGATACCACAAGGTTTAAATATAAAATAATCATCATCAAGACAAGCTTCAGTTAATATACTGTAATAATAAAAATAATTATACATTTTATTTGTGAGCGCCTTTCAAGTTACCCTAAGGACACTTAACATGCAAAGATAAAATAGACACAACATTACCTAATACACGAGTGTTAAAAAGTAATATAGAAAATAAGAATCAGGCCTATGAATATACACACACATACAGTATAAGATTAATATTAATGGCAATATGCATTTACAAAAGATCAGGAACTGCAGATCAAAACAGGTATGTTTCTAGCTGAGATTTAAAATATATATAACTTTAAAATGACTTAATTAGCTATTGATATTGTGTGTGTGTGTGTGTGTGTGTGTGTGTGTGTGCGTGTGTGTGTGTGTGTGTGTGTGTGTGTTTGTTTTCCCCTCCAAACTGATGTTTGGCTGATACAGAGAAGTGATGTTCACTGCAGAGACAGAGATGTAGGGCATGCAGGCGACAAATGGGTTAAACACACAAGCCATTTATTTTTATCTTCACCAATTCCTTCTTCTGTTAAAGATAGTCTTTTTATATCACCTAATTTAAAACATTAATGATGGCCCAGCAGATATTCATAGGCTAATGTCCCTACTGTGAGCCTCTTCTGCAATAGTTACTTCTAGATGATTCCAATCAGGGCTGGACTGGGACAAAAAATCGGCCCTGGCATTTTTGGCCATGGCAGCCCACCGTTTATACGATATGTGGAGGCAGGGGCGTTGCACCAAATTCTGGGCCCCTATACAGGAAGTCCTGATGGGCTCTCTGAGAGGCGGTCTTACAATACAAACATGTAAAAGCTTTGTTTGTCTATAGTCCAAAACGTATGAGTGACTGGTCCCTCTCTGAGCCAGATAACAACACAATGTTTCTATTGATGAATGACCAGATTATTACGCGTACTTGAACACAACCCCTGGTCTAATGACTCTTAATAAACATACACACACACAGTGTTTCTCACAGGAATTTGGGAGACTGTGTCGTGGACCCTGGACCTTCTAGGGGGGTCCGGGGGAATGCTCCCCCGGAAGATTTTTTTTTAAATGTTAAAGTAAAATTCATCAATCTGGTGCACTTTGAGGAGAAAACAAAGGCTAAATCAACTGTTTCCTATGTAAGCTATTTAGTACTATTTTCTGGAATGATTCAAAGACACAGAATGACCAAAAAGCAGAAAGAAGAAAGTTTAAAAAATCCAGTCAGCTTCGGGAATTTTTTCCCTTCGTTTGTATTTTTTAATGGCCCAATATAGGCCCCTGATCTTCATAGCCCCTAAATAAAAAATGTCGGGGCCTTCAAAGATCAGGGGCCTATATTGAGCCAGTAAAATTAATATAAATCAAAAAAATAATTTATTTTTTCTTGGGTGCAGCCCCCCTCTGCCTTGGGCCCCCCCAAGCCTGTCCGCAGTCCGACGGCCCTGAATGTAAAACTGACCATCGTCAGATGCTCATAATTACTGAGTACAAGTTGAATGCGTGATAATACAACTCAATGCAGCCTCTGAATGGGCAGCCCTCTGCTGTGTGTGTGATTGGGCCAGGCCTAGCCTAGAACCAATCATAATGAGTAATGGCCTGGTAACTTTCAGGTGAAGTTGACAGCCTGCACGCACATTTATATGTCCATGGCACTCCCGAGAGGGAAGGGACCTCGGCCCTCGGCTGTGTGACTTGGCCGGGCCGGGCCGAGTCACACAGCCGAGGGTCCAAAAAAAAAAAAAAAAAAAGATTTTAATTTTTTTTTTTTTTTTTTTTTTTTTTTTAACCTCACCGGCCCAAAAGGCTGCCGGCCCCTCGGGCATTTGCCCGGTATGCCAGATGGCCAGTCCAGCCCTGATTCCAATGCTGGAAGGTTCTGTCTTGTTAACAGAAACAATGCATTTACCTTGCACTTTAAAATAGTTTTCAATGTTGATCCTCTAGGCTACTGCTGGTTAATATATCCTCTCATATTTTCTGGTATAGGCTATAAAATGTCATAATTACAAAAATTGACACATGATGTTGCTGCAATTGGCGAAGCAACGCATCCTTATAGGCTACGTGCTATAACCGCATTAATTAAGGAAAACGTGTTGATTGAATTGTATTTCATTGTTTTGATTGCGGTCCAAAGCAATGATGGGTCCGTGTCTATTTTTGATTGTCGATTGTAAAGGGATCACAACAATGACTTACGCATTGCCGACGTAGATCCTCGGGTAAACCTCGTGGAAGTGTTGTGTTGGCCAGTTGTAAAAGCCGCTCTCGTCCGTTAGCAGATCGTTGAGTTGCTGGAGAGTCACCTCGAATGCCGACATGACGAGCCGGTCCGGAGCCGCTGTCTTCACCTGTTGGCTGGGTTTATTCTTCATACCCGAAGAGCGAGGCAGCGACTCCGGCTGGAAGGCGGTGAATGTGGCGCACTGGTGTCGGTTTACCAGTGTGATGGAAGGCAAGCCTGCTCTGCTCTCCCTCCACCAGCCAGCGTGAGACGCTCAACACTAGGGGAGACTCAGCCCACATGCAGCAGGGCCGGCCTGGAGGTTTTAGGGGGAGGGGGGGGGGGGGGCACCACCACGCCACCACACCACCACTTCAGCGGTGGATCCCAAGAAAATAATTGAAAGAAAAACTATACGTTTTCAACACAAGGCCATGTTGATATTTGTACATTGAAGCCTTTGAGTTTTGTCTTTTTTTCTCAATGTAGACAGTAGCCCATATTTTTTTGTAAAAACACATAAAAATCAAGAAAAGTCAAAGGAAAAATGCGTGTTGATATAAAATGTACCGCTGGCTTCATGGTTGAGTTCAAATGTTTCAATCTGATTGTAAAGGTGCGAACACACCGCACTGGCCGCGCGACGAGATTACATACAAAGTCAATGTACTAGCGCATGGCCTCGCGTCCACCCAAGAATCGGCGTCCAGCAGCCGGCGGCGGGCGCATGCGCGGCGCGTGGCCGCGCCTCATCGAAGCGCGTGAATCGAAGGCGCTACCATTTGCGGCGCGGCCAACATATCCGGCGAACGCAGAAGATGAAAATATTTATCTTTTTGGCGTCGCCGCGATAGCCAATCAGCGTTGAAATTGCCCGGTGGTCTGCAAGACGATGTGGGCGTGTGGAGTGAGGACATTGGGCTTCCAATACATTCTGCAAATATGTGTATTTTGCATCTGTTTAGCTGTTGGTTGTACTTTAGCCAAGGTAGCACCGGTTAGCATAGTGAAACTCACCTAGCTGTGTGGTGTTCCGGAGGATAATATGAAACCAAACTTGACGGCAGTGTCCGTGTGGAATTCCAATACAGTACAGCTAAGCACAGGTGTTGTCCTCCGCCAGACCCGGCACACTTTCACTTTCAGGTAGGCTGATGTCTGCCTTTATTTTTACCGCTGAGCACACACTGCTGGTGTTAATGTGTTTAGTATGTTGCTGAATTGCTGTTAATGTGTGTGTATTTGCGATCGGGGTGCGTCTTCATGCTGTTTTAATGTTATTTGTGATATGACTGCCGCTGGTTACACAGTATAGGCCTACCTACATCTGTATTTTTTGGCACAGATGGACCATGTTATTGTTGTTGTTGCACCGTAAGTGTGACGGGTCTGATCTCAAAAACGACGTCAGGAATATATGGCCCAATATGATCAAGCGGCGAGCCTCTTGCGTTCACGCGGTTAACCGCCGCCTTCAATGAGGCGGCCGGCGGTGAATATGGCCCAATATGACCAAGCAGCGAGCCTCCTGCGTTCACGCGGCCAACCGATGCAGGGGGCCAGTGCGGTGTGTTCCCGGCTTTAAGGTGACGCATGTCTCGGTGCATTATGAACCTGTTTCACGTGTAACATGTCATTTTTCGGGAATTTGCCGAAACGTCTGATATACTGATGTGATTTTCTTGGAAAGACAGTTGTGCTTACTAAAAACAAAACTGACACGGAGAACTTACATTGCAAGAAATGTTTTTTTAATTATTGTTATACAGATTTTAAAGAAACATTGCAATTGATAGGCCTTCAAAGAAAAGCTGAATATAAAGCTTAAGTGCAAATGCAGCAGTTTGTCATCAGACAAGCATTATAGTTATAGGAGGAGAAAGATACTCTCCTTTAAAGCCCTGCATCCCAGTGTGAACAATGACTTTGGAGAGCGTCTGATGGAGGGATTTCATGCCACACCAGAGAAGCCGAACACTGAGGGGGAGTCACAGAGATACCACAGTTTGTGAACACAAATATAATCAGTTCACAATGCCAGACCAGCTGGAAACATCTGGGGAAGTGTCAGAGAGCCACGTTTAGTTCACTTCAATGACCCATTAGCGAGACTGGAAAAACAGTCTAACCCTTTAGATAGCCTTTAACTTCAAGTCAATAAGGAAACTGTTTCAAGTAAGACATCTGGCAAATGTACAAAGGAAATGTTTTTATCAAATTCCAAAAGGTCCAAAACCCTTAATTTAAATGCTTCCCAACTTATATCATTGTATATGTACACCCCTTTTACAAAATTGGATTGCACCATGACAGCTAAAAATGTGTCACGGATGATGTCCTGTGTGACCCCCCCCCCCCCCCCCAATATCTTAACCTTATAGCTTTTAATGCCATCTATTTAGCAATTACAAAATAAGCACAAATATCAGATTCCTAGCATAATGCTGATCTATTAGTTGTTAAGCAAGCTGTGAGAAGAAATCCTCCCTAAGAGTCAACCCTTTGCCTTTTAGCACATATCAGGATTCACTTTTGCCGCTCGGCAGCGTAGAACTTTCAGGAAGCTGTCGATCTTGTGGGAGTCCCGGCGGAAGCAGGACAACAGAAAATGGAAGTTGGTCAGTTTGGATATCCTGTCATGCCCGATGTCATTGCCTCCTCTGTAGGGGAGGGAGGAGATGGTCTGAGCCGCTGGACCCATCTGGCAGAGAGAGGACGCTGGGTTAAAATCAGTTTTTTAGAACACATTTCATATTAAAGGTGCAGTGCGTAATATCTGAATATGTAGTGGCATCTAGTGGTGAAAGTTCTAGAATGCAACGCTCCCTGGGTAACCCCACCACTTTCCAGTAATAACAGAAGCTACAGGGGCCTCCAAGGACAAGAAGCTTGTCACTAAAGATGGCATCATCCACCACTGCCTCAAGTCTTTCCACAACATCAAGTGACAAAGTGAAGATGTATTTAGTTATTCATTCTATATATATAATTATTTTTTTGTTTTCCAACAAGTGCATTTCCCCAGGACACCCACTTTAAAAATGCATTAAGTTGGTCCATTCAGAGCTACTGTAGAAACATGGCAGTTCAAAATGGTGGCCTCCATGTTGGCAAGCCCCGCTTTTATGTAAATATAAAAGGCTCATTCTAAGGAAATAAAATAAAAAAACAACTTCTATCTTCAAGCGATTATACATTATATGAAACAAACTTATGAATATTATATACCATTTCTACCAAATCTGTTCTGAAAAAATTTAAATATAAAAATTCTACACACTGCACCTTTAACAGTTTATAAACATGTTTGATTTAGCACACCTTGCCAGACAGGACGTTGAGGCCGTCTCCCAGGGTCTTTGAATGCCCCTGCAGCTCTATGATCTTGTTGGAGATGCTGTTGTGGGCCGGGTGAGGCAGAGAATTAGCAGAGGAGGACAGGGCTAGCAAGGGGTCTACCCAGGCCTGGAGCAGGGAGCGAGCCAATGACAACAGGTCAGACTCCTGGAAGAAGAAGTCAAACACACAGTCTGTGAGATAAAACAACAAGGCTGAAGCTCAATTGGGGGAAAAAGAGTCATCGAAATGGAAGAGAGAAAAACTGAATTGAGGGCGAGTAAATTAATCGTATGTCATGATAATAAATAGTCTGTGCAGATACAGTATTAAGGACAAGCACGGTCCTCCAAAGAAGTTGTAATTCCAACTTCTGGTCTGCAGAGGTCGGTAAGTATTGCATTTCTCCTACAGTGAATGCTTCAATGAAATGGAATGCCATTTATTCCATGTTGTCATACTGAAATAAGGTTAATGACTGTGAAAAAGGCAACAGATTTTCTTAAAACAAATTGAACCATGTGCCTGGGTTACATATAAGCTTTAGAAGAAAAAAACGTTTTTTGAATTATCTTGTAGAACTTTTCCAAGGTGCACTTCAGTTGTTTGGCAGAGGGTCACAGATGCTGAACGTATGGTACCCCTGATTGTTATTTCCAATCTTGGGCTATGTACAGTAGTTACAATTGACTTGACTTGACTTGGAGAGTAAGGAAAGTGACGCTGAAGCAAATTAGAATAAAGAAAATTGAGAAATGAGCCAAAGGTGTGAAAAGGGCCACGGTCACTTACTGATACTTGAAGGGCTTGTTCCTTGTCAGTGGGCGTCTGCAGAGAAGAGGTGTGGCACATTGAGGGGCGGGGCATGATCATCCGGCCTATAGGAGGGATGTGAGAGTCCTGGTGGTAGGAACAGTGGGGAAATATTATTATATACTGATGTACTGCACAATCACGGTTAAAGGTGGTGTTAGCGATTCTGGAGAATGCGTGTTGTCAAAGTCACTTAATCAATGAATATATTGGGGGAGGGGGGTGTGGCCTTGATTTTCAACTGACCAATTTTATTTAATTTTTGTGTGCTAGCGAGCGCGATGTGTGCTTGTGTATGGTCATAACCGCGCGAAAGGTCGCGTTTTGCAGTAAATAAACGTCCACGTGTCTCCAAGTGTCTCTGTATGCTATTTAAAAAGAAATCAAGCAAGTAGACTAATATTAACATTATTGAATTATAGGTTATCGCATCACAGAAGGCATATTGGCCTATAATAATAAAAAAACACCACCTTAACTATCTCTCTAACCTTTATTTATACAGGTATATCCCATTGAGACAGAAGACTCTTTTGCAAGGGAGACCTGTTTTCCTTTCCCACGTTACCATTCACACACACATTCATACACCGATAGCAGGCTAACTATTGACATTCACATGAGGCAAGGTGGGTGAAGTGTCTTGCCCAAGGACACAACAACTATGAAACAGGTGGCAGGGCGGGGATCGAACCTCCAACCCTTTGATCATCGGCTGACCCGCTCTACCAACTGAGCCACAGTCGCCCAACTATGTTTACAGTTTAAACATTTTTGAATTAAATGCAAACCTCAGTTAATCATTTGCTCTTGTTTCTCTGTCCTGAGATTCACACAGACTGAGCAGTCTTGTTTAAATGTTACAAATTGAGCTAATAAACTGAACTTCAAAAAATGTTTAAGTTGCTGCAGAAGTTATCTCAGCTAATTTTATAATCTAACATCTAATTTGATAATAAGGTGATTGTATGCAGAATGCTCATGCCAGAAACTCATACAGTGGTTTTGTACAGATAAATAAATAAATATTAGCAGGTTCTCAACAGTATTTCAATTTAGGGGGGCGGTGCGAAAAAAATTCTGTCCCCTAGGGGGGGCATGACAGAAAATAATTGAGAACCACTGGCCTAGGGTGTCTATTATTAAGACCAGATTTTATTTCAGGGCACACACAATCAGAAAGGTAGCGGATTGTGAGGAGATATTCACTGACTTTGACATAAAAGTGATAATGACGACAAGCATTCTCCAGAATAAATTTTTCTCTGTGATGGGAAGCAAGCTTTACAAATGATGCATGTTGCAACATGGCTGGCTATGGAAGTTATGGCTGGCTGAAAGGTTGACTTTACATCATACAAAACCGCTTGGTTGTGTCGGCTGGTGTTGAATAAATGAGATATCTAGACATACAGTAGTGCATGCAAGTTTAACAGGATATTCAGACCAGAGGTAATTAGGAAGCTTAGAGCACCAATGATTTAGGCTTTAAAAGGACGTTAAACACATGTTTGTATGTCTGGAAGGCAAACACACATGCACACAAAAACACACACACACACACACACACACACACACACACACACATAACTGACCAGCTCGTGGGTGAGCATTGTGCTGAGGGAGTGTAGCGTGTCCGAGTGCTGAGAGGCTCGGTCCAGCAGGTCATTGATGGGGATGGCACTGCACGCTGCCACCGTGAACAACACTGTGGAGCAGAAATGGAGATGGAAATCATACATTCGTGTTCATAATTTTTATTTGGTCCAGCAATAGTTTTAAATGTTAAAGGTGGAGTCAGACATTCTGTAAAACGCTTGTTGTCAAAAACAGTTGAAACAATCTGCTACTTGTTCCTACTGCGTGTGCACTGAAAAAAATCCAGTGTCATTAAAAAGCCTAGAGTCTGTAGACTGGTATGTAAACAAATGGTGTGTAAAGAAAGTGAGCCAACCCTAAATAGCAACATGCTCGTTTACAGAGTCTAGGCTGTGCATTAACGCTGGGTTGTTTTCAGCAGACACAATGTACCTACAGGTAACAGAATATTCTTCACTGATTTTGATAAAATGTGATTTTTCCAACAAACATTCTTATAGAATCACTGACTCCACCTTTAACATATACCTTGACAGGGAAACAAGTGAACCAGTCCTATCCAGCAGCAGGTACATTTCCTATTATTTCAGGGTAATCAATAGGATTGTTCAGATCCCAGATGAAACATTTCATCTTATTCCATAGGTGGAATAAATGAGGCATTCTAAGCTTGTCTCACCTGCCACAAACAGTTGACTTCCATTGGTTTTCCTGTGAGCCATCTCTTCTTTTTCAACCTTTTTCTCGTCTCTGCTTATTTCTCTCGCCTGTTGTTTCTTTCTTTTTATCTCTCCGTCCATTTGGCCTCCGTTTATATAGTTATTTGCTCTTCGACACTTTGGTTATGCAGCAGCAGGGCGAGTGTTTGCTGATTGCCTGGACCTCATTTGGTCCAGGTCATAATGAGAAACATGGTGAAAGAGGCCTGAATAGATGCAACAGGATGCACTCACAGGTTGATCGTGTGTGTGTGTGTGTGTGTGTGTGTGTGTGTGTGTGTGTGTGTGTGTGTGTGTGTGTGTGTGTGTGTGTGTGTGTGTGTGCGTGTGTGTGTGTATGTGCGTGCATGCGTGTGTGTGTGTGTGTGTGTGTGTGTGTGTGTGTGTGTGTGGAAAAAGTTCCATAATTAGAATGATGAATAAAAACACAGATGTTCACACCGTGTTTTGTAAGAACGTGTCTCAATTCATTAGAATTGAAGCGTTTGATGGTTAAATTACTAAAGTCCGAACGTAGCTGACCTTTTCAGAGGCGCAGTCGGAAGACATCCTCAGATGTTTTTTTACTTTGGTAAAAGTAGCAACACCACAGGTTAGAAATATTCTGTGGTAAAAGTACAACAGTATAGGAATTAAAATCTACTTCAACTAACAAAAGTAAAAGAACGTATTGTGAGGAACGGTCCATTTCACAATAATATGTTCTCACATCAAAGAAGGTTTGTTTTGTAACTGCCCCAAGTTTCCACTCTTTACTTTTTTTTATGAAAAAAATTTGGTTTTGATGCAACTTTCTTGTTTTACAATCAGTAAAAAACTGTGTGGACATCAGTTCTGGTTAAAGGTGAAGTAAGTGATTTATTTATCTTAATATAAATGTTAAATCGCTCTTTATTCATACAGTGATCACTTACAGTACATAGTGTGCGCGTTTCATAAAGCCGATCTCTCGGTCACCTGCTCTGCATGTAATCGGCAAATAAACTTTTCCGAGATCCCTAAACTAATATATGATTACAAGAGAGAATGCTATACACCGCCGGCACCCGTCTCACTGCCGGTGCACGCGCAGAGCGACAGATGGGTAAATGTTTATGTGCCTACAATGGCGGAGCAGGTAAAAATCCTTCCCAATGTCTGTTTTGATGGTTTTTATCATGTTTTATCACACTTATGGATCTGAGATTATGCTAGATAACTGGCTGCTTGAAGACTGCAGTGCATTAATGTGATGAGGGAGAGGACTGCTAACTGCAGGAAGTTAGCTAAACTGACCATTCCGCTTACTGAACCTTTAAAGAAACCTTTTACAGTTGTGAGGGGCAGAGGCCGCAGCTCAGTGGAGACGTCTGGTGGACGTGTGTGAAATGGCACGTCCACAATGACTCCGCAAGACGCATTAAAAAAACAGTTGAAGTGATTAGCTGATATAACATAAACTGTATATAATGTGAGGACACATTGACATACTCAGACAGTGTGTAGAGGCCTGCTATTTATTTTTCTCCATGAGCTTATTAAGACCCAATATGTAAAAGTACTGAAGTGTTGCCCTGTTCGTTTTGACACAAACTGGGCCCGAACATCTGATGAAAGTGAGAAAATACCACACCAATGCGCTTTTAGAAAAAAAAATATATATATATTTAATGTGTGTTATGTATGTGATTTACAGCCTGTTATCTTACCTATGACTGGGTTCAATTAGCCCTCACAGGGGTCACACTGCTTGTTAAACCTCTCGTAAACGTGATTTTAATAACGTCCCTTTAAAGTGGAGTCAGCAATCCGCTACCAGTATGTAGTATGTGCACTGAATGAAAGGTCAGGTCAATACCAACACCAATAAAGAGAATAGGAAAAGGCTGTGTCAGGTTTTCACAGCCGACAGAGGTTGCCATCTGTATAGTAGAGGAATCATTACATTAAACAGAGTGAGGGGTGTTTACTGAGCTGTAAACAGAATGGGGGAAGATCATAATTTCTTCTTCCTTTAAAGGAAACCCTTTTAGAAAGTTAAATATCAACTCTTCTGTCAGTGACCGTGGCAGCACCCTGCCTGCTGCATGGACCCAGTTCTTCTTGTTGAGCAGCCAAGAGGTAACCTTTGCTCCCCTTCCTGTGTCCTACCGCCAGAACTCATGCCTCCGCCATTCAATCTATAGTCCCCTGTCATGATGTGCCGCACACATGCGCCACACATGCACATGCGCAGCAGCTCTTGTATGTGTGACCTACAAACTGACTTTGAAGCTTCCTCTGGTTGAATCACTTGCACATAGAGGCCTGAGTCGCCTGCAAAAATGTCCTTTCTTTCCAGAAATGGCCTAAAAAGCTAAAAACTTTGGTTCTCACAAAAATTGTTATACAGACAGACACACACACACACACACACACACACACACACACACACACGCACGCGCACACACACACACACACACACACACACACACACACACACACACTATGTTATGTTATATTATATTATATTATATTATATTATATTATATTATATTATATTATATTATATTATATTATATTATATTATATTATATTATATTATATTATATTATATTATATTATATTATATTATTATTATATACATTTATTTCCAAATCCTAGCTTGCTTGCTGCAAACAAGGTTCCTGTTGTTGCCTTTGTCTTACAAAGCAAAAATTAAAAAGAAAAAAAAGAAAAGAAAACTGGTTTGTCTGTGGTTTGTGTGTTTTGGGTGTTTGAACATGGAGGCCCGTATCGGGTTTTGAAGCCTGAGGGGTCTTATCTCTGTGCAATGTGAGTGAGAAACGAGAAGGAGACCATTTGACTGAAGGAAAAGATGGAGGGTTATATTTCACTGAGGCATCGACCTTGCCGCAGTAGCCCTATACACTACACGCTGCAGACATGCGTAGGCCCCACGTTACACACGTCCCTCTCTATAGCTCTGCTCAACCTGCATGGAATCCCAAGCAGTCATCTCCTTCCCTTTTTCCCTTCCCCCTCCTCTTTGTCTTTCAGCCCTTGGCAGTTCACATACCATGAACACACACATGCACACACACGCACACACATGCTCACACGGTATCTGAAAGCAGAGCTACACGCCCCCTTTTCTATGAGCTCACATTCGACACAGAGCAGTTGCAGCACACTGAAGACCCCCCCTTGGCATTTTCTGCTGATTTCTGCACGCACTCAGACACTTTTTGCAGCTGTCTAACTCAGGACCAAGACGTCCCATCTGCAGATAGGTAGGTATATGTATGGATGGCATTGTTTTAATTGATTCAGTCTCAGGCAGTGGGGTTTCTGCACTGGAAGCCACGTATCTTACCTAAAGTACATGGTGTTCTTTCTAGTTCCTGGGCACATGGGCTCACAGGGAGGTGTGGAATGAGCTTCCCAATGAAGGACATTTCTAGATGTTTCACAGAGGAGCCTTTTTCTGTTACTCAAAAGGCTTCTTCACTCACAGAACCTCATTGACTTGGAGACCATGTACTTTGATGAATAATCTAGTGCTTCATTTAATTAAATTACATTAAAAACAAACCATTTTAGACTTTGTATTGCCATTGGTTCATACTTTGTACCTTGATTATCTTGTTTTGTTGCCAGAGAGTTTATGTATGAGGAAAAAAACATTATTTCTGCAGGTTAAGGCGAGGAGGGGAGTTCTGTTTCCATGCAGGGAGGTAAATGGTTGACATATGATGCTAATGTTATTCAGGCACTTCACACTTTCAAATGTGGAATATGTATGGGCTGCTTGCACTAAATTCGGAAGAAGCAGAGGCCAGTTATTGTGGGTTGGGCTTGATAACACACAGCTGTTGAGCAGAGGTTTAAAATGTAAAATAAATCAACTTTAACTCTCTCTACCTCTTTAAAAAGAGGTAGAGAGAGAGAGGGGGAAGTGTGTGGGGGGGGGGCTTCTGTTTGTCCCTTTCGCCATGACTACAACTATTCAGCTTTATATATTTTTGGGAGCAGCCTGAGGTTGTGAGGCACACACACGAGCGATTTCGCTCAGGACTACATATCCCATAATTCATAGGGTCCTATTAACTGACCGGTTGAGCGGCGGGGCCCAGCCAACTAAAGAACTGAGACACGCTTGGAGAGTTTTTTAGATCTAGATTTAAGTCATTGAAGTAATGATGCATGTGTTTGAACGAGGCCAGAAGATAAATGCTGCCAATATTAAGAGGAGAGTTGTAGAGTCACAATGAAAACTGTGCAGAGGAGTTTGGCCTGACCGAGTGTGTGCGGTGTGCGTTGATTGAGAAACAGCAACGGCGTCTTGCGCAACGCCTGGCGCACTGATTATACAATTGTCGGTAATGTGCCTCAGTAAAAGCGGATGATAACCTAAATCATCCATGTAACCCCGCTGACAGCGACCTATTAAGACTTAAATTAATTCCACAAAGTATTTATTTATTTATATATATATATAAATGATTAATATCTTAAACATTTTTTTTACAAAGTGTCTAAGTCATTGTGATTTTTCACAATACTTGTAATGGTAGACATTACACTTGGGCAGATATCTCTCAACATCAAAAGAAAACTCGATTATATTAATTGACATTGCTGCCTGTCTGTCCAAACTAAAGCTGAAACAATTAGTTGATTGACAAAACATTTGCATTATTTAATACGAATAGTATTGAGAAAGAGTTCGCAAAGTTATAAAAAGAGAAGATAATTAGTTGTAGGCTGTAGACCAAACTTTTTTTTTCGTCTTGGAAGTTTTAAAGTTCGATCAAGTTCTGAGTGTGACCTTAGAAGAACTTGAGTTTGTTCAAGGACACATGGCTCAATGGCCTCTGCTACCATGAATCAAATATCCACAATGTAAAAATAAAATCTATATATTATATTTATAACTGCATTGATCACTGATTTATAAAATACGCTGTGAAAGACAAATATCCCTTTTACTTAGTTTGGGCCCAAAACCTCTGGCTTCGTACCTTTCCCTGACCTCTGAAAAATGGCTGCCATGTGCCCTGATGAAGACTGCAGCAGTAGCAAGATGCTGTCGGCTCATGCACAAAGCTGCCACTAGGTGGCACACCTCATTCGCCTGTTACACTATGTTGGAGGAGCGGCTGTCTTTCTGATCATGTTCCAAGCACACCAGTAACTTCACCCCATCAAATAGTGCATGAGGCTTTTGAAATGTATGAGCGTGTTCAGTTCAATTCCCTACTACACTTGACACATTTAGTGTTTGGTGAGCCTTAGTCCATGTGCTGGTTTGAGCTTTCCAGTTGAGTAGGAAGCTTACTTGATGTAAGGTAGCAGTAGTAGTGGACATATCAGGCCAAGTTATGAGGTGACATCAAGGAACCTCAACTCACTCTCAATTCCCCTCCTATGCCCCTGTTTCCCAATGCTTCACCTTTGTACTTTAGTCTGGGTCACTGCACCTCAGCCCCTGCCCCCCTCCCCTCCTCAACCCCCCGCCCCTGACCGTTGTGTACACACATGTGCTGCTCACTCACATGTTTATCTCCTCCCACCTCCTCACTGTGGACCCTCCCCTTTCACTAACTCCCTCTCAACTCCACTGTCTCTCTGTCTCTCTCTGTGGCTCTGGGATCCATAGGCGTTCAGAGGACAGGAACCGGACAGGACTATCACCAGCACCACCAGCCACCCACCACACAGCAGCACCACAGACATGTCGGACTCAGAGACCGCCGCCGCCCCCGCAGAGGCCCCCGTCCCCGCTGCCTGCGCCAGCATCAAGGCTGACCTGGACAAATGGTAGGTGATGGTGTGAATATGAGAGGGAGATCAAAGTGTAAATGTGTTCCTTCAAAGAACTTCAGAGGAGAACGGTTCTTCATCAAGAGCTTCCTCTCCGCTCAACCAAACTTTGAGCGCAGAGAAAGCTCTTGCAATTGTTGGTCCACCTCTGAATGGTTGTACACATTTTTTTCTTCTGGCTACAAAGCATTGCCTTCAAACGAACTGTCTGACAGCATCACGTCAAAGCTTGGAGCAAAATATTGCCCAACAATTCTGAGACGATTTTAACCTTTAAACGGGTTTGAAATGGCGACCGAATTAGCAGCATCCCTAAGATGCGGCGCCATGCTAAAATGGAGTCTCTTCGGAGGAGGCTGTGTAAGCGCCGCAGACCACCAAGAGAAAACGATGTGTTGCATGTTGAAATGTAACTGGATTGGACATCCCAGCTTGGCGCAGGGGGGGTAAAGGTTATAAAAACTTGGGGTGCCGAAATGTAAGGGAGAGTGATTTGGGGATTAATGATGTGTGGCAGCGCGGCGATGTTTGATGCTCATCCGCTCGCATGGATGGAGGCTGGGAATCTGCTTGCGTCACTAGCCTCCCTTTCCCCACAATACCTTGCGTTAGCTAGTTCCGTTTGTCCTTTGCCATGCACCGTGTCAACAGCCAAGGACAACCGGCTCAGTGATATTTTAGAGGGATTGTTGCATTAATTTGTTTCTATCATCACGGGTTTAATGCTAAGACATGCAATGACAATGATTTATAAAGGGGAATAAAACTTAAGAATTTGGAAAATGTTCTTACAAAGCCCCACATGCAAAACCACAACAACAGATGCTGTTTTGAGTGCTCCTCAAAGAGAAGTGCAGTGACGTAACACTTTGGTGCACATCTTTCCTGCATTCAGCACATAAACTCTCCGAACCTCTTTTGGGAGCTGTCCATTTTGACAGTTTTTTTTAGGGGTTGGGGGGATGGTCCCTAAACTGGGACTTTAAGCTCTGGTCAAATGGATTATCTTGTGCAATTAACATATTTTTACATTTCTGTAACACTTGGTAATATAAGTATCATTTGTTATTGTTGTTTTGCCCTATTTTGTCATTTAATAAAGTGAATGTGTGCAGAGTAAACACATTTTGTGATCAGGTTGCCAAGTCTGTTCCAGCAGGACTGTCGGGCCTTGATAAGGTAGCAATGGATGTGTGAGGCCGTAAGATAAGGCCCTAGGTTTAGGTGGAGGAGGGCAGGGCAAGGCGTGGATGGTTGCCTAACCAAGTGTGAATGTTTAACAAGGGTCTACTCTGTCCCCCCTTAACTTAAAAAAAATGAAGTGTCTGAGGACAATTTGAGATCTATCTTAATTTATATGTTTGATAGTGTGATATGATGTATAATTTCCATGTTTATTTCATCAACAAAATGGTCCACTATTGATACATAACTTGTGTTAAAGCTGGAGACATTGTTCTTCACTTTTTATTCATGAGAGGCACAGACTGGTTTTACTGCAACTTGTCAAAGTCCAATTAGGCCTATCCCGGGAACTTTGGCCAAGGTTGGACACTATGTGTTTTAAAGCACAGAACAATAGGTTTATGGTGATAAGGTGTTCTAACACACATACTACATATCATGTTTCAGGTGATAACTGTATGTGAGCCATGATATGCAGAAGGCGCTCACATGACCCTGAGAGATGGAAAGTAGGCTAACGCTAGCAGATGGAGACTTAAGCTGCCAGTGATAACCGGAGAGCCACAGCGGCCCATTAATCTATACATTTTGATACTTTAACCGGCTTGCTCTGGATGTTTATTTGCAGATATATACACCAAACAAATTAGAGTTAAAGTAGAGCTAAAATATGGTGAATATTGGTCACAACTCCAAAGGATGCTAACGTCGCAATTTCAAAAAAGTGACGTGGCCGAGAAAATGTAGCGCTTTTGGACCAGCCATGGAGAGTTCTGTAAAAAAGAGATCAGAATTGCTGCAGCAGTGTCACTGACCTTTGCTTAGGGCACTGCCATCTTTGGAGCCATTTTAAATTTGTTGAAATATGCCAGCTTTCGGTCAAGGTAACTATTTGAAATGGATTAAGACTGAAGGTCGACATGGTGGTCCCTAATGAAACTTAGCTGTGTACAATATTTCTAAACCAGATTTTATAATAATTTACATTCTATTATTAGGTCTGCTGAAGGGAAGGTGTGTTCAAATTTCCATTACTCAGCCCACCCTTGGAACCCTGCCCCACTCTGCATGGGGCCCCTCGCATGACAAATGGTTCCACGTAGCACCACGTGCTGCCATGGGCCCTTTACCAAGACATTTGTAGATGCAATATGGCTGACTATGTGTAATGGATAACCACAACCCCTATGTATTTATAGACGCCAGCTTTTAGAAGTCATGAATAGAGGTGTGTACGAGCGAGACTGTATGTTAAGGATACCATGACATGTTCCCTGCCATAGATCACCTTACTGCTCCATCTGACACTTGCTTCTTTTAACCAGGCGGCCATCTTGGATATCGGCCATTCATGTTTTGTTGATAAAATAATTCTATTGTAGTTCGGTCTCCATCAGATATATTGATATCTCCATAGTTTCAGGACAACCTTTTTAATGGGATCTAGTTGGAGAATTAATTGTTAATATACTTTCCTTTTTAAATGGTAGCAGTAGATATTATGACCTTTGTCAAGGTCACACAGGCAAAGTCAGACAGTCGAAGAATGGGCAAAAGGCTATAGGCATAATGTACGCAATGTATTGCAATACAGTATTTAAACCTTTTAACATTTACATCAGTTTGATTTGTTCAACTATTTTATAGTTTTGGTTCCTTTGGCAGTGCTGCACCTTCCAGAGCTGGAATAAAGCAATAGCTTTGATGCTCAAATTGTAGTAACAGCACATACAATTCTTCCATTTATTTTTGAAGTACTACAGGACCAATTGTGTTTTTCTCTTTAACCCTCTGAGACCCACTGTTGTAAATTTGCAACATCTATTGGAAGCTGTTTTGTAGTCATTTTCCAGGACTAAATGTACACAAATACTACATATTCCAGCACTCCAGACTATACAATGTATCAAATCACCAATTTCGGCGGGAAAATATTAATATTGTAAGAACAGCAACATTTCAAATTCAAACAACATGGATGACTCCCACTGAGCTCCCAGCTCTCTCTGTTGGATCAATTTTAACAATTTTCCAAGTAAGTACTTGGCCTTTAATATTTTTTTCCTGTATTGTAAAGTTGTTCTGTAACATATTACTTCAATAACCAAACTAAAAAAGTTAAATTTACATGATTTTCAGTGATTTCTTTTAATGTTGCAAAAACGCAACACTGGGCTTCAATGGGAGTAATTTTTCCAAACAAAAGGCCCAATCACTTATCATGAGTAAATTGTGTATTATTTGTGTTTTAAGCTAAAGTTCACTAAAGTTAAAGGTTTAAAGTCATTTAGTTTTATATAAAACTAAATAACCTTAAACTTTAGCCTAAAACTATAACACAAATACAAAACTTTTGTTTTGAAAAATTACTCCCATTGAATCCCAGTGTTGCTTTATAGTATAATAATTTACAGTATATACATGTGTGAGATCTGCAAAAGATAAAAAGGGTAACCCTAATCCTAACCCCTAAACCCTAACCCTACCCCTAACCCTCTAACCCTAACCCCAACCCCAACCCTAACCCCTAACCCTAACCCTAACCCAACCCCAACCCCTAACCCCTAACCCTAACCCTAACCCTACCCCTACCCCTAACCCTAACCCTAAACCCAACCCTACCCCTAACCCTCTAACCCTAACCCACATTCCAACAAAGGAACCTTTTAACCCAAACCCTAACCCCACCCTAACCCTAACCCTAACCCTAACCCCTCTAACCCTAACCCTAACCCCAACCCCAACCCCAACCCTAACCCTAACCCAACCCAACCCTAACCCTAACCCTAACCCATAAGGACCCACGGTGACATCCAGGTCACACACACTTTGAATGTCCCAAAATTACGTATACGTCACATCGGGCCGTGAGCCTCAAAATAGTCAAACAAATTTGGAGTGATGTATTTGTCACAATAACAAAAATGGTAATAAGCTAATCAATTAATTTTAGTGTTTCATTTATTTTGAATTAATATATGTTCTTTTGCTAAATTCAAAGTACATTTGAACAAATCTAAACAAAAATTAATGACAACACATTGTAATATTAGGGTTAAAAAAAAAAATTTTGGATAATATTTTGGATAAAAAAAAATTAAAATTTCCAAAAAAAATTAAAATAAATGAGAAAACATCAGAAATGTGTTCTATGTGGTCTACTTAGTCTGTGTTCCATCCCTCATATTTTCCTATAAGTAGAACTGGGTGCGGGTTCTTATGGGCTAAATTTGTAACCACTAAGACCCGTTGTTGCAATTTTACAACGTTTTCACAAAATCCTCAGGAATTATAATTTTTTTTTTTTTAATATATTTTCCTGATCAGAGGCTTGCTAAAACAATTTTAAAAAGGAGAAAAAAATCCTACATCAACAAAATCAATGCTTGGGTTTCACAGGGTTAATCAGACAACAGTGATTGTTTTTGTGTCACTAATTGAGTCTCGCTTTATGTGTATTATTAATATTATCAGCATTGGTCAAGTATATTAAGTATCATAGTGTTTAGTAGAGAGGGATGGAGTATTTGGCAGTGTCTGTTTTGTGGACACTTGTTTGCAGGACTAAGATAATCAATGTACACAAATGGATCTTCAAAGCCTATGCTGAAATACTGTGCGGTATGGGACTTTTGAGATGTTAGTTTTTTGTTAATGTTTACCATGTATAGTATTTTGCCAACTCCTATAGCTAACATGTTGGTTAGTGGTGAGCCGATGAACTTTGGCCGTTTCTGGCTGTTTCAAAAGAGTTGAACATATGCACACAGACCACCCCCTGCCTTCGACACACACACACACACACACACACACACACACACACACACACACACACACACACACACACACACACACACACACACACACACACACACTAAAACACTGTCTCACTGATTGCCAGCAGTTGTATGTGAATTCTTGCCGGTGGAAATCATGCTGGCTTGCATTCTGGAACTGGGTGACTCGGCAGAAGTCAGAAATCCGAGTGCTGTGCTGTACAGTAGTTGTAGAAAACCGGGAACCTCACTTTTTGTACAACATGCAATAAAATAAAAAAGTGCTTATTGTAAACTATTGTGATACTTCTATATTGTCATACAAAATAACATGTTTGTGAACCTGGAACCAGTTGGGCCTACAACTTGGGAAGCTAGTTTTCTTATTGTGAAGTAGACAATGTTCTCTTTGTATCTTTTTTTTAAGCAGTCCAATCTGGTTTAGGTCACAGCAACCAGTGATGGTGGCTGACAAACCAAAATGTTTGGGGAAACACTGCCCTGGAGTCTGCATGGACACTTTGATTGATTCTTGTGTGTTCTCCACTAGATGAGGAAACGGCACACTCCGCCTTAATCACTGACACGATCCCTTGACTTAAAAGTTTGATCTCCACATCATCACTTGCTGCTGCACCTGCTTGATGATCCATTATGCATGTTTGTCCCAGAGGAACCACTACGGCTTGCTCAGTCTAAATAATTCAGCTTTCATCTCCTGATTGTGTCTCAAGTGGAATGAATTCACTGCTTCGCCACGCACCAAAATTCTGGTTTTGGAACACAGATTTTCAGAAAAGTGGGAAACATTTATTTTTCTCCTACTTTGGGAGTCTCTATTCACTCTTGGGACCCAGGTTAGTGTTGAGAAAAAACATGAACAAGTGCATTTTGTATAATAGGTGACCATTTTTAATGTGATGAGTATGTATTGAGTTTTGATTAGACAAAATTAAATGTGCCACTAGCCGCCATGACCTGGCTCTGAGTCCTGCCTTCTCTCTGGAGATTGCGTGATGGCTGCGGCGGGGGTGATGTCATCAGCTCCTCTCCCCTCTCCTCTTGCCCATGCATGTGACCACACTGCTCTGATGCTTTGTGTAATCCCCCCATCCACCCCACCCTGTGTGTGCAATTTAGATACAAATAAGCATATTCCTCTGGGCTATGCATTTTTTTAAATGTTGACTTAAATGAGAGAGAACCTGTTAGTCAATTAATTTGGGTTTATGATATTAAATTATAAATTAAGACATTTTGAACTGATGGCATTATGCTTAAATGGAACTTGTGGAGAGCTCACATTTGCAGCATAGAGTGTCACATCTTCTGTCTTTCTAACTGGTTTAGATGACATGGCACCAATAGATTGTGTCATTGAGATTCCTCTTCCATCCACCTCAGTTCAGTCAGCTGCTCTTGGCATTGAGCACCATGGGTGTGTGTGTGTGTGTGTGTGTGTGTGTGTGTGTGTGTGTGTGTGTGTGTGTGTGTGCGTGCGTGCGTGCGCGCACACCAAATGGGGCTGTGGCAGGATTATCTGACAACAAACCCTCAGGGTTAGACTCTGCTGCACCGATGTTGGGTCATCAGTACACTGCGTCAAATATATAAGCACTCATTGACTCATTGCAAACTCAGTGGCTTCCCTTTCCTCACGCACACACTTTGGCTCCATCCATCCTGGCAAAGAAAATCACTGATAGATAATCTGCAGCAGCCAGCTGTGTGTTGCATCACTAAAGGCACCTGGCCACAATAAAAAAAAGAGAAAGATGCGGAGATGGCCCCTGTGAAGTTAAGCTAGTAAATGGAAATGATTGTGATGGTGTTTGTTTCCTGGCTTTTCAGACTTGCAGAAGGGACTTTATTCAACCTTTTTCTGATCCCTCAATTCTGAAGATGTAACCAATTGTTGTTAATGTTGGCAATGGCTGCTGCCAGTTCACTTTATCGTGGCCTAAAGGCTGAAACCTGTCGCTACTTTTCTTTTTTGTTTGTGCTGAATAAACTAATTATACAACACATGATAATTGTTTAGCATTGGAGGTGCTGGTAGGTTGATTTGTTACCCAGCCGGGCTAACGGTTTCCCAAAATATTAAGCTTTTCTTTAAAGATGTAATCTTGAAAGGGACATTTGTAAGGATTCATCAATCGTGCAATGTGCAAAATGTTGTTTAAAGCCTTAAGTTATGTCACTTGAGCCAGCGGGCATGTGGAATTACAAAGAAGTGAGCTTAAAATCAAACACGATAATTCTCTATTTATTTACATGCATCCATTGTTTCCTGTAAATCCCCTTTTGAATAGGTTTGTCATCTGAATCCTGCACAGCATTGGTGGACTAAAAGAGAAAGAGTAGTAATGAGCGAATATTCAAACATTGTGTGGATATATTGGTCATCCCTAGAAAGATTCTTCAAAGTAAAATGGAGTTAGAATGGAGGGATGGATTTGTAGGAGATGAGCATTGCTGCCGAGTGATTGGAGGGTTAGGGTAGAACCTCATGATGACATCATGAGGTGATGGGAGGAGCCTAAGGATGGGTTTACATTCATGTATCATGAAACCCCTCCTACTGTGGGCTCGATCTTTTTCCTCTGTCGCTTGTAATTTCTGCATTATCACGTTCCCTCCCTCCCTGCCTGCCTCCCTCCCTCCCTAGTGTCCTATCAAACAGATGGAGGCATTCACATGGCTTTCTGTATCCTCTTTCTGCCCCCTATTTCTCTGTCGCTTTCACCCCCTCCCTCCCTCCCTCCCTTTTGCTCCATCACCCTAATGCACTGTGGCAGTGTCGGCTGCTGTGTTTGCTCCTGTATGGGAGCCTGAGATAATCTTTTAGTCTGCATTTTCACTTTCATTCCTTTTTTGTCTCATCCTTAACTCCTTTATTTCTTGTTTTTCTTCTGGCTTTGTGAGCCATTGCATTTTCAGATTTGATAGATTATACATATTTCGGGGGGGAAAGCTCAATAAAACATTCTAATTAACTGTTTATGTTGATCTTGCATCGAGGGACAAGACTAAGCAGTCTGACAACATGAGTCCCTTTCCATGTCTTTTTTATTAACTTGATGGAGTGATTTTCACTTATTCCCTCATTCATTTCTCCTCTATCCTTGACCAATAAAGAGACACAGGAATGGGACTGCGATGATGTTACCGTTGCTTGTGTTTTGTCGTCTCTGCCTTTTTAAGAATCTGTTGGCACATGAAACAACTGTCTGTTTTGTCAACAGAATGATTTGGACTGGGGAGTTAGTTGAGTCGGTCCACTACTGCTGACAAAAGCTGCAGACTAAAGCTGACGTTCCTCTTTTTTCTTTCCAACTCACTTGCCATCTGTCTGACAAGGTGACCTTGAAAGGCAACGGAAATGTGTGAAACAAAATGCACGTTATTCTTTATATATAATTGTAATTTTGTCTTTCTTTTTTTCCCCAGTGTGGCAGAGAAAGGAGCCGAGGGCTGCAAGGATCTGATTGAGGCCTTTGCTGCTTGTGTGAAGAGCGCAACTGAGGGGTCATGAGGAGTCGACCTCCCAACCTCAAATGTAAGGATGATGCACAATTTGCTGATTCATTTTATGTTCAAATAAAGTAGTTCCCATTGAGGGTGTTCATAGAAAAGTCTGGGAGTCATCCACATGGGCACTGTTTCTGGAAAGTAAAGTAAATTATTATTTTTTTATTTCCTTTTTTAATGATTTCAGTCCCAAAAAGAAGTGTAAGAATACATGGCTTTGTTTTTTAATAAAGCTACTTCTTAAATAAGCCAGAGGTCATCTAATGGCAACCTATGATATCTTGTAAACAGTACAGTAGCTCACAAAAAGATGAACATGTTGAGCTGTGATGCAACATTTAACTAGATTGACAACTGCAACAAGAACTAGCTACAGCCAGGCTTGCAGATCCGAGCTGTAGGCCTACGTGGATGCAACTGGGCATTTGCACCTAGTATTAACTAATGATCTGTATCTTAAATGCATGGTAAATGCCAGTTGTAAACGCACGCATAAAGCACTGCGATCTTAGTGCGATCCATCCGTCATCCACACCACATCTGGAGGTGATCTGATCACAATGCAGGCTAAATAGAGGAGGAGAATTCTTATTAGTACCAAGTGCACCTGTTGCACCAACTTCTTATATTCATTATCGATTCAACATTTTGTTTAATGTAATGTTAGAACATTTTGAAAAAATACCACCATTTGTAGCATCCATCTTTTTCACAATGTCTTGCTCATTATTGATTAATTGATGATCAAAATTGTTGCTTAATATTGTTGTCTTTCTCCTAACTGTTTAATGGACCATACGATTTCAGTTCAGCTTTATTCAAGACGCAGACCACACGTTAATACCTGGTTTATCTCATCTGTCTCTCCTCTCCTCCAGGTCCACTGCACTGAGTCCTCCCAAGTTCCCAGCATTCCCTTCTGCACCACAGCACTGGACTGAATGATGACAATGATGATGATGATGATAATTAGGTTCATGACGTGACAAACATTGTATTGTTTCGGGCTGAATATGGGATCTGGTGGCAGTAACCACAGTGTCCTCCCCCTGTCCTCCCCCCCTGTTCTGGGGTTATCTGGTGTCCCTCAGTCTTACCCTCCATTCCCCTTCTCCCTCTACAGCTGACGTACAGCACATCGACTTGTAGACAATTCCAGAGAGCTGATGGGCTGTATTGTAAAATTGTCAACTTGAGATGTGTACTTATAAATGGAAATAAAAGTATAAAATAATTCCTATAAAATGAATTGTGATCTGTTGTGTCTTTTTTGTTTTGTTTTAAGGGGAGGAGTTAAGTTGGTCATGCCTTGTATGCATGGACCATATTGATGTGGGGCACCCCCGGCGTGTATAGAATTCATCTATCAATAAAAAGGTTAAAACACCTAAAAGAAAATATATCTCTTAACCTTGAACACATGTGAACGTGAAGGTGCTAAAGTGTGACCATCTTTAGTCAAGATTGAGAAGACTGTCTTTGAGGGAATGTACAACCAAGAGGTAGGGTAAATAAAGGTAATCACTAGGCTGCAATATAACTGCTTGGCTGAAATGCAGATATGTGTTGTCATCCAAATATCAGAATGACTGAAAACCAAGTAGCCTAGGCCTGAAGTAACACTTTTATACTTTTGCTAATGTCTTTAAGCTTTTGTCAATAATTATTTTTTCTTACCATTTCCCTTTTTAATGCTTATGAGGAGATATCCATATCCATGTAGTGTATCCAGAAATGTGTTTGGTCCAGGGTTTTTGTGTTTTGAAGCTATAGCTAAGCTACATACTATTTGCTCAAGACAGTGAGTCACTCTATTCAGCTAGCTACCCAAAGCTAACCAAGTGGCATAAAACCAAACCAGCCAGAAATGTAATGTCAATCAACCATAAAGTATAGCCTACTATACCGCATACTGCAGTAATTATCTCTGAACAGACCATAGGCTGCATTTTAGCCAACAAGCTAATGCTTTCAAAGTTAGCTAGCTACCCAGCGGTGACCTTCTTCGAAACCTTCATCCAGGAAAATCATGGAAATAACTATTGATGTTTAATGCACTCGGCTTAATATTTTGTAGATATGTAAATTAATCTCATAATATTGAACTAAACTCTATGTGGTTTAAGAGAGCTAACTTTGTTAGAAAAGTAAACTATATTGGTGTAATTTGTATCAGGTCCCCTGAAAGTTGCAACTTCATGTTTTGTTTCTCTACTGTGACTTTTGAATCGATATTGATACCATTTAAATATAGTTTAAACCCTTTTATTATGTTCTGAAAAATTAATTATATAAGTTTTCCGAGATTGAGTTACTCAATGCCAGAAAACTAACACTTTTGAATAAAAATTATACAGTTAAGTTTTGTGTCACATCTTGACTGAAAGAAATTAGTAGCCTACATTATACATCAGTCACTTGTTATGGAATAGAAGAAAATTCCCAAGTGTGTACATTTTGAAGGTTATTCACATAAATACTGCCTGAAGAAACCAAGTAAGGGTCAATGCTCTGTCCAAACACACTTAAACATACACTCACAAGCAGAAATGAATACTGTCAGCTGTCCTCATCCAGCCCCAAAGGTTAAACGCAAACTTCTTTTGGCAACCCACTGGCACATTCCCAGATTAGCCTGACCTCTGCCGTCAGTAAGAGCCATGCAGAGGTGTAGTAGGCTACATCTAATGCCACTATGTGCATTTTGGAACACTTAAAAGCCATAAATAGACTGTAATACAGTAATGAACAAAAGTCTTAGCTCAACTCCCATCTCTTCTCGTAAAAAATATTCAGGCCTGCACTGTTCTTTTGGTGAAGGCTAACCATAGTCTCGTCCACTTGTTTCGAGTATGTTGATGAATAACTCATCTGACCTGCACATCTTGATAGACCAGTGCCCATAGTTTTTGCACACTGACATTTTACACTTTACAAATCTCAGTAATGCACAAGCATCAAATGTTAGCTGTAAACCACATCCTATTTATTGACATCTTTCCCATAGATCTAAATGCAAAAACACAAGCCAGTTGAACAGTCATTGTGACCTACGGTAAGCACCATGCCCCAAGGACAAAACCCTCTTTTAAAGTCACTTAGATCTTTTCCTCTTGCCATATTAATTCAAAATCAGAATCAGCTGAGCCTTCTTTGCACTTGTATCCATGCCACAGACCATTGATGTCATGTGAATGATTAAATATACAGTGCAGTGCACCTGTGTGGATGCATCTGTATCCATTATGTTTCTTCACTCATTCAGTTTTTTCCTTTAATACTGTATGTCAGCCGTCTGTACCTCCATTTAAAAAGTAGTTATATTTTAGGTACGATTTCTCAGACAACACAAGAGGGAGCTCTTCCTACTACCACACGCTATGTATAAGGTCCTGTCAAATGATGCAGGTGTAATGACCTGCTCTGCACGTGAATGTGACTAGTGTGGTTTCCAAGGTACGTTCATGTTATGTAATTCTGTACATGTGTGTACACTGTAAAGCACATGTGACCTATATGTAAACAGGCGTGCTATGTTTCCAGTAATGTTCCCTATCTATGTATCAACATATGAAAGAGCAAACCATGTCCCACATCCAAACACATGCAAACAGACACACACATACTACACTGCCTGTGAGGACAGCACAATACCCTTTTACCAAAGACAGGCTGTAATCTTCTGCCTTATCTTTGCAAGGGGCTCTGTTAAACACAAGAATTGGTTATGTCAGTCATTCATTTGCACACATGCACACACTTTGTACAGCCCTGTGCATGGCTGCACTTGTTGCAGTTACATGAATACAGTGGCAAACTGCACCGCTCTGCGTTTGACATCAGATATGTTATGTCCAACCACCTCAGTGGGGCGTCAAGTGAAATGCCTAAGGGGAGATATATCTGAGGGGGGAGGAGATGCAGTATTTCTGCCTGACTGCAGAGAGGGTACGAAAGGGCAAAGGTTAGGGGTGAGGCCAGGTACCGCAGTGGGTGTCTGTCTGTGCTTGTTGGAATGTGTGTAAAAGACAGTAGTTGATTGGAAGTAACCAGGCACAATTTATCGACCATCAAGCAATTTTCCAACCAATTGTTTAGAACTAGCCACAAGCCACTAGTGTCACAAACTAGCACACTATTCATACAGTATGATACATACATAGTGCTTATTAGAATCAACCTTTCTTTTGTTTGCCTATTCAGCTCTTGTGTGGGTCATATCAGTCACATTCCCTAGGAGTGGAGGTATATTATAAGAGGTTGCCCTTCAGCAAAATAAATGGTACCCTAACCCCTGAAACACACATTCTACCTCAACTGCACGTCTGCGTTTTTTCACCCGACCGTGTAAACACACCACATAGATAGATAGATAGATAGATAGATAGATAGATAGATAGATAGATAGATAGATAGATAGATAGATAGATAGATAGATAGATAGATAGATAGATAGATAGATAGATAGATAGATAGATAGATAGATAGATAGATAGATAGATAGATAGATAGATAGATAGATAGATAGATAGATAGATAGATAGATAGATAGATAGATAGATAGATAGATAGATAGATAGTATCATACTAACATGCATAGCTGAAATAAATCAAACATCTGTGATAAGTACTACAAAAGCAAATCGGAATAGCAGGCAAGAGGAATAATTGTGTAATACTTGTTAAGACTAAATACATATAACAAATGTAGCAAGCAATAAAAATGTGTCATATATCTATATGTGTGTGTGTGTATATATATACACTGTACAGTATATATGTACTGTATATACAAAATATATATATACAGTAGCCTACAGTGTGTGTGTGTGTGTGTGTGTGTGTGTGTGTGTGTGTGTGTGTGTGTGTGTGTGTGTGTGTGTGTGTGTGTGTGTGTGTGTGCTTATGTGTGTTATTTAAATATAGCCATGTGAAAATTATAGGGAAAATCACTCTTTGGTGGAAATGCTAAGAATTAACAGGCATCTGAAACGTGATATGGTGCCCCAACTGCTTTTAAATAATTTTTTTGGAAAATCCAAAACATTGCTAACCACTGGTTTAGTCTCTCTACATATGTAGAATATATGTTGATATGATAAATCATAATCTATAACGTAACTCTGTCTGTAAGATAAATATAGAGAAGTAAATATTACAGTATTTTCATTACAAATGTAGCACTGGAAAATTGTAAAGAACCATAAAATGTAAAATAAAATCCTCAATTTAGTTAGGCTACTTTCCACCACGTCCACCTGCAAGGCAAAACTAAAAACGCTAAGTCACCGCATCAATTATTGGTTGTCAATGACAAAGAGGAAAGGAACAGTCTCTGGACTTCATTTTTAAGTATTTGTTTCAAAAGAAAACACTACTCACATATTGTTCTCATAAAATGACCAAAAACACAGCGTATTGCAGCTGCAGCCTGAACACCAACCACTATATCACCATCTCATGGCTGGAAAACAACATTACAAATAGTGAGAAATAAAATGACAGCTCATGCAATAGCACCGCAGCGCCATCCTGTGGACAGAAAACGCACTTACCACGGCAGTACCTGATTCATCAGTGGAAAAAAAATATTTTTAGAGTTTTTATGTTGTTTTTGCTTACATCACATTTCTGAGCTCACTCTGTATGAATGTACACACCATCCTTTATTGATACGGTGATGCTTAAATAAGCATTTTTTTGAATGAAGGGTGTGTATTGATGGAGTAATTAAAAGTAAAATATAAACAGATGTACGAATAGGCTACGTTTCTGGGACACAAATGACACAGGCATGGACTCACACACAGCACCATTATATAAACTGAGCCGCATAACCCTGACTAGATAAAGAGATTAGGATCAAAGGGGGATTAAGATTTGGGAGTCAGCGTCATACAAATATCACAATGTGAGCTTTAATCACAGCATACAGTGATGCAGCACACAGGGATTCTACAAGCAACATCACAATCTGTCCCAGGAGCCAGTGGTGTGTATCCTTGCTGTCCTTGTTGTAGAAGTTTTTTCAATGTATTTCATTAAAGTATGGTCCCACGGTCTTAGCATTATTCACAAATATAACAAATATACATATAAAAGAGAGAAAGGACAAGAATCAAGAGTTGTTCCGTGAAAATATACTGTATTATTAGAGGAAGGTGTTACAGTGTGTCCATTATGGCACTGCATAAAGTCCACTTACTTGCTTGGTTGGTTGCTTTCAGTGATACTATGCAACTCTTAAATTAAGTACATATTTTTCCTTGTACATATTGCTCCATTCAAGACAATCAGATATTTTGCTACTGTAGCCGTAGCCTGGTACGTTTGACCAATATGGTCTATGGTGGCTTATTTTTTTTTTCATTTAACTTTTATTTATCCTCGAGAGACCAATTGAGGGGTGACCCTCATTTTCAATGACGTCGAGTTCAAACAAATTCAAAGGAAAAACAACAATACATTAACAATATTCAACGCAAATACATCAAATACACAACAGGTGAAGAGAAAAACAATTGAAACATTTACACAGTGGTGAAATTAAGTGGTAGCAATTAAAATTAAATGGGTGAGAGTACAATATAGCCTAATTAAAACAGTTACAGGTAGAGTTTGGCAGATTTAAAATAGTTTGTTTAAATTGGTTAAAGGATATGAAGTTATTTAGTTTAATTTGTTGCTGTAAGTTGTTCCAGGAGTCAGGGGCACTGAAGCTAAAAGCTGTCTTTCCTAGCTCAGACCGGGCTTGTGGGACATAAAGCATAAGCATGTCAGTGGAGCGGGTCTGATAAAGCCCATCTGAGATTTGCAGCAATTCAGTTAAATAACGAGGAAGCTTCCCGGTCAAGGCTTTGTAAATTAAAATATGCCAATGTGCGTCACGTCTCTCTTTAAGGGAGGACCACCCAACCTTTTCATATAAAAGACAATGGTGTGTGTCATAAGCATCTCCTGTGATGAACCTTAAAGCAGAGTGAAAAACAGAGTCCAGGAGTTTAAGACATGAATGTGATGCATGCCGGTAAACCACATCACCGTAATCAAGGACAGACATGAAAACTGCTTCAATAATCCTTTTCCTACTAAATAAAGGGAAGGTGGTTTTGTTCCTATAAAAATAGCCAATTTTTTGTCGTAGTCGACGAACAAGATTTTTTATATGAAAATTAAAAGTGAGTTTATCATCTAACCAGATGCCAAGATATTTGTACTCTGTGACTCTTTCAATTAAAAATCCATTATTTGTAAAAATATTAAAATCATTCAAATTTGTAGTTCTTGCTCTGGAGAAACACATATATTTGGTTTTGTCTGTATTTAGAACCAGCCTGAGGTCCACTAGACAGTCCTGCAGGGTGTTAAAAGAGCTTTGTAGGTTCTGAATAGATTGGTGCACCGAATCGGAAATGCAATACAGTACTGTGTCGTCAGCGTATAGATGGGCATGACAGTTTTTTAGCGATGAAACAATGTTATTTATATAAATTGTGAAAAGAACTGGACCTAAAATTGAGCCTTGTGGGACACCATTTGTAACAGTTAAAAACTCAGATTGGTATCTTCCGAGTTTAACTGACTGCTGTCTATCAGAGAGATAATCCCTAAACCAGCTACATGCAGAATGATCAAAGCCAATGTCATGCAGCCTCTGTAAAAGCAAATGGTGGTCAACAGTATCAAAGGCCTTTGAAAGATCAATAAAAAGTGCTGCACAGTGCTTTTTCTTGTCTAATGCTGTAACAATGTTGTTTACAACCAAAGTCACAGCAGAGACAGTACTGTGGCCTGCCCTAAAACCAGATTGGAATGGGCTCAAAATGGAAGCACTAGTTAGAAATGTTTTTAACTGATTATTAATAAGTGATTCTAGAATTTTTGCCAGGCATGGGAGTTTGGAAATTGGCCTGTAGTTATTAAGATTATTTTTGTCACCACCTTTATGTAAAGGAATTACGTGAGCTTTTTTCCAAATTTTAGGAACTATTCCAGAGGAGATGGAAAGATTAAAAATATGGGTTATTTGTTTTGATATTATATGTGTCGAAAGCTTGATTGAAAACGGGTCCAAATTGTCCTCTCCCATGTACTTCTTGGGGTTGATGGCGAGGAGCGCATCTACAACAACACTTGTGGGAAGAAGATCAAGGCTGAAAATAGGAGTTTGAGAGACAGGCGGTACGTTACTACTGGTTGTAGAAGGTGTACAACCTCCATTTTGAAAGAGTTGACCAGCAGCTACAAAATGTTTATTAAAAGCTAAGCCAATGTGTTAGCAATGTTAGATACTCTTGTGTGACAGAAATGGTATGAATCTTTTCTACTTGTGCTTACTTTTTACCATAATGGCGAGTCAGCAAAAGTTAATATTAAAGGCCAACCTTTATTCAGTTGCCATTAAAGTACAAGGGATTGGAACACTTGAAAAGTTGATGTTCAAGCTAACAGTGAGTCTAATATAAATGTATATCAGTTTATATAATATAATAAAAATATATATATATTTTGTGTGTTACAAAGAAAGTATTTACTACACTACAACATAAAATGAAGAAATAGCAAATGCAGTAACAAAGCGGCATGCTTTGTCGGGTGTTGGAATCCTTGCTCAAAAGGTCCTTCAATTTAAATGTATTTTTAGTAATGTGGTGGACTTCCACATTTATTAATTTAGTTGTACAGCAGAAATTATTATCTCTAATAACTCCAAAACATTTAGTGCTTACATTCATTTTATTGTATCATCACTTATAAGGTAGTATGGTAAATGTGACACACCATAACCCATGATAATGATTTTTTGTTCAGACAGTTTTTTTTAAATGTACCCTTTAAAGTTTTAAATTCTTTTTCAGCAGCATCACTGTAAAGTTGTGCAAGCTGCATATAAAATTCTTTTTTATGTTGTTGGCAACCTTGAATATATGATTTGTGTACAAAATAAATAGTAAGGGGCCTCACACTGAGCCTTGAGGAACTTCCTTGATGCATATCCATGTATTTTTTAAATCAAATAATAGCCCAAATGAAAACGACATGGACAAGAGTCCGTACTCAAAGTGCTCGTAATAGTGCAAAGTATCAACATCTTTGACAACTGACCAAAATGCATCTTCCCATGAAGAGGGTATATTAGGGTTTAAAGCATCAACAAACAAATGGGAGGACCTTGATGTAAATAATGTTCCCTGCTTTTGTCTTTTGTTGTATTTAAAGGTGAAGTCACTATCCTCAGGAATGCTTGTTATCTATATCACTTTTTGGCAAAATCAGTGAATTTCTCTTATCACGGTTGTGTCTGTACTATGTGCCCGCTGAAACAAATATCCAGTGTTAATACACAGCCCGGGCTCTGTTGGTAGCTCTACGGCTGGCCCCTTTTCTACATACCAGTTTACAGAGCCTAGGCTGTGTATTAACGCACTCTTTTGTTTTCAGCACAGACACTGTACGGACAGCTAGTCGATCGTGAGGAGATATTAATTGATATTGACAAAAAAATATTTTGACAACAAGCATTCTCCAGCATCAATGTGTCCACCTTTAAGTGGAGCTTGGAATTTTATGTTAATAATTTTTCCCTCTGAGCGCGTTATGGGTAAGTTTTTAGCCTTGGTGGAAAACCTAATATCCTCACATTCACTTTAGGATTATGATATACTGGATCGTACTGATCTTTTGTCCTATATTGCATATTTAAAGCCCCTGGTATGCTATTGTATTAATCATATGTCCATCTTAAACTCACAGCCCAACACTCAGCTTGTTAAGAACATCTAAAGAACACCGGGACATGTGGTATTGAAGTTCCTGGCTGGTATCCTAATATGTTTTTATTTTGTCTGGTGTTGCAGCCAATCACATATAATGTGAAACTATGCTGTGTATCCTAAAAAAGGGTGGGGGCGACAGAGACAGTCATATGGGAGGGGAGGGGAAAGCGGAACCCGGATGCTGAGGCTGACCGATTGAAGCTTGACAGAAGCAGGAGGAGGAGTGTGAGAAGTGGGGGGGTAAAAAAAAGAGAGAGAAAGGGGATACTACGGGCAGCAGCGAAGTGGAATGGAACAGGCAATCCCACTCCTATAGGTTTGGGCAACTTCTGACAACGTGGGAGATTATTTTTTTCTTGCAAAGCCATTTATGTTTAAATATATCTATACAGGCTTAGATATTCTCATTTGAGCCGGAGGACACGGCAGAGGGAGGAGAGATGCAGTGATATCATGAACAGAGCCGCCGGCCAAGGAGAGAGAAAGAGAGACAGAGAGGAAGAGGAGAGAGAGGGGGAGGGAGGGAGTGAGAAGGTGCACGGGGAGGAGGAGAGGCGGGGAGTCGGCCACCGCCAGGCCACAGCTGAGGATGCTTGTTGTTTCTAGAAACAGGATTCATCATCATCACCATCACCGGGCCGAGCGCTGATCCACGCGTATACCTCCCTCCGCCGCCGCAGCTGTCCCGACCGACCGTGGGCGAATTGTGGCACTTTTAGGCTTTCTATATCCGCTGTCTCGTCTCGCTCTCTCGTGTCTGTCTCGCCCGGCCCGCCCGAAGCTGTGTGTCTTTTTTTTCTCTTTTCTTGATGCTCTCTCCCCCTCCTCTCTCTCTCTCTCTCTCTCTCTCTCTCTCTCGCTCTCTCTCTCTCTCTCTCTCTCTCTCTCTCTCTCTCTCTCTCTCTCTCTCTCTCTCTCTCTCTCTCTCTCTCTCTCTCTCTCTACCCCTATTTCCTGATGCAGGGCCGGGGAGGGGTGAGCCAAAGTGTGCACCGGATATTGGAAAACCCATTCTTCTTGCTGATGCTGTTGTGATACTAGATTAGTGTATAATCTATGATGCTATATACATATAGCATCATTCTGGACAACGCCGCATCTGCAGAGAGCACAGGCAGAACAACCCTGACCAAATAAACGAGGCCCGTCTTAAAGAAGAAGAAGAAAAGTAAAGCTTGGAATGTATGTGCTTGGACGGACTGTGAAAACCGTATTCGGACGGTAGCGAGTAGGAGGGGAGGGGGGGTTCCTGATATCGATCACAGACATGGATTCAATCAGGGCATTCTGACTTGGGATATTTGAGACTCTTGCTGCTCTTTACGGGAATCAATCCGTGTGGCGAATGTATAGCCTTCCTGTGCAGGATCTGAATGAGATCTTTCTGTCCTGCTCCACTTTTGCCCCGCTGCATAAGGCTATAGTACACGGGATCAATCGAGCTTTAAACTACTATTTATAGCAAGAGAGTGGATCGCGTTTGGTGTGGACACGTCTCCCCATCACTGGCAACCGGTCAAACCTCACACGCTTTTTTTCTCTAAATATATATATTTTTTCATTCCCTTCTGAATGATGCTGCTTTCTCTACTGTAGTGCAAGAGACACGAGCTTGGATACACTTCCCTCAGTCCGGGGCCTTGCGGAGTGGGAAACTGGGGCCGGTTCTTCTCACACCGAGCACAGCAGACCTGAGCGCATGACAAACAAGTGCATGGGAGTAGCCTGCAGGGCCCGGCTTTAGATCACGACCAAGTCCAACGTGTGCAGGCTATAGGCTATACCTCTCCTCTCCACGTCGCCGCACAGCCGCCTGTGATGTGCGTTACGGCATTACGCACGGAGCAGCAGCAGCAGCAGGGACCGACCGCTATCTTGATCTGCCTTATATAGGCTCTATATACATACATATATCAGGAAGAGAGTTGCATCTCGGTAGAGAAAAGATGAGCAGCAAGGAGCTGACGTCGGGCCAGTCCAACCAGTATGTGGGGCCTTACCGGCTGGAGAAGACCCTGGGGAAGGGGCAGACAGGTAGGAACCACCCAAATCTATAGGCTTACAGTGCCAAGTCTGTGAGGGGCACCAGCTGATTTCAGGAATTCAAAGTCAAATCTTCATTAGATGTGTGTTTTTTGTACTGGGAAAACATGGTTCAGTTAGCATATATTTGAATTGGTCATGGTATGGCTCACCCTCCGCTCAAGGCGTTCATTCAACATAATCTTAAATCATTCACCAGAGCACCTCCAAAAGGGGATTGAAAAAAATGACCATGCAAAAAAGTACTTTTGGCCAGTCAGCCTTTATCTATGCATCCTGTGTTTCTGTTTCTTGCTTTTGTCTTGTATTTTTGTAGTTTAAAAAAAATAAACATTCTTGGAAGCTATCAACCTGCCAAGGACTGCATATGAAAAAAATGTGCCTGTATGGCTAAATCTGGCACATTTACATAAGGGGACTCTGGTGCTGATGTTGATGAATGTGCGTTGTCCCTTTAAAATAAAGAAATAATAAATATTTTAAAAAATCCCTCGCAACAGTATGACATCCAGAGCTCATAGTTTAATCCCTTATTCCTCGTGTAAGTCTTTTAAATCCTCCGTGCCTTTATTCTGCTACAGCCTTCTTAAAGGATGGCCTCAAACGCATTACAGGATGTCACTCTTTGAATGTGTGTGGAGGGAGAAGACTTCACACAACACAAGGCCTCCTGACAATTGTCTCGCTCGTTCTTTTTTTTAACGACAAGCCGAGTTTGGTCAATGTTTGTGACAATGTCAGTAAAGCCTTTTTGAATTATTTATGACATCCCCTCCTTTACCGTTTTCACTCTGCATGATGATTTCTGACACTCAGACCCTGTTCTCTCTCTCTCTCTCTCTCTCTCTCTCTCTCTCTCTCTCTCTCTCTCTCTCTCTTATTATCTCACTCTATCTCTCTCTCTCTGTCTGTCTGTCTCTCTCTCTCTTACTCTCTCACTCCATCTCTCTCTCTGTGTCTCTCTCCCTCTGTCTCCCAGGACTGGTGAAGTTGGGCGTCCACTGTATAACGGGACAGAAGGTGGCCATAAAGATTGTCAACAGAGAGAAACTCTCCGAATCAGTTCTAATGAAGGTTACTTCATCTACTCTATATCCATCCGTCTGTCTGTCTGTCTGTCTGTCTCTCACTCCGTCTCTCTGTGGGCATGTATCAATTGTGCCTGGTGTAGTCACTGTGGCTGTCAGGTTGACGAGCTCAAATTGTGTAAGCTCTCCAACCTTGGGAAATATACGTAGCAACAGACATTGAGTCTTTCTTTCTTTGTTTTTGTGTCAAGAAAAGCCCATTGCAAACTCGGAGCTGTCGAGTGTGTGGGCACTGCTTCTGTATGCCAAACAATAGGGATGATTTCTTTCTGCTAATTAAGCCCTCTGATGAAAGCTATATGCAGCTGAAGCACGCTGGACTGAAATGAAAGGGCGAATAGCTTCATCGTGTTGGCGTTTCTAATGTGGCTGATTACTTGCAGCGTTGGGCTTTTAAGTTTCTCTTTTAAGGTCAAACTGGGAGAACTTTGGGCACAGGGAAGTTGAGTTATGGTGCCTTATGCTTTAGAACTTAAAAGCAGGTATCCCAGAGTCTTGATGACACATTTTGGATATAATGGAGCGAATGCTAGCGAGCCTTGTTATATGTAAGATCAGACATGTGTAGGAGGTCAAGCCCTTGGTACAGTATGGCTCAAACACAATACATTTGTGTGTTTTTGACCAGATTACTTTCTTTTGGCAGATGACAAATACAAGTGGGGAAATAAACCTCCTTTGCACTCAAGACTTAAACCTCCCATTCATCCCCTGCAAATGCCACTGGTTCCCTAGTCATCTGGTTGACACAGACAGTATTGCTTTGGAAGTTTGCCAGTTGCCCGGTCTGTGGGCTGACTTCCAGCAACGCAATAATGGGCTGCTCTTTGTTAGCTCTAGCTTGACACGTTTCTGAAAAAGTGAACAAAAAGTTAGCATTTTGTGGAAAAGTTGTTGTATTTGGAACGCCTTAGATTGTACAGGTGTACCTCATAAAGTGGCCATTGAATACAACAGATCATCACAATCTTTTCATCAAATGAAACACAGTCTCTCAAGCACAGATGTGTAGGCTACTCTGGGGCCTTGTAAATGAATGCAGATGGACCAAAAATGGCTTTAAATCAATATAACCTGGTCCCAATTGAGGGATTTATTCTAAACCTGTTTCAAACAATTCTGACCACCATGAAAGGCCTTCAATTCCCAATGATTGATGAAATGGTTCATACTATGGACAGCTGCTGGTGCTGAAAATAAATCTGATTAACTCACCACCCAAATACATGACAACACATACTGTAACAACTGATTCATTTTAAAGGATAGTTTGGGATATTTTCAAGCCAATCCTCGTACAACACTCAAATGCCCTCATGTAGGTTAAAGTGGTATTGGTAACCTTGTTTCCACTCCATTCTCATTTTTCATCCACACTTTTGTTAATGCAAAAAAGTCATAATATAGTTGAGCCCGGGTAAAGTTATAAGCAGGACTCGACATGCACTTGAGCTAGCAGAGGGTACATGGACAAGGTGTATTTTATGTTCATTTTTTATTTCCTCCATTTATACTGGATACTTTTAAAAATACACGTCATCAAGTAGAAAATAATTATTATCTTATTTTGCCCCACCACCCTGTCGACAACTGTAACCTCCTTTGTTACCACAACTTGTTTCCCGCCTTGCAAATGAACACTAAAGAATTTACAATAACATTTAATACCGTCTCTCCCTCTGCTCCACATTTCAACTAACTCTGCCTATACACCTGCTTCTCCCCCCCTCTCTCTCTCTCCCTCTCTGCCTTAACCTTTCCTACGCATCCCTCCCACCCTCTGTCTGTCCAGGTGGAGAGAGAAATAGCTATTCTTAAACTAATAGAGCACCCTCACGTTCTGAAGCTGCATGATGTCTATGAAAATAACAAATACCTGTGAGTATCTCTTTGTCTTTCTCCTTTTTCCGCTGACTTTTCTTTAAAAATATGTACAAAAAGACTGAGATTAAGAGCCACATGGCATGGACTATTCAGAGTGGTCTGAGTGTGCGTATGAGTATGTATGAAGAAGATACTGTACGGCCATGATTTGTTTGCATGAATTTAGATAGCAACTTGTTTCTGTTAACAAGGATCCTTCCCTTTCCTAAACCAATAATCCTCTCTCATTTATACTGTATATATATATTTACCTCTCTGTCCTTCTGTCTCCCAGGTACCTGGTGTTGGAGCATGTGTCTGGCGGAGAATTATTTGACTACCTGGTGAAGAAGGGCAGGCTGACCCCCAAAGAGGCCAGGAAATTTTTCAGACAAATCATCTCCGCCCTTGACTTCTGCCACAATCACTCAATATGGTCTGTGAGAGTTTATTGACTACTATTAATATAGCATTTTCTTTTGTATGTGTGTGTGTGCTCCATTTCCAGTTTTATCTCTTAACATGTTGATGCTATGTAACCGGTGTTGTGTCAAAGCGTTTCAAAGATTGAACATTGGAAAGCTGATTTTATTATATTTTTGTGATTGGATATCAACTTGACATTACATCAGAGTTTAATTCACCTGCAACCTCGTACCTCTGTGTTGGCCAATACAATTCTTTGATCCTTTTGAGCACACACACACACACACACACACACACACACACACACACACACACACACACACACACACACACACACCTGTTCCTATAACTTTAATTGAAAATGTGAGAATTTAATTATCCTTAAGCTGATTGTAGTTTCTGAAAAGCGGACATGTTTCACATCTGCCAAAATCCAAAACAGTATTTAACCTAGTTCGCCCTTAGCATCAGAATGGCTTTGTGTCCTAGAACACTACACTGTATTAAACAGTAGATATCCCATTAGGTATAAATGTTATCGTGTCACGAGAAGACCAAGCAAGCGCACGTATAATGACAGTTTAGCCATAGTGACAGCTTATGACCTGGAAAAAGACTAGCGTGCTTATATTGAGCGTGTGTGTTTGTGTGTGTGTGTGTGTGTGTGTGTGTGTGTGTGTGTGTGTGTGTGTGTGTGTGTGTGTGTGTGTGTGTGTCCAGTCATAGAGACCTCAAGCCGGAGAATCTTCTCCTGGATGAGAAGAATAACATCAGGATAGCAGACTTTGGCATGGCCTCGCTACAAGTCGGTGACAGCCTGTTGGAAACCAGCTGTGGGTGGGTACTGATGGCTTACTGTAAAGGTCACATATTATGCTCATTTTCAGGTTCAAAATTGTAATCTGGGGAACTATTTTCATGGTGTAAAGTCCAAAAAAACCTTTAAAACCAACTGCCAGTTAGATTCAGGGGTATACAAGGAGGAGTTGGGGGGTAGTTTATCACAGGTGGAGGTATAGTAGTTCTAAGTTAGGTTATGATAGGTTTACTCTACTGTATTGTACATTAACTTCAAAGACTAAATGTATGTTTCCTAATGTGCAAGTTGTTTAAGTGACAAATTTGGTGCACTTTCCAAGTATAATCTGACATAGTCTATGTGTCGGGAGGAAGGTGGATTTAGATATAAATTAGCAGCTTTTACCTGGATTCACCTATTCAGTCTGTTTCATGGCCCAAAGAGCAGGTGTTCTATGTACACTCAGACCGGAGTGTTTTTGTTTAGTTTTAGTTGTTTTTATATAAACCAGAACTCTATACACACACCAACCAAACACACTTTACCTGTGTATGTTTGTGTATGGCTCAATTACTTCATAATGTCCTCTCTTTTAATTATAGATCCCCACATTATGCTTGTCCAGAGGTCATAAGGGTAAGTTACATCCTTCAAAGTGTTTGTGTGTGTGTTTGTGTGTGTGTGTGTGTGTGTGTGTGTGTGTGTGTGTGTGTGTGTGTGTGTGTGTGTGTGTGTGTGTGTGTGTGTGTGTGTGTGCGCGTGCTTACATGTCTAATGCTACCATGTCCTTGCCTTTGTTTTATCAGGGGGAGAAGTACGATGGTCGCCGGGCAGATGTTTGGAGTTGTGGAGTCATCCTCTTTGCACTTCTTGTGGTAAGAAGATCCATCACCTATTCTGTTCTTTTTCTATCTTTTTTTTCTAGTATATTTTGTCATTTTATCTGTGCACTTTGATTACCAATATTAATTTCATGTAGCAATGATAATATATTGCACTCATACGCTGTGTTCTTTCGAAGCTGTGCATGAAAATATATAATGAATATATGTATATGAATTTTTGTTTTGCCCTTAAATAATTGTACGGATAAAACTAACAACATAAAATGTGTTAAATTAGTGTGCTTTAGAGGTGCTGGTATGTGGATTTTAACAGAGCAGGGATTTAGCTGTTTTGCCCTTTTTTCAGTCTCAATGCTATGCTAAGCTAATCAGCCGCTCCTGGTAGAAAATGTGAATACTTTTATCACCCACAAACCCACAGACAGACGGTTAAGTGGTTCTACCTGCATACATACGAGTGATAGTATTTGTATCTATCTTTTTAATCCTCTTCTATCATTTCTGCTTCATCATTCCATCTTCTTCCATTCCTTCCCAGGGTGCCTTGCCCTTCGACCATGATAACCTGCGGCAGCTTCTGGAGAAAGTGAAGAGCGGGGTGTTCCACATGCCCCACTTTATACCTCCTGACTGCCAGGGTCTGCTCAAAGGAATGATAGAAGTCAACGCCGACAAGAGGCTCACGGTGAGGAGGGGAGGGGAGGGGACATTCTGGGCTTATACACATGGAGATGAAGAAGACATCTTGGCACATGTTCAAAAACAGCTGACCTACTACTTTAATTTGAAAATGTAGCCGTATCCCAGCTGAAACATCCTTTTGTAACCAAAGAGCGAGGGTTCTCTCTGGACAAATGCTCCATCATGGAATTCAATTATTATGTAATGTAATGTAACTTTATTTAAACAGGGACAATGTAGAAAAGAAACATTAACCTTGTTTAAAGCAAGGAGAGATGCATTGTACCAGGTTTTAGCAAACTGCTCTTTTCCACCTGTAGAATTATAGAAGCTTTTTACGAAAGCATATGAGACCCATCTCTACAAATACAATTTATAGCGTCAATATATTTGCTCAGAATTTATGAGATTTATGTAATTTTGAGTCTACAATCTCAAAAGACATTGGAATAATCTATCGAATTTAAAGTCCACCAAGAATTTGAGGGTTTTTGTCTTAGGGAGACTTGAATATCAGAAACTGTAAACATGACTAAGCGAGTCAAAAAGTTTATTTACTGATGGCATGATGTTGCTATTGGTGAACATCACAGAGACGACCCAACCAGCAATTGACCATTTGCTAAACCCCTTCAGTTAACAGCTATTGTCCAATCTTAGCTTAGCAACTAGCAAGTCTGTCAAGCTTTGGATGTCTCCAAAGCTTGAAGCTGTGTCCTTAAGGCTATACAAAACAGCGCACATGTAATTAAATCTACTTAACCATGTTTTTCTGCTATTATAGCTGCAAACATTAGCATGACAGTAGTTAGCTTATGGTGTTTGGGAGATAAAGGAAGAATACAGACTTTCTGCCCTATATAGTCTGTTGTTCTTCCTCAGTGCCACAGAGTTCTTGTTTAAAACAGGAGTTAGCTCAAAGCGAGTCGTCTGTGAAAATGTTTTCATCCGACTCATGGCACGAGTGTTAACTTAATTTGCTAGGTAGCAACATCTAATCAAATCTGTCGGCGATTACTATCAATTCATCCAGCGAAATGTTTGGTTGCAGAAATAAGAAGCCCCACTTTTGACTGCCTCCGTTTAGAACAAAGGACGTGCTTCCAAAAAAAAATTACTTGGCATATTTCATCACTAAAATCTGCCTCGGCTATCATTCTAAGCAACGTTTGCATGGTGAGCTTGACGGGAAATTTCCGAAGCACTGATAGCACGAACCAGGCATTTGGGGGGTGCTCAGGCAAGGAAAGAAAAGAAAAGACCCAGCTCCAGGCTTTGCTTCAAGATGTGACAAAAATCGATCCTGACGCAAGACCTTATCCAGAGAGGAAGATGGTCATGAGGAGGAAGGTGTGAAGACCAGAGCAGAGGGATGAATCTTAAAGCCCCTCCACAAAATCCTTCTACTATGTCATTTGGAGAATTGTTTGCGTGATAGTAAGCATCTGAAAAGAGTTTAGGCATATTTATCAAATCCATTTTAGTTTGATAAACTTAGACAGATATTCGGCTTAGATGAGGCGGGCTATGTTTGGTTCCTTATGCAACAATAAACACAGTATTTTGAACCAATCACAGCAGTTCTCTGCCCGAACGTTCTATAAAAACAATGACTGTTGCTACGGAGACCATTTGATACGGCCACGCCCACACAGTCCTTTCAAACAGTCTAGACAGTAGAAAAGCTGTTTTTTTTTTAACATTTATTATTACTTTATATTCAATCAGATTTTTTGCAAAAGTTTATTGAGACACGGATATCATGTAGCCTATTGATTTTTGCTATTTTAGAGTATAACATTTTTCCAGAGGCTCTCTATCTTTTCACCTAAATGCCAGTGTTCCCCCTCCTGAAAAGACTTGAAAAGAGTCTGAGAGGGCATGTGAATGAATAAATAAGTGAGGGAGGGAGTGGACAGCCAAGAGAAAATTTCCACTGGAACCAGGTTATAAAGAGAATCTGGGAGAATGCAAGCAGGCATGTGGGGTGGAAATAAATTCACGCTTAAGAGGCAGAAAAACTGACACACACAATTGTGATAATGTGGGCCTCAGGACGCTGTGAACTAAAGACACAGGGAGAACAGATAAGTCAGGCCAGTTAGTCGTTAAGCTACAACGGAGCAGATTTAATCAAAGTTGTGGGTTTGTTGATTAATGGAGCCTGAAACCAGGTCAGTGTCTCTCTCTCTCTCTCTCTCTCTCTCTCTCTCTCTCTCTCTCTCTCTCTCTCTCTCTCTCTCTCTCTCCCTCTGTCTGTCTGCTGGTATCCACCATGGAAATCCAATAAAGACTAGTCACATTACAGCTCTGAAGTATATCATGATATAGCAAGCAGAACATTAGCAAATTAACTCACATGTCTGCAATTTTGTCCCCTTTTCAACACATTCAATATCAGGCAGGAAGTGTGTCCTTTTTGCTGCATAGGCTATTCATTTATACGCAAGTTAGCAAAGCCTACTGCATGCAGCTGCGTGTTAGCATCCTCTCTTCAGACATACAAATACAAAATCACAGCAGGCCCCGCTTTTGACTTGTTTTTTTACATGCTTGCAGAACTGCAGCTGCTCCATTTATTCAAGCCAAAGAGATACTGTGCAGTTATTGATGCGGCTGCTGCCACGCTGTCCTAATGCAGAGAGGGGACTGGTACAGAGTGTAGCCTAACTGGGATTTAGAGACTGCGGGAAAACTTTTCCTGGGCTCATTGAAGTAGAAAGGTGATTCTGCAGCCACTCTGTGCTTGAGCTAAATGCTAACCTCAGTGCAATAACATGATCACACTCCGATGTTCAGCAGATAGACCACGTTTTTAAATAGCATACGTTTACCTTCAAATATACTAACTTAAAGCAGCTGCCCTTAAAAAATATGGACTCTAGCATGCTTTATGAAATTGGGACATACTCTGACTTGAACTTGACCCTCTTGCTTATTGATGCGTTGCATCTCTGGTTGTTCTCTCTCAGTGGCTCAGTCAATGTGATGTAACTTCCACTGCACAGAGGATTGTGGTTCAGAACAGCCAAAGAAGCATGCTGGTTTGCATACTGCAAAATGTGAATGTATGTAGTAGGACATCCGGGTATTTTTGGGCATATTGCATTTGACTTCCCATGTAGGACTTCCTAATAGTTTTCCTGCATGCTAAATTGCAGGGAAGTATGCAATTTGGGAGGCAGCAGGAGTCAAGTTTACTCTCTTATTTTTATTGTGTAAGAAAGAATGCTACCATTGGCTAATAAGAATTTAACACAGAGCACATTTTAGGCTGATGGGATTATCATTAGTTGTGCAGGTATTATGTCATGAAACAAAGCTGATGGCGCTAGATGATAAGTCATTAAAGTTCCCCCCAGGGGTTACAATGTTTGCACCATTTTTCACAACCAATCTTTTCAATGATTGTCGAAATATTTAAATCCGCACCCAAGTGATGGACCAAAATCCTAGTTTGCAGCACCGCTCATAAAAAATATCATTAGAATACTCTGAGACAGGCTGATTTCTAAAACACATTTTTGTTATCACATAAAAAAGCTTTTTATATTAGCACAGGAATGCATCTGCACTGCTGTCACGGTAGCTTTAAACTTACATAAGTAAAAGTATTGATATGAGACCATTTTATTTTTACACAGAACCCATTGTTAAGTTGGGTAACAGATGCTTGATTTGACAAATGCTTCAATATTGTCTCTTTTTTTTGTTGATTACAGCTAGAAGCAATACAGAAACACGCTTGGTACCAGTAAGTACATTCATTTTTGTTACTTACTTTCTTTCTTTCTTCCCTCTTTCTTCCCCGTTCTCTTATCCGCTCAACCTTAGCCTTACCCTTATGAACGAATACCGTGATCTATTTTCAGTCAACCTCAGGCACGAAAGTAAAAACCTCAACCCTGATTTTGTTGGAAAAATCATGTCGTCACACTGTGAAAAGTTCTCTCTCAACATAATTCTGTGTAATGTTGGACCATATTGTCTGGCTGCCAGGCTGGCTGTAACGATGGAGAAAATTATAACAATTCTGTTTGCACATCTCAACTCTTAACTAACGTACCCTGGCTCTCTCCCATCAGGAGTGGTCGTAACGAGCCTTGCCCAGAGCAGCCGGCCCCTCGCCGGGTGTGTGTGAAGAGAATCGTGTCCTTGACAGACCTGGACCCTGACGTCCTGGAAAGCATGTACTCCTTAGGGTGCTTCAGAGACCGGGTCAAACTAACACAGGACCTTACAAGTGAGGAGTGAGTAAATATAACTCACTTTGAATGAATGCCCCATATGTGGATGTAAACATCATGATAAATATTACCATACTAATGAAATACATCAAAACATGTGGTTGGGTCTCCAGTGCACCTGCTGAACATATGTAATCCATAAAGGAGTAGAACTGGCTTGCCAGGTCTCTGAGAGGCCTGCGTGCCATTTGCAGGTGTGCTTCAGTGCATGCTGACAAAACAAATGGCATTTTTTTTCTCTTTCTTTCTCTCACTGTGGCGGGTCATTTTTCGCACATCATTAAGCTGCCTGGCCAGGCTGGAACAAGAGCAGCAATATCTTCTTGTATCTCTCTCATCCCCCAAACCTTTGTGTCTCTCTTCGTATTCTCTTCTAAACTAATACAGCTTCTCATAAACAAAGCGATGTAACAGTGCAGTTCTCTTCAACAAGTCAAGCCAACAGACATGAGGCATTCACATTAAAGCTAGACTTTTAAACATTTTATATTAACAGTGGATCAAATTACTGTGCTATGACAGTGTGTTGCCCTGCCCCCATGTGGCCAAATAATCTATTAAAGCAATTTCCAATTGTGCTGCAACTTTAGTGATCCTCAACAACATTATTATGCGAATAGATACTTTGCTAAATTAGCTTGTGGGCTAATTAGCTAGTTAACAAAAATGTCAACCGAGCTAAACTTTTAAACTAAGAAGTACTACTCTTTGGGAAATGAAATTCTTTCACTTAGTTACTTTACATGACAAACTCATAGGCCCGAAACATATGCATGCCCACACACGACCTATAGACAGGCATGAGTCGTTCTAGAGAGATGGCATAGTGATCAAGCTGCAACTTGATCAAGCTGCAACATAGTCAGACTATAGTTTGGGGTTTGGTGTCTTGCACAAAGGGCACCTTGGCAGTGCCCAGGATGTTAGGTGGCACCTCCCTCCCTAGCCAACAGTCCAAACTGTATCAGCTGGTCCATGCTGGACATGAACCATCAGGCCTTAATGTTAAGTGTGGCATTCATTCTATACAGGAACATTTGATCAAATATTGCTTACTAATTGACCTGACTGACTGAGCATCAGTTAAAGTTATTTTCCATTACTTAGACATGAACCTCCAGGATGGTGCCAGCCGTAGTTAGGAGGAGACTTGTAATAACCCTGACAAGTCTCAGTCCTTTCCTGTGTTTTGCAATCTGTCTGCCTCCTCTACTCGCTCTGACCTTCGGTTACCGTGTCTGGGTTTGTGCAGGGAGAACCAGGAGAAGATGATATACTACCTCCTGTTGGACAGAAAGGAGCGATACCCCAGCTGTGAAGACGAGGATCTGCCACCCAGAAACGACTCGGGTGAGAACACTTGCCCTTCACCCCGTGTACTGTCTAACCAAGAGCAAGCTCAACAAAAGCTTGTTTATGAAAGAAAATGTTATTCTTGGCTTCTACCACTTACAAATCTTCCTAAAAGAGACCTTTTAAAAGATGCGAGAATGTAAGTTTTACATTTTTTATCCTCCAAGACCCACCCAGGAAGCGCGTGGACTCCCCTATGCTGACGCGTCACGGACGGTGTCGCCCGGAGAGGAAGAGCCTGGAGGTCCTCTGTGTCACAGAACAGGGGTCTCCCACCCCACCTCGCAGGGCTCTTGACACTAACGCACACAGCCAGAGGTACGAACCAGCACTGACAAACTATGACATATTTTTTTTTAAAGTAAAGGACATTTTGGAAATAAGCCAAGTTAATATCAACATCTTTAAAAAAATTCTAAGATACAGATTTAAATCATACATTTATTTTTGATTGTTGCACAAGATGACTCTCGTTGTTCTGTTGCTGTCTTCAATAGGTCTCGTTCAGTCAGTGGAGCGTCCTCGTGTCTGTCCTCCAGTCCCCTCAGCAGTCCCAGGGTAAGAACTTCACACCATCACAGTGACACAATGGGGTTTGACCTGCTGTTTTTAGACACACATTTTGTCTTTTAAGTCTTCAAAGTCAATTCAATGTGTATATTGTCTAGTTGAGTGATGGCGCTGGTGAGATTAAGGGTATTGGAACAGTCAGACGGCTGCATTAATGTGCGCAGTTTGCCCAGTTCACTCATTAAAATGACATCAAATATTGAACTCTGCAGCAACAGGGTGGGAAGTATTTTATATATACAGTATAGTACTACTGTTCTATATGGTGATTTGTTGGAATTCAGTTTCACAGATCATGTGTCTGATCAAAGGGGAACACCCTATCTTCATACCCAGCTATAGATTACAAGCAGTTAAAGGTGGAGTCAGTGATTCTGGAAAATGCTTGTTGTCAAAATCACTTGTTGTCAAAATGAGTGAATATCTCCGCACAATCCACCCCCTGTCCATACTGTGTGCTTTGTACCGTTTACAGAGCATAGGCTGTGTATTAACACCAGCTCTTTTTTCAGCGCACACACATAGTATAGAGAGGTTGCAGATTGGGAGAAGATATTCACTGGTTTTGACTACAGGGGATTTTGACAACAAGCGTTCTCTTGAATCGCTGACTCCACCTTAAAGGTATAGCTTGACATTTTGATGAAATACACTTTCTCCTTTTGGTTTGCCAAGAGTTAGATGAGAAGATCGATAACACTCTCTTGAAACTATATATTTGTGACCAGTTTTTAAACGTCTGTATCTTCAGTAGGGAGGAGTGGGTGCCAAAAAGTGGGGAAGTCAGGTAGCACTGAGAAGCTCTCTGCAGTGTTGTAGACTAAAAACAGTGTATCAGAAAGTTGCCTTATCTGTCTCTCCAGTCTTTTTCTATCGAGATGACATTATATATTGGCCCTAATAAGCGCAAATCCAAATTTTCTGTATGATGTTATAATCCCTGATAACTCTTTCTCAGACTCCCTGCTAGCCGTGTCTCTCCATCATACTGTCACATCATCAGTCATACACATTCCCATTTCATTTCTGCTTCATAAAAAAGTCTCTGTGCACATTCTGATGTGGACAAAAATGGGACTGAAAGACACTCATAACTGTACCCAAGAGTGGAGATCACCAACTCTATCATCCATGTAGTGCCTTGTTGAATTTTTTTTTCCATGAACCATAATTCACGACCATTGCTTTCTCTCTCATCTGTCCATCCCTATTCCCCCTCTCTCTCTCTCTGTCTGTCTGTCCATCAGAGCCCAGTCTTCACTTTCAGCCAATCAGAAGTCACCCCATCCTCCACCTCCACTACCTCCTCCAAAGAGCCCAAACCGGGAACTGCCGGCAGCAGCAGCACCACCTGTCGGCCCACGCGCCCGCTGCCTGACACAAAAACCCAAACCCTGCCCTCCAAGGGCCCCGCCGACCGGCCCCAGCTCCACTCCATGAAGTCCCTGCCCCTCGGGACCCCACGCTCCCCTTCCCCGTCCCCCTCCCCGCTCCTCTCCCCCATCCCGCGCTTCTTCAACTTCCCATCTCCGTCCGTCTTCAGGTCCAAGAACGTCCACGGCGCGTCCTCCCCCTCTAACTCCTCTACCACCCCTCCCCCCACTGTGTCGCAGGTCACGCCGCAGGGCTCCCCGCTGCCCACCCCGCTGGGCACGCCCGTGCACCAGATCCAGCACCCGTCCCCTCCCTCCTCCTCCTCCTCGTCCTCCTCCTCCAGAGCGGACGGAGGGGGAGGGGGGGCCTCTCTCTCTCTGACCCCGCCCTCCAGCCCGGGAGGCAGCGGTGGTATGGCCGCCTCCAGCTCCGCCCACTGGAGAACCAGGCTCAACTCCTTCAAAAACAACCTCCTGGGCTCGCCGCGCTTCCACCGACGCAAACTGCAAGGTAAGCAAATAGTTTCAGCGAACACAAAGTTATTCCTGTAATCACCATATCTCATGAAAATGGGATTTTTTCTTCAAACTCTGCACAAACGCCCACTCTAGTTAAAGGGGGAACTTATCTGGTTTTGGAGGTTATAGGTCACAGGTCAAGGTCACTGGGACCTCATGAATGTAAAGCTCAAGGACGCTTTGAGTATCAACTGATTACATTTTGGAAGTCAAAGGTTAAAGTCACGGTGACCTTGCATATTGTGAGCGCAATAGCTCATGAACCCTTTGAACTTCTTCAACGTTTTCCCAATTGTTGCTGCATCCTCACATATTGTGAAGTCGCTGTGACCTATACCATTACCTTCTTTAAAGCATTGCATACCACCTCTGTACTTTCACCTTTCGGCAATTGTTGGTATTTATTAATTGTATTGCATATAGCCACCAGGCGATATTTCAGGTTGGGGAGTCGTTCCTCAGCCAAGTCGAGGGTTTAAGGACATAGAGTGTTGTATTGGGGGTTTAATTTGAAGACGCTTTAATCGATATGGGGGCGACTGTGGCTCAGGTGGTTAAGCGGGTTGGCCAACGATCCAAGGGTTGGCGGTTCGATCCCCGCCCGGCCACCTGTGTCATGGTTGTTGTGTCCTTGGGCAAGACACTTCACCCACCTTGCCTTGTGTGAATGTGTATGACTGCTGTATGTTTGAGGTGGTGGTTGGAGGGGCCGTTGGCGCTGAATGGCAGCCACACTTCCGTCAGTCTGCCTCAGGGCAGCTGTGGCTACTCTCGTAGTTTACCACCACCGGTATGACTGTGTGTGAACGAATTGAACCAGGAACCCTGTAAAGCGTCTTTGAGTGCCTAGGCAATAAAGCGCTATATAAAACCTATCAATTATTATTATTATTATTATTGCTGTACAGATTGTAAAGCCCACTGAGGGAAATGGCTATTTGTAATATTGGACTATACTGTATAAGTAGAAATGATTTGATTTTTTCCACTGTGTGGAGATAGTAAATCATTAAAAACCAACCAACCACCAATTAGAATGTGAAGCTCTGCCATTTTTTGTTTAGTAGTTTAAACAATCAGACAGTCCCTTCTCTGATATATAATCTATTATTACCAGGAAACTACCACATGCCCCAGTCTGTAGCCTGAGGCTGTGATGATGTGTAATGTAATAATTACAGCAATTGAATTAGGGCCTGTCATCGGGATTCACTGCTCTTTTCCTTTTTTTCTTAATCTCTCCTCTCCCTCTCCCTTTCTCTCTCTGTCTCTTTTCTTTTCTTTAGTTCCCACATCAGAGGACATGTCCAGTTTGACTCCAGAGTCCAGTCCAGAGTAAGTCCACTGTCTCTCAGTTTGCCATACCTTATTTTCCTTGTGCATTTACACAATTTGAACAGTTTGATGTATTCATTGAGAAAACAGTCTCATCACAAGGGCCATTAGCTGTTCTGGAGCGTGAGTGCTTTCAAGCTCATTAATAGAGATTTTTGTGTCAACTACTGTTTCCAGGGTCATGAAAGAGATTCCGATTTCAATTTGATACCTTGTGTTCAGAACATTTCTCGATGCACGGGAAGTCGCACTGGAAACATTTGGAATGTTCTGTGGACATTTGGAAATCGGCAGAACTGTCCCTTTTCTTTAAAACTAAAAGTTTAATTTGAAGACGCTTTAATCGATATGTTTGTATTCACAATGGATCACATTACAGGCTATTCGAAATGAATACATTGACGCAAAATACCTTTGCTATGCTAGGTGATTTTTACTTGCTATGTGTGAATTCTGTTAATGGAACTAATCTGTCACAAACGATGGTGTACCTGTAGACTGGCTAAGAGGTCGTGGTTCGGGAACTTCATCAGCCTGGAGAAAGAGGAGCAGATCTTTGTCATGATTCAAGACAAGCCGCTCAGCTCCATCAAAGCGGACATCGTCCATGCCTTCCTCTCCGTGAGTACCACCCACTTTAGCTAAGCCTAGCTTTATGATAGCATCTGGCACGGATTTTTACTGAGTTTAACTCTTTTCTCTTTGACTCTCCAGATCCCTTCCCTCAGCCACAGTGTGGTGTCACAGAACAGTTTCCGGGCAGAGTACAAGTCTTCCGGCGGACCCTCTGTCTTCCAGAAGCCTGTCAAGTTCCAAGTACTATTACATTTTTAACTTCTTCAGCCCTACGGACCCAACACTTGATCTTTAAAAAAATGCACGTTGGCTGGCCATGCACGATTTCTAAGGCACAGAAGATTATTTCATACATAGACTTCGGGGGGATAAGGGGATATGTCCCTCTCAATATTTAGAAGAGGTTCATTTGTCCCCCTCCAAAAAAAAATCAAAGACAAAAGAGGCATAAAAACGAACAGTTCATGCGGTGGAAACATATATATATATATATATATATATATATATATATATATATATACAGTATATATTCTTCTTACCTATAACTGTGTATATTTACCAACGATTCCAGAAACCCCTTCAGTGGACCGTACCATCTTAACCTTACTGACCTCTCAAATTGGGGCCCCATACGAAATTACTTCCTTTACTTAAATAAAGACGTTTCCACCATATATTAATGCAGAAAAGGCAGAAAAAAATTGTGCATATTAATTCACCAAAAATGCAAGAAATTGAGTGTTTGACGCTCAAATTTTTCTGGGGGAGAATCCCCAGAGCCTAGCTTAATGTGTGTCCCCCCCCCTCAATTTTCTAGACAAAGGAACAAGTCAAGCAGAATTAATGGTTTAGGTTTCAGTGTGTGGTCTCTTTATGTTCTTGTTGTTTGGTATCTGTTTGATGTTTTGCATTCCAGGTTACAATCATTGGGATTTGTGTGTGTGCAAACCTCTTTAATTCAACAGTCTCGCTCCTGAACTTGGATGTTTTTTCTCCTTCAGGTGGACATTGCTTTCTCCGAGGGGGAGAGGGAGCGAGAGAGGGAACGAGCAGAGAGGGAAGGAAGGAGACAGATGGGCATCTACAGCGTCACCTTCACTCTAATAACAGGTTTGGATTGGGAAGATACCCAGAGAGCAACAGAAAGCTTAAGATACAAAACCCAATCACTGTTAAACTATATGTCTCATATGTCTAATAATTTGGCCAAACAGCAAATATTTAATGGCCCATACCCAAGAAGAAATTTGACAATCCAAAAACGGCTATATTCAGCATGTTCATATTAATAATTCATGAGTATTTGTATGTTAAAGGCTTTGCTTATCACTCACTATAATTCTAATAAGCATTTTTAAGCTCATTGTTTAGCCAACTGCTTTACAAAATGGCAACTAAATATTTTAAGATTCTGGACTATATGGAAAATGAGGCTTACAGACTCTGGTCTTCATATTTGTGATCATTATCCTTTGGGCTCAGTTTTCAATATTGTAAATTGGAGTTTAGACTCTTTTGAAATTGGTAATGAGTCGATCCTCTCTCCTCTCAGGTCCCAGTCGCAGGTTCAAGAGAGTGGTGGAAAGCATTCAGGCTCAGCTGCTGAGCACTCACGATCAGCCTTCTGTGCAGGCACTGGCTGGTAAGCCACACACGCACACACACACACACACACACACACACACACACACACACACACACACACACACACACACACACACACACACACACACACACACACACACACACACACACACACAGCTCTAACCCCCATATATTTATCCTGCTGAGTCGTTCACTCCTATAGGCATTTGTTTACTCATTTTTATTGACACCTATGTCTATAGTGAGCGGGATGCTGCTGAAATGTTTGCAGGACTATACAGTACTTGTGAAGACATATATTGACATAATGCATTCCCTACTAGACCCTTACCCCAACCCTAACCATCAAAAGTAATTGCCTAACCCTAACCCTTACACTAACCCGAAAGCTAAACTAATTATAACCTGAAAGCTAGTATCAACCAACAAGCAGCCATTTAAAGGCCTGTCCCAAAGTGAGAACAGGCCAAAATGTCCCCACTTTACAAAAAATGCCTCACTTTTAATGCCTAAAACTCAAATTGGTTCTCACAAGTACAAACACACACACACACACACACACACACACACACACACACACACACACACGCACACACACTACAGGTTCCAGATGCTTAGTTTGTTTCACGTCTTTCTTCCCCCATTTTACCCCATGCCCCTCAGATGAGAAGAACGGGCAGCTCTCGCGGCAGCCAAGCACTCCCACTCATCAGAACTCCAGGCGTTCCGAAAGCGGGTCGGAGCGGGTAGAGAAGGAGCGTGCGGCAGAGGCCATGAACGGAAGCGGGAGCAGCAGCAGCAGCGGGACCGCCTTACAAAGGCATGGGTCGGGGAAGGACAAGACCAGACTCCTCTCGTCGTCCAACGGGACACAGTCTCATCCATGAAAAGAATGTTGTGGAAGAGGGGCGAGGTTCCTCTGCCTGGCCTTTTTTTCTCTTCCTTCCCTCGATCCTACCCACGTTCTTTCCTTCCCTATTTCCTTACTTCCTGCCTTGCTTCCTACCGTTATTCCAAAGCAATGGGATGGAGGAGGGGGAAGTTTTTTTCCCCCTCAAAGCTGACCTAGGGAAATGACGGAGAATCGCCCCTCAAGTGGCTGATTTTAGCAGAAATGTATACTTGTTGGGGTGACGCCGGAGCTAGGTCGAACTGATCTCTAGTCAGCTTCACCCCAGAGGGACAAGACAGAAGGCAGGACGTCCAAAAAGTCCCTCCTTACCAGAGAAATACAGGAAATAGCTCATAGCCACGGATAACACATCATTCACCTGTTGTGAAGAGAAAGCAAGAAAGCACATGACCTTCCCACCGACCAATCACACGCAACACATGGTTCAAGTCCGACAGGAGACCTTCCAGGCAGTCAGTCAAATGGCGCAGGAAGTCACTGGCCAACAACGGAGCCCCTTCAGTTCTTCTGTTTTATCGTTTTCTGATCAGCCAACTGTCACCTGATGAGTCACGTGACAGGAAACCCGCTCTCCTTTCTTCCCCCCATTCTCTATTGAAGACCGATGTGTGCGAGAGAAGAGGAAAATGTGCAAAGAAATGACGAAGAAGGGATCTTTAGCCCTACAGCTCGGCTAATGTCAAAACGAGACAGACAAGACGCATCTTTTCTTTGAGTGTACGGGCAGCGTACAGTCCCACAATTATTTCCGAATTACACTGACAAAGCTATGATACCGTATTGCCTTTAACGGAGGAGAAAGAAAGTGGATAGCTAGTTAACACCACAGTTCGAATGTCTCCCCAATAGAAAAAAACTCCCAACTGGAAGAGAATAGAATAGATGGAGCAACACAGAGGATAGCTAGCAACAGGTACCTATTTGGTAGCAAAGGAAGGACAAGGCAGAAACTGGTAGCCAGAAAAAAAGCTAACGTAGAGATGAAAATGAAAGTCAGTTTGGTTAAACAGTAAATGTCGATTTGTTTCCCTCCTAGTCTATCTAAAAACAGCACATGCATTGAAAGAGTAGTAGTTTTTCCACCCATACATACTGGCTGTGAATACCTTCCTAATGCAGCTTCTCTGTGAAAGATGGTGGACAAAATCCAAATTTAATGCAATCTGATATTTTGCAGAACCTAATAGAAGGCTTTCGCAGGATGAGTTAGCCTTACATTTGCTATTACCTCTACCATGAGAAGCAGTTGTCCAATAATAGCTTAGCAACCATAGCTAGGCATGGGCAGGACTTTAAAACTTTGGATTTTTCAACATGCTAAAACTCTTTACTTTTAACACAATACCATGTAGGAACCAAATGCATACTTAATATCCACCTTTCAAAAGGTTTTCATTTGAAAATTGACTAACCAACTCATGGAGCTAGTTAACATTAGCTTAGTTTACAACCTGTGACAGTCAATTGACAGTTGCCAGCTAAAAAATACAAAGCCCACTTTTTTCTACCTCTGTCTGGAATCAAGGACTCACTGTCACAAAAATGACTTAGAGTTCGGAGTGGTAAATCTGCCATAATTGCCAATGTAATTTGCATAATAGGCTTATGCTACGTGTTAGCGCTTAATACTTCATATAGTACAGGTGCCTGAGAACCAAACAAACATGGATGCCTAATGTCAGCCAAAGTTCATTGTTCTTTATTATCAATCCAAAAATTAAATACAGCAAATAGCTGCTTTTAAATGAGCTTAATATATAGTATTAGCATTATTGATAATGGTTGATTTAATCAAGAAAAGCTACAACTGCCAGTAACTGTTGCTTCACGGCCATGTTACTAGCAGTCTGTTGACATTATAGGAAGGGTTCACTTCACAGCACATATGGCGAGATGGAATGATACAGTGGCCAACTACTCTCTCAATCTTTCAAAATACATACAGTATGGGCATGTGAATATTGTATGGAAGACTTGAAAAAAGCCCTATCCTATCCTTTAACTGAGAATAGAGAATACAGGAATTGAAGGTGGATGAGGAGGAGTTGACATAAAAAGGCTTGTCAAACAGGTTATCAAGTGTTTAAGCGTCTTAGACCCACTATTAGGCAACCGAAACTCTTCCTATGTCCCTTTTTGTTCGACAATAGATGCACAACTCCTCAAAAATGCCCTAAAAAAAAGCCTCTGCTGAGAGATGGAGGGAGGGCCAAGAGAGGCAGTTGGTGGTTAAGAAATTATTTAAAACAAGAAAGGTAACGAACTCAGGTGTATCTGTTGTCACAACATGCTGTCCTGAGGGGTATGGACAGAGGGAGGAGGAGGAATAATGAAGCCACACTTAAAGAATGATTGTTTTTTCTACTTGACATACCTTCTTTTTTTGTTCTGCCACCGACAAAACAGAGGGTGCCGCTTACCATGTGAATGTCAAAAACGTTTTGGGACTTGTTGCAAGGTTGTACACATATTTCTTTCCCACTTGTTAATCGAAAATGTATTTATTTATTAATGTATTTATTTTTTAATTTGCAATGTGTTTTCCATAAAAGGAAGGGGATGGGTTCAGAAAGGGAAAGGTCATTTGAAACTGCAGAGCAAAACCTTGCCTGAGAAAAGCTGGAAAAAAAATCTCTTTCACATTTTGAAAACGTATGCCTTCCATCTACATTGTACTTTTCTTTGTTTCTTTGCCTGTGTTCTGGTTCATTCATTACTGTTTGCTACTGAATATGTTCACATTTAACTACACTCGAAAAAACACCCAGGTGAGCCATGAGCTTCCAGCTCTAATCCCCAGATCTTTATCCTGCTGAGTCGTTCACTCCTATGGGCGTTTGTTTACTCTTTTTATTGACACTACGGCTATAGGGAGCAGGATTCTGCTGAAATGTTACTTAATAAGTTCAAATATGTTTTGTTGGGGCAATGTACGCACAAAAGACACACACATACCCTTTCAAATTATACATCTTTCTCATCTTCTAGTAATTTGGCTCTATTGATGGTAATGTTTGTCAGTCCACCACTTCGGGTGCAGATCGGAACATCTCAACAACCACTAGATGGATGGATATGATATTTCAGGAACATTTTGTTCATACGAAATTAACTTAACATTTGTGCTAAGAGATAACCAGCAAATGTTAGCATGCAAACTAGCTCAACTAATTAAGTGAACTTGGCGAATGTTGCCTGCTCAACGTCGGCTGTTGTTAGCATTGTCTTGGCGAGCATTGTCATTCAGCTCCGAGCACTCCTCCGCCTAAGCATAGTCTCACACAGCAGCTAGCATGGCTGTGGCTTCTGAGCCTCATTCACAAAGTTAAATAATTTACGCGACTGGACCACGCAATTGTGTTCTTTATCGTCATATTCATTCCCTGTGAAACTACTCCAACACTCCACTGAAACTTTCACTTTTCACTTCACTAGTTTAGCATTGGATATTAATGCATTTTACCCCAACCTTTCTCATGTAATCAGAGGCTTTCTTTTTCCATCGTGGGTCTCAGAGCGGGGCCTCCTGGAAAGAATCCAGCAGTGAAGTGCAACACATCCGACAGGTCAATGTTCAGGGAGGTTTATAGGTGACACACGTGCGTACACAAAAGAGAGTGTTTTGTCTGTTTGTTTGTTTTAAACACAAGGTCTAAGTAAAATTCACCTTACATCCACTATTAAAAATAAGTAAGCCGGGTAAAAGAGAGAAATGGGAAGAGCAAAGACATAGAAAAACAACAGAAATTCAAAGACACGGTGGGACACTCGGTGCGTTTTCCAGTGAAAGAAATCTCACCGCTCCCTCCTTGTTCCTCCTTTACCCCGCCACCCCCCCCCCCCATTCCCTTCACATTTTCTAGCCTCATTTCCCTCTTTGTATCTCTTGAATCCTGCCTCGCGCCTGTCCATGTCCCAAATGCACATATCTCACCCACTCATATACTATAGACACCCCCCTACCCTTGCATACATTTTATACACTGTATACTTCAAGGCAGACGCCATATACATTTGTATACGCCGTACGCCTGTCTCTGTCTCCATTGTATGCCATCCATATCTATGTAGCGTTCACTATCTTTTATCGACACTGTAGTCACCGTACTGCTCTTCCTCTCATCGTTATTGCTCATTCTTCTTCCGCAGTTGGAATTGTAGGCTATAATCTCTTGCCGCCCCCCTCCCCCCCGACTCCCCACCCCAACCCTGCCCATGTTCCTCTCCAACCACACCCCGCCCCTACACAACCTCACCCATCATGGCCACTTCTTACCAAACCCCCTGCATCTAAGACATTACCACTCCACACTCTTTTTTTTTTGTCACTCAGGATCAATTTGGTAACATCAGAGACAACTCATGAGAGAAAGAAAGAGGAGGTGTTTGGGAAAGGGTGGGTCGATAAAACTGCAAACACGACCAATGATGATGATGATGATGATGACGACAACGACGAAGAGAAATGTCTGTAGTATAATTACAAAAAAGGAAAAGTGCACTATTATGACAATGATTATTATTGCCTGTGAGAAATACTGACCAATTAAATAACGGGAAATAAAAAAGCCTTCTTGGGTGTTTGTGTTCCGTGTCGTTGTGCACTATTGTGCTCCTGGGGACATTTTTGTCCTTTCGCACTTTTTTATGCTTTGTTTTGTGTAGAACTTTGGCTGTGCTTATGTTAACCGAATACATTTTGGCCGGGGATTTTTTTTTACATATTTTGTGAATTTCTACTCAGCAAATTTGTACCATCTATACCATCTACACAACACTTTGTTCTTACACTCAGGACCCTCTGGAAGTTTTTCTCCCCTCTTGACTTCCATTCAAAACCTTTTTTTACCAGTTTGATCCTGCTGTCATTACAGCATTTCTCTGGTTGTCTGTCCTGCCATATTGTTGCACCCGACGCGATAAAAAAATATATTTCAACCTAAATGGTGTGGGTGTATTGATAGGATGACATTATGTGGTGCATATGTGTGTATTGTACACTCCGTACACTCAGCAATGTAAATCAACGCTGACATAATCATGCCAGGCCAGTAGGTGATGATAATGTGTCACGTCAAACACCATAGAAGAACATTGTGAACATGCACATTGAGCGGATTCTTGAACAAGGATGGCGCATGCTCAGTAGATGTAAACAACAATTGTCAAGCGCAAATTGAGGTCCTGACGCCAGTGTTTCTCAAAACCTACAGTTTTATCCCCACAACAGAGTCTTGCAAAATCAAAATATCCACTTTGGCCGTATAGTTTTCTAGTATCCTGTTGCGATGTTTGCGTTTGTACAAAAGGCCAAACCGCACAGAAAACTATCGTTAGAAAATATGTGTACTTGTGGGTGGCCTTGATAATGGCTCTAGCTGAGACTCTGAGCCTCAGAGTCACACCAGCATTATCTCCAAATGTACACATTGTGTTTTTTAAGGCTGATTTAGGCATTACTCATACATAATATATGGATATACAGTACATCTGTACAAATCTTTGGGAGATACACTTATTCACGTTATCGCTTGGAACCCAATGTTTATTGTTTTGAATAATGACGAGTTTTCGAGGGCCCAGACTAAGGCTTTACTCGTGTTTCAAGTGGTCATCATGCTAAGATGACCAGCTCACCTACACATACATTTGAAATGTCCAACTATTCCTATAAATTTTAATTTATTTTGCTGCAGCACTGTGCAGTATGAAGTCTTTGAAACAGCATTTAAATCGTCATGTAGGCTATAGTGAAGAAAAGCTTTAGCGTAAATAATGTGAAATAAGTTTCTCTAGGAATTCTTAATGGGGAGTGGGTTGGACTCCTGATTTGACTCTATTGAGTTTAAAAGAGCACGACCTATTCACCTATGTGCCTCTTAGAAAAAAAAGTTAAAGTATCAATGTGTCGGACGTGGGCGTGCCTCTGTGGCTGACGTCATTTGTTGCGCCCTGCAGAGAGACATGGAAAGTGAAGAGCTCTCACTCCGTCGTTAATAGGGTGTCAGAGAGGTAGAGCACACAATGTACACATTTCAAGTTCTCATGAAACAAACTGGACTTTCTCAGATAAATTAAGGTACAAATGCATACAAGTCATCTAAATAGGTGGTTGTAAAAAAAGACAATAGCCTATAGGTAGAATTTGACCTTATTGATTATATTGATGGCATAGATGTAGTTTTCTGTTGTAGCCTATCCTCTGATCTCATATTTAAACATGACAGAGGGGGGTGGAGGAATATCTAACACACGTTTGACTTCTTTGGGTCTATGCTATCCCTTTATTTTTTTTGTTTTATCTTATCTTATCACTAAGTGAGACTATCTCATACGTTATAGCCCTTGGCCATAGCTACTGTTCAGCATATCTTCGTCAGAGTTAACGCCTACATTTACACATAGACAGTTCGGCACCCCTTGGGCTCTCGCGAACTACTTCTTCCCTGAGCGCGCGCTGCTAAAGGCTCGAGAACAAGGGAGGGGTGCACACACGCAGGCAGACTTTTCTCTATCGACATTCTCAGCAAGGAAGCCCTCCAAAAAACACTTCAGGTACATTTCTGATAGCAGTTTACCAACTCTCGTCTAACTGTTGTACATATCCTTTCTTATTAGTTCTACGTAGTAGTAGTACGGTCCTGTTTCCCTCTGTGTTGGCTTTTGTGCACCGCACGGTGTGGGCGTATTAGGCTACTGTCTGTGTGAAATAACACATCCCATGTGTGCGGTTTTTATTGATTTATTTTCTCACAGAAGTAGCATATTGTGGAACATGTTGAATGTTTTCAGTTTGTTTGTTTTCCTCGTTCCTTCAACGTGACGACGTAGTGATGGAGAGGCGGCGTGGTTGTGTCGTCGCACTCATTAACCATTTCCTTGAAACCGTAAAGGCCACATTCAAACACTTTTTTTCCGGTAGATTTGGTTATTAACGTTACCCTTAACATGTGTTTACGTTTCTGCTAAAACTAAACAGGCCCGAGGGTACTGAAGTGACAGCCTCTGGACTCCACTGAGATCAAGCAGCACATTTTACACAACCAGCCTGTGTCAGCTTGCATAAAGAAAGTAAGTGTCACAGCGAAGCTAATGATCTGCATTTCCCTACTCCGGTTAGTAAACAATATGGAGCCTAACACCACGTAGTTTATTTGCTACACAACTTTGTGTTCAAATGCAGCTGAGTTGTAGCCTTGCGTTTGATGCACACACGTTTGACACATGCTATTCTCTTAACCTACTTGTTTCTGCTGTTGCAATATGGAAGTAAAATTAAAATGCAGCATGAGTTCATGCAAAAAGTATGAAACAGGCTTTAAAGAGTGCCCAGAATCTCTCTGGGTGACATTACTGCTGGGAAATCAAGTCTGTACAGGTAATTCCTGTTTGGTTGTTGAGCCGACCCTAGAGTCAACATCCCCCTTGGAGACAAAATGTTTGCATTCAATGTAATTAACTTATTTATGCTTCCTCCGGGCCGGTGGCAAAAAAGCTTTTATGGACCCTGCCAATTGCCCACACCTTTTCCTCCCACCGTCATTTGCTCTCTTTTCTTTGTCTTTTTTCGTTCTCTCTTGTGCTCTCTTTCATTAAGTCGCACACACTAACAGCTGTGTGAAATAGCTGTGGGAAGTGAGAAATATGCAGCAGTCATGCCCGGCTGCAGAGAGATGACAGAGGCCTCCCGCACACAACCCAGCCTCAGGGAGTTTGCATGTTGACCGACTTTCTGTAAGATGTTTGACTGTAACTGTGTACAGCGTGTCATTCACTGCATGCCAGAGGTCTCGTTCACCTGTCCATGCACACACTGCTGAAGACCATTTACTTACACTCTTTGAAGCTACAGAATGTTTTTGGACCTGAAAGACCAGTTCCCATTTGAGTAGTTGACATAGTCTTGGCCAGCCAGACGAGAAGGTTTCCTTCAGTCGACATCCATGTGTCTACATTCTAAACAGGTTACGCACTAAAGGGAAGGAGTAAAGGAATTCCAAACCAAAACAAGCCAGCAGCGCTGTCAGATTCCTTTACAATCAGTGACCGATTGGTTAGGCACCTCCCTGTCGTGCTGCCGAAGGCTGAACGATAAAATGTTCTTAGCCTGGATAAGAAAGTGAAAGATACATAACTGTACGCGCTGGGTCGGCGTGTAAAGTTTTGTTTTAAAGTTGAGATGCAGAGGGCCAGATACTGTCACCAACAGACTGAAAACACGATTAAGATGAAGACTGGAAGCCAATTTTATATTGATCCAATATTGATAGTCTTTTGTGTCCATATTATATCCATTATTGACCGCGTATTCCCATGAAGCAAGCAAGTCACTGTTGATGATGGGCGATAGCAGCGCTGCATTAGGAACGTAAACAAACAGCTAAGGTAAGCTAACGTTAGCATTACGCCAAGCATTAGGCTACTTTTCCTTCCAAAATCGCGCTAATGTTGTGGTGGTATAGAGTTAAGAGGAACACATAAGTTGCGTTCCGAATCGCATACTTTCTACTATATTGTATGTAGAAAAAAGATTTAGGATGTCCCGATTCTTGTGGCCAGATTTAGGATGGTTAGAAGTACCCGGATGTCCTACTTCATGCCACCAAGATTGTTAGTGTTGAAAACTGCATCCTATTTGGGCGATTCTGACCCACAATCCAGTGCGCACGTGAAGTGACATCACATCGACGAAGCCTCCACATGAAAACAAACGGGGATGCGACGGATATAAAAGCAAGAGGCAAGATCAAGGCGCAATGTTATGATGAAATAAGAGTAAAGTATGTCCCAATAGTATGCCTACTGCATCCTAACTAGATTATTTTTATCGTCGGATGTAGTATGTAGAATAGAAAAAAGAAAGAGTATGCGATTCGGAACGCAACCATACTCTATTCTTCCTCCATCTCTCTCTCCCTACTGCGCTTGGTGCCGCTTTTAGTTTGCCTCGCTCTGGTAACATCACGTAGCCTACAGCTGATATCACCGGTTGCGCTCTGAGAAGACAGTGGCCAACTAGTAATGCTGATACATCACGTTGTTTTTGTTTTTGATAACATACACCAATTTTAATAATGATAAAGTAAATTGATCTTAAATTAACTTTTATTAAATAATACTAGACACAGACCTCTGGATTCCTGTCCAGCCGTCTGTAAGTATTTATAAAAAACAAAATACAAGGTAAATATTGATTCAAAATAACAAATAGTGCAAACATTGCTCAACAGCAGCCACACTGACGAAGCTGCCTGCAGTATCTGCAAACATTATTTGTTTATGTTTTTTTTTTAGTCGGCCTCATTTGCCCAGTTATCTGACAATGCTGCAGATTATCTCAAAGTGCCATTATTCGGCCCGATTAATCAGTCTCTCTACCGAGACTTATTGAATAATTCCAAATGTCACACTGACTCAGATGATTTTATAACGACGGACTGCAAAGGTTTTGCACCAGGTTTAATCCTTTATATTTACAACATGCAGCTCTGTTTCCTGAGCTGAAACTAAAGCAAGCAGGTCACAAAGATGAATGACTGTCCATTAATGGGACCCTTCATTCTGAACGATGCATTCACCCTCCCTAATCTCAGTCACTTGTGCACAGTAAAAGTGCAGGAATTTGCCCATATAGTCATGCAACAGCACAGGAAACGCAAAGGTTACATTCATATAGGCTATGTGGCTAATAGCTGACTTTTTAATGTGTTCTTTATGTTAGCGGAATCAGTGCACCTGGCAGCTCCCACATAAATACAAAATCTTCAATTCTTTTTTTGAACATGAGCAGCTTTAGAATGTTGTATCTCAATAGTTAATTGAGGTTGTATTGTCTTCTTGTGAAGCTACCTACAACACAACACAACACAACACAACAAAGGCCTTGTACAGTGTATCACTGTGAGCAGCAGTGTTTACTCGGCAGTCTTGTTTCTGCAGCAGGATTCAGAGAGACAGCAACATTCCACTGACGCATTAAATTACCCAAGTTGTCCCAAAGCGTACACACAGGAGAGATGGCCAACACGCTGAGCTGCCAGCATGCTTCTAAAACAAGCTGCTGTACACAGTTCATGTCATAACACTAACTATGAAACTGTAACTGAATCCTATTTATATATTGGTGTTTCAATGTATGTTCACTTGTGTTTTTCCACAGCGATGGCGGAGGCCCACCAGGCAGTGGCGTTCCAGTTCACCATAACACCAGAGGGGATTGACCTGCAGCTGTCCCGACAGGCCCTCAACCAGATCTACCTGTCCGGAGTACGCTCCTGGAAGAAACGACTCAGCCGCATGCGGGTGAGGACGATGGGAAATGTGTCTGTGTGTGTGATGTTACTGAACCACCCAACACAAGGGTCATCATGATCCAGTAACCCAACAGTTATGTAAATAAATAAACCCGACTTTGGGTTATAACTCCCTGTCCATCTGGGTTATATTGACCTAGGCTAAGTCAATTTTTAACCAAGTGAATTTTAGTGTGTTGGCTACAACGCATTATATAGTGGGATGGGTTATAGTGAGTCATGGTGCCCGGACGTGTCTAAATAACAGGGATAACCCATGTTTACACACTTAAAGGTTCAACATTTCTGTGCTTGCATTTTTGAAGAACAAATGAGCAAAGGTCGCTCATCGCTAGTTAGCTTAGCTCAAATGTTGGTTGTAAATGGGAACTGACGGCCACAAAATTAACTTAACATCACTAAACGCTCCTGTGTGCTTGTTGGGACTTCTTTGTGACTCGTGAGAGCCGACCAGGACTTCCTGTAATTGGTCCGAAAATCTGAACCATCCAAAAATCCTCACACTGGAAACTGACAGAACCATGGTTCAGTATGATCCGGATGGAGACCACCTCTTTAGGTCGGACCAAGTTCCACCTGTTTAGTCCGGACCAAGATTTGCGGGAGTTTATTACCTGTAATATAGGTTTGGATCAAACTGAGAAGTCAGAAAGTCTGGACCAAACAAGGTTGGTGTGAAAGACCCCTAAACTTGGATCAAACCCAAACAATTGGTTTAATCCTACAGTGTTTAAATCAGCTGAGTCAAGTTTAAAGTTCAATTGGCTTTACAATTACCCGTTATGAACGAGAAAAGAAGTGGTACATTTTTTTTAGCAATTTTCTGACTGCATTCCACTTGAGCCTTATTTGCATTAACAGTTTTGCTCTCTGCTGTAATTTCTTGTTTTACTTTGACAAACTTTACCATGAGTGCAGTTAGCAGCAGCTATTGGTCCATTTTGGGATGGAGAAGAGTTGAATGTTGTGTGAAATGCCCCTCTTTTAATGTGAACGTGTACAGAGTCAGAAGAAGAGAACATGGGTTAACAAAGAAAGCTGATGAACACCTCTGTGCTATTAAGAACCAGCGTCGGAGTAGTTCACCCGTCAGGTGTTTGCCTCAAGTCAGCTTTATCTATAAAACTGGGAATCATGGTTCAGTCACTGAGGAGTTGATGTAAATGTAGGGATGCCATTTGTGCATGTGGGGAGCTGCCATTAGAAGGGTGCTATTACATGGTGTGAATTCCCTTCTGTATACATAAGGAATATGCTAACATGTACTGACTTGCATTTTCTCCCTGCTGTGGTGACAGGCAGGATACACACATTGTGTACTATAACTGTTGGAGAAAGAATATGCATGAAAGTAATGTTTTCTAAATTCAACTTGAGGGGAAATGTAAAAGGAGAACAGTAAAGGTTTCATCTATTTACATAGCCTGTCATTTCTTTTTCTGTGCTAACAGAACAGGGTGATCAAGGGAGTGTACCCTGCCAGCCCTTCCTCCTGGCTCTTTGTCGTCATTGCCATCCTGGCCACCATGTACACGCGCTCAGATCCCAGCATGGGGCTCATCAACAAGATACAGCAACACCTGCCACTAAGGTATATACACACGCACGGTACACAAACACACGTTTAACTCCCAAACTCAAGTTAAAAGATATAACGAGGACTGTGTAGTTGTATGTGCATTTGTAGAAATTATGACTTTAATGTTCTCATGTTACCATTTAAATATTTAATTTAAACACTACAGCCTCAAATTGGGTTGGGCTGAACGGGGATGCTGTCATCCATCGGCGATGGCTGTCAGGGCTTTAGGTTGCGACCAAATGCTTGCATTTTGTGACAATGTTTGGAGACAATGGTAGTATTTTGGTACAACTAGGGTTCTGTGTGTGTGTGTGTGTGTGTGTGTGTGTGTGTGTGTGTGTGTGTGTGTGTGTGTGTGTGTGTGTGTGTGTGTGTGTGTGTGTGTGTGTGTGTGTGTGTGTGTGTGTGTGTGTGTGTGTGTGTGTGTGTGTGTGTGTGTGTGTGTGTGTGTGTGTGTGTGTGTGTGTGTGAAGGGAGAGCAGGGCTCCACACAGAAGTTACAGAAGTTTCTTTTTACAACAAAAAGTTATTTAGATTTTTATTTTTTTAACAAAGTCATGTCGCTTCAAAATCTCATCTATTTGGCTCAGAACAGGCTGTTTTGAGCACTTTTCCAATAGTCTACTTTCAAGCATTTTCCTCTGTGTCCTGGTATGTGATGTCCGACACCTCTGGTCAGATCTACATTGTGGGCTATTTGCACTGAATTGCAAATTATGATATTTTAGAAGAAATGCACTGAATTACAAGGGTGTAGAGAATGGGTGTGATAAGAGCATTCAAATTAGAAAAAATAATGGGACAAAAAGAAATCAAGGGACATTTAGGCTAGAATAGATAAAAATGCGATTAATCGCGAGTTAACTATGACATTAATGCGATTAAATATTTTAATCGTTTGACAGCACTAGTAACAAATATGTCTAAATTCAGACATTATTATGCATTTCTTCCCAACTTGTCCCACAGTTCTGATTGGATCTCTTCTCCATTCGTCCCGCCCTAACAGTTTAGTCTCGTTCTTATTCGTAGACTATAGTGTCAGTTATATTCGTCTCAGTCTTCGTCATCATCTTTTTTATTTAGTTTTCGTGCGTGAAAATGGTTCGTTGACGAATATTTTTCGTCATAGTCTTAGTAGGGATGGGTCCGATCCAGTATCGGTATCGGGTCCGATATGGCCGAAATCTGCGTATCGGATATCGGACTGACAGCTCCGATATTAAAATCCGATTTTTTTTTTTTTTATATAATTTTTTTTTTTTTTTACTATGTAAGAGCGAACATGCGCCGACGTTCGGTGGAGGGAGAGAGGACATCACTTTAAAATTTGACATACAGTACATATCAGTTTGTTAGCCAGTTAGCTAACCAAAGCTAATCCAAGTCAAGGAAGTGGAGAGGCTTGTGACAAATCCAGCCAATGTAAAATACAGCCAGAGAGAGGAAGACTGTTTAGACAAACAGACCACCACATATTCTAGTGGGGCAGAAGGGATCATTGAGAAGGATTTTTTTTGTGTGACTCTATAATTCTGCCTTTAAGATAAACCTATATGCATTTGTGTATATTTATTGCTCTTTTAAATTAGAATTGCTTAAGCCTTCCTAGCCTAATACATAACATCACCACCAACAAAAAAATGCATAACAATTATGATATCGTATCGGTCAGTATCGGTATCGGCCGATATCCAAACCCCAGGTATCGGAATCGGATCGGAACTAAAAAAAGTGGATCGTCCCATCCCTAAGTCTTAGTCTATGAAATTAACACTGATTAACAGTCAAGCGATGACCAATGCCTCTGCTATTGGTTGCAGGTGGAACTGTCAAGTGTAAATTAATCCAATGTATTACAACACACCTGCTGCTGTAAATAGGCTATAGCATTAATGCTATTAGTTTAGGCTACCTCCAGGGCAGCAATAAATTTCACACGTTTGCTTAAAAAAATAAATAAATAAAAAACGGCCGATGCCGATAATTACGAAATATGCGATAATCGGCCGATAAATCGATCGGGCCCTAGTCTAGATATCGGCCACCTGCAGCAGACAGACGGCACCGTTACTGCTCTGTACATGAGCTGCCAGGTGAAGTTTGTATATACGTAAATAGTTTTATTGGTGCATATGCAATAGGTCACCACTTCATATTTAAAACTTATACTGGCAACAAAGAAAGTTTGTAAATGTAGTTTGTAAATAGTTAATTTGTAAACGGCCTGGTCTGCCTTTTCTATTCGTTTATCCTCTTCCAGCATTGCATATTATGAAAATGAGTTGATTATGTCATTTAGCTGCTACTTATTACTTTTGGTAGAGCCAACAGCTACTTTCCTTACAGAGGGGACATCCGAGGTATAGGAGGAAAGATCAGAGGGCTCAGATTTAGAAGTGGTTGTGGCGATTAATGGTAAAAAATTAGTTTTTTCCCTAGAGAAATGGCTGAAGAATTTCACATGGCTTAGGTGTTGCAAAATCACAATTCACTGTATAATCCACTGTCTGTGTGGTCCAAAACATGCTAGCAAAACAATATCATTGGCCCTAATATGGTTAAAATTGAGAAACATGAATAGATGCATTGCAGGTTGATTTGATTTGTACCCCTAGATTGTCTGCTTGCGCCCTTCAAAATGTTCAGTACGGAGGGCCAGTGCTCTAAGTAATAAAAGTCTAGTCTCGTCTGGAGCCCTGGCTGTCTATCGTCACATTGTGATTTAAAAGGCGTTCCTCGCGTCAGTGCCCCGCCAGATCTGGTAGAGTTTCTGTTCAGGAGTTATTTAATTTGTAAATTAAATCTTGTGCTTGAACGATGGTTTTATTCAAAATAGAGTCGCAAACCCATGACAAATGCCAAAAAATGCAGTGATTTCTCCTGCAGGAATATTGTGTGAGATATAAATGCCTTTTAATAATGTGATTTTAAGATTGCTATACTCCAGATGTCGTAATGCGACTAATATGCCTACCCCAAATATGACCTGATTTAAGGTGAGCAGCACAAACTGCTATATGCATTGCCGATGTCTTTTTCCAATATGACCTTAACTAGGTTTATATTGCTGTGCTAGTATGACGTAGACTATCACTGTTACATACACATCATATCTTAATAAGAAATGCAAAGCAATTGTGAGCTCATACGTCAGAAAATGTGTTTTGTAACATTTGTATAGAGAGCTTAGGTGATTTAACATCCAGACTGATTGGCTTAATCCAGATATATATCGGCCAATGAGAAATAGCAGTTGCACTGACAAGTATATATTCCTTCTGTCTAATTTCCTATTGGTTTAGAAATATGCTGCTATCATTAGTAGATTGTTCAAACTCCCAAATATCGATATAGGCATTGGCCTTTAAGGTCAGTCAAGTATTGACGGAGCGTGTGTGTGTGTTTCTGTCTGTCTTAGTTACATTCACAAGGAAGGGAGATCTAGGTTTGGCTTATCCAAAATACAAACAAACTAGAATAGTAATGGTATGTGTCATTGTGGAGCAGTGTGGGTGTGGTGCCTACCCTTGAACTCTCCCCTACTTACCTTCCAGTATATTCGCTAACTGTAGCTTTAGATAATTACAGCAATGCTTACTCACTGTCTTCCTCCATTTATACTTGCACACATCTGAAAATAGTGGACGCAAATGGGATGCATAGGCAACAATGGATATGAGACTGAAAACTGTGGCATTGCTGCTTGAGAGCAGTGCCAGCTGAAAGTGACAGCCTGTCTAAGTCAGTCCGTCTGTTTTTCCCTCCTTTATCAGCCGTTAACATGAAGTCAATGTGGCGCTGCAGTGATTTTCGCCTATTCTTAGGTATATGGTCTTCTACATTCTAAATGTATTTTTATTTGATACAAATATGCCACACGATATAATTAGACTACATTTTCTACACTGATCCTGATTAGTCTGAATCAGACAAAATATCTCAAATTCACATCCTCAAAGCACCAGCAGATGTTGCTGTTGTACTGTCATGGTGTTTGTGTGTGTCATAACATTAGTGAGATGGGACATAGAGTGCAATGGGAACAGTGTTTCTACAGAAAACATTATTCAATCAAAGTCGGGACAGATACATTGCATTTGTTGGCATATCATTCATATCATTGTCCCAGCATCTACACCACATAACTTTCCTTTTTTATTGGAACTCCTTTGCGAGGACAATTCGTTTGACCTTTTTCTCTCTTAGTTTTGTGTTTTAGTTTGTCCCTACTTTCAGCTCCAGGTAACATTATACATGTCTTGAGCTGTAGCCTTTTAACACAACAGAGGTACTGATTTACTTCCTTGGTTATTAATAGTTCTTCTCCCCTCCTTCTCTCCAGTCTCCACGTCTCCCTCAGTGCCCAGGGTCAGACCATGCTGTCGGCGCTGCTCTTCAGCACTCTGCTGTGGCTCTCGCTCATCCTCGCGCTCCGCTTCTGCCTCAAGCTGCTGCTCTCATACCACCAGTGGATGTTCGAGCAGCACGGCAGAGTCTCAAACACAACCAAAATCTGGGTGGTAAGCCATTGTTCCACCTGGCATGACGGCAGGATGTTTTGTATAACACCATGCAAAGGATGTTTTTTTTTTTGTTTGTTTTTAACTTCTAATCGCAATAAAAATGTGTTGAATTCTTTCTCTGATTTTCCTCAGACTCTGTTGAGGTTGTTATCGAGCAGGAAGCCTCTGCTTTACAGCTATCAAACCTCGCTGCCTCACCTGCCTGTTCCTGCCATCAAAGAAACACTGGACAGAGTGAGTGGGAACACACGCTTTAGACGTACAATCACAAGCATATCTATGTGTATTCAGTGTATGTTTACTGACCAGATGCAGATTTTGACTGATACTCCGTTTTCTCTCTCTCTCAGTATCTGAAGTCGGTGCGCCCTCTGTTGACTGATCCAGAGTTCAAACGTATGACAGAACTGGCCAGTCACTTTGAGTCCAACCTTGGAAACCGCCTGCAACGCTACCTGAAGCTCAAAGCTCTGTGGGCCACCAACTATGTGAGTGTACTCAGGAAACACCATACATCTGATACAATTAGAAGACTAATCAGTTGGTTTATTGAATAAGTCATTTGAATCCATCCTCGAGCTTGAACTCCAGCTTCTTGTATGCGAATATTTTCTGTTAACATTGATGACGGCTGCTGCGCGATGCCACATTGGCTCTCCTGCCTGATGCTGCGTCGCGCAGCATTATTACTTTATCTAATTTTCATGGCATTCCCAGCATAGAATGCACTGTCATTGGTTCAAATACACATGAGGTGGGTTTTGTTGATTTTTTTAAGACCACGTGACCACCCAAAAGTTGTGTGGTTTGCCGAAAATCATGTCAATCAAAAAAATAAAAAATAAAACAAAATAATAAAAAAAATACGCCAGCTATGTCGGCGACAGAACAGTTAGTGGCGTTTGGTGCGCAGAATCAAGGTCTACTATAGACTACTGACGAAAATCACACAACACATTGCATCTATTTATTAACAATATTTAATATTTTTCTAATTCATCTAATTTTGACGATTTTTTGAAATATTTGTTGGTTTGTAAGCGCTAAGGGAGCATGTTTAAATAAAACCTGTGAACCTTAACTTTTAAATGTATTTTATTTCATGTTTCTATGTGCTACACAGGCTTAGATATTAAGGTTTTGGTAGACTTGACAATTCGTACTATTTTTTCAGAAAACCCTCAGGCATTAAGAACATGCATCCTAGATTGCCATAGTCATCAATGGGTTAAGCTTAACCTCTTTGGATTTGAAATGTCCATCAGATAAAGCAAGGAATATGAATATGTCATCTTAACTATGGGGAAATGCGAAGGCCATTTTTTCCCTGTTTCTGACATTAATTTGTAACCTTCATGAGGAGGTTGACTGTTGTGTATTACACTATGCTAAGCGTACCTCATTAACTGAAAGCCGAGTGTATCCTTCCTTACATCCATAACTTCATTAGAATTAATAAAAAAGACAGCTATGATATTTTAGAATGCTTAGGTCAAAAGTAAATGAAGGTAAAATCCAGGAAGTGTACAGGAAGTGAACTGTATTGTTTTTTTGTAATTAATGTATGTGAGAGTTTATTGTCCTGTCTTGGTTCCAGGTGAGCGACTGGTGGGAGGAATACATCTACTTGAGGAGCCGAGGTCCCATAATGGTCAACAGTAACTACTATGGAATGGTAACCAGCTGCTTTTTCACAGTACTACATCTCAGAAAATGACACAACTTGATTAATTAAAGAATTGTAGTAATAAAGTTGAGCCAAAACGGATGGAATCATATATTTTTCTTCTTGATGTTCTTCCATCTTTATCTGAAACTAGCTGGTCTTCCTCAACCCGTCTCAACATTCCTCTCTGAACCCATTACCCTGTCTTATACAGTTCTTATTTACCAGTAAACAAAAATATCATAACATTTGACTCTTGTTTTGTATATCCTAAAAAGCATAAATCAGTGGTCTATTTTTGTTTTATTTCTAATGACCCCTATGCGTTCTTTCCAGGACTTTATGTATGTTACTCCAACCTCAGTGCAGGCGGCCAGGGCCGGCAACACCATCACCGCCTTGCTGCTCTACCGCCGCAAGGTCAACCGGGAGGAACTCAAACCGGTGAGACCACATGCACTTCTGAACAGCAGATGGATGTATGAGTTGAATCGTATGTGTTTTGTGGTAGGGAGGGCATGTTTGTAAGGGGCCTGGAACGACCCATTGGGTCTATGAAAGTCTATCAATCAATAATAAAACCATGAATATTTCATTTGATGAAAGATGTGCTCAGAGCATGTGAGCGAGGATTTTGGTGAAAAGCTTCCAGGAAATTCCTGAGTTTTACAATGATGTTGACTGTTGAGCAACACGTGCTCCATTCTAGTGAGGAAATGACCTGACCCCTCGAGGCAGTAGGTAAACGCTTATTAAGATGAATGATATGAAGCCATTTTGCATAAGGTCAACATACACTCTCACAGAGCAAAGATTCTTTTTTTAACAACTTCAAACTGTTGCTTATAAATATACATGTTCATATTAAAAAAAATGCAGCCAGCAAAGCCCAAAGAGAAGACGGAAGAGGGTTCCTCGTCCAGCAGTGTGGCAAAAAACGTGAATTTTGTACCAACACAGAGGACATTATTAGAGAACATGAATTAGTTAAGATTAATGTCTAACATTGATATTACCAATAATTCTTCTTCTTCCCCGTCTTCTTTTCAACTCTAGAAAATAACTAAATTCAAACAGAGAATGCTAAATTTATCAATACAATGTATAACCAATAAGTGTGTGTCTCTTCATCAGAGCCGTGTTCCAGGTACTGTCATCCCTCTGTGTGCCGCGCAGTGCGAGAGGATGTTCAACACGACACGCACACCAGGAGTCGAGACGGGTAAATCACTCACTCACTCACTCACTCACTCACTCACTCACTCACTCACTCACTCACTCACTCACTCACTCACTCACTCACTCACTCACTCACTCACTCACTCACTCACTCACTCACTCACTCACTCACTCACTCACTCACTCACTCACTCACTCACTCACTCACAAGCAGGAAAAGAAGTAGAAGAATACTCTTGCTCATCTGCTTACTGAACTGGAGAGCTTCAGTAGGTGAATGACCCACCGGACTTATCCTCCTTTTTCTCTGCAGATGTGCTGCAGCACTGGCAGGACAGTGAATTTGTAGCAGTTTACCACAAGGGACGCTACTTCCGCCTGTGGGTTTACCTCGCTGGCCGTCTGCTTTCTGCCAGGGAGCTGGAGTACCAGATCCAGAGGATCCTGGATGACACTTCACCCCCGAAACCAGGAGAGGAGAAACTGGGAGCCCTCACTGCTGGAGACAGGTAGGAACAATGGGTTTGGTGTTACGCTCCGGCATGCTATTTATTGGAATTAATTTGTTCATTTTTGATGTAGTAGCTTGTGTCTCTAATCTGTCGAAAGCACCAGATTCTTATTCAGTAGTAATAGTTTATATTGAAGTCTATATTTTAGGACCAATAATCTGAATCTTGCAACTAAATACATTTTATGTTGCTGCCGAAAGTTTGAAAGCTCTTCCATTTTGTTCTACAATGTCTGTCATTTTTGGGATTATAGAAAAGTGGTTGGGTATGTCCCCCAATACACCAAGAACATATTTTGGGGCAGGTGAACGGATGCACTGCTAAAAGGCCAAATAGGGCCTGATGATTTTCGTGAAAAAACAGACACAACAGGGCAATAAAAAACGTTTTATCCTGTGGAAACAACACTGGTGACATTTACGCGACAGATTCTTAAGCAGTCACTCCCACAACAATGTTGAAGCAGCTGAAGTCTGGAAATAAGATGTGTAATTCAACCCTCAAATACAGAGCTGAACAATATCATGAGGATTTCACCTGTACCAGTGTGAAAACTGGCATGATACCCAATACTACCCTTTCATTATTGATTTAAATCCGATCTGAGCTGTGAGATGGTGTTTGTGACCACCGGGTGGCACCAGAGTACATTCACCAACGGTTGAATTCCTATAGTCTCTGTATGATATTCTAACTGTTGTGCAGGGCCGGTTTTAGCCAGCTAGATTAGGGTAGGCTGATACAAATAATAGTTTGGAAACTTGGATATCTGTCTGTCTGTCTGTCTGTCTGTCTGTCTGTCTGTCTATATCTTTGCGCTTGCTTTTTGGCACAGTCACTGTGATGTAAGCTTTTAGACATATCGGTGCTGTATGAGGGGGGTTAACCACGATAGCACCGCTACCAGAAGCTTTCCACATCAGTATAACAACCATCTGACACCTTTCATGAAAAGCTAAAGTATTTTATTTTATTTATTTTTTTAAATAATAAATAGATCAAATATACAGCATAATTTAAACGCTTGTTTCAGTGGAAGACCTTCACAAAGACACCTCAGAAATTGAAGAAATATCACATTATCTCTGAATTGAAAATCCACTTCTGCTTGCAGAAACACTATTAGTGCATTTTCCAGACAAAAGTAGTCAAATTGCAAGGCAAAAAAAAAATCACATTTATGTAAAAACTGTATGCCTATATATGCAATCATAGCTACTTTGAATGTTACTGTTTGGGTGTTTTAATTCTTGCATGTTTTGTTTCCAAGTTTTTCATGAATAAAAACATTTCATAAACATCACCCCTTCTTCTTTTTACAAATCGCACCCTGCAACAACCTGAAAACCCATATTTACAGTAGGCAGCCTGAGCTGATAAAAGAGAAGGCTTTGGGGACGTTCTTGCTGAGTGATTAACGAGTGACCACACAAAAGCAGGTGATGGGTAACTTTGGAGGCGGGCTGTTGCTGTGCCCACCCACTCAGAAGATAAGAATAGTACTGGTATATTATATACACATTTTAATTTGCTGAAAAAATTCAAATACATTTTCTTCACTTTTGATTGGGTGGGCAAGACGCACACAAGGCCACGCTGTTGTGTACTGGACCAAATCACTAGATCAGTAACTAAAGTAAAGAAAAGTATCATGACTTTCAGAGAATGACAGGAGAGCGTTTGTCAGTGTGCTTCTCTGCGGCTTGTAGCATGATGGATGTACTCTATCTGTGTGAGGCAGAGTGTGGGTGTATACTCAGCAGCACCCAAACCTTTTAACAATCATTTCGTAAGTTGGGATGTTTATTGTGTTTGTGCTCCCTGTCTACATTCTCTAATCTCCTCCAACACTAAATGTGCGAACACACTGCACACCGCCGCGCGGCGAGTTTCCATAGAAAGTCAATGTATTTCGCGCGGAATACATTGACAGTTCAATATTTTCAAGAAGTTGAAACTATTGAACTGTTTGCCGCGATAGCTAATCAGCGTTGAACTCCTCCCGACGTCACTCGCTTCGGGACGACTGACAGAGGAAATTAAGATGGATGAAAACATAATAGTCACAGTTTGCTCCCATAAGTTCTGTGAATAGCCTGTGTCTGTTGCCTGCTGTGTACAGCTATCAGTTTTGCTTTATGAACCAAGTTGGCACCGGGTAGCTTGGGTAAAGCACCATCAGCAGAGCAGACTGGTGCTCTCGGCACCGGTTAGCACCAGTGCCAGCATATCCCCAGAGTAGGAGAAGGCTACTCTGGTCAGGCGGCGGACACAATATGACCCAATATGATCACGCGGCGCGGAACCTGCGATTTGCACAGCCAACCGCCGCGCCGCGGAGTGCAGTGTGTTCGTACCTTTAGGCTGTATGAGATCACATTACACAACAGTAATGGGAGAGTAATGTGACTCTATATCTTTGGCCACAAAAGACGAAAACTAAGGAAGATCATTATCTTTTAAATTGTCAGTCTAGTTTTCCTAAAGTGATCCAATGAGTAACAAAGTCATGTCTATTCAAAATCTCATTGGGCTTAGGACAGGCTGTTTTGAACACTTTTCCAGTAGCTTACTCAAGCAGTTTCCACTGCCACCTGTGAAGTCGAACACCTCTGGTCCATTGATTGAGATCCACATAAGATGTCTAGCAGCAGAGCTAACGTTAGCATCCTTGTCTCGTGCACATAAATTAGATAAATAACACCAGTGTTAAATTTATTTAATAGAATGGCACCTGATATATTTGCAAAGAGACCGTAGCTAGATGACTTCTGTTGTTGTTTCACACATATAAATTGCGCAAAATTTCAGGGGTTTCTTCTAAAGAATTTCCGGGGGGCCTTCCCCCCCAATACAATGGTAGGGGAAAGACTCTGTGTTTTATAATTATTTTAATGAAAAATTGCGGTTGATTAAAAACATTATTTATTTAATTTTTTATATTCACCACATTTCAAGTCCTCTCTAGACTAATCCTAGACTCCAGATTGTGAGACCATGAGAAAAGGAGCATGCATTGTTGTAACCAGATGTTTGTTGGAATGGCCCCAACTAAACGTTGGATGTTCTTAGTTGAATGTGTCATCTTATTTGTAAGGACATCTGCAGTTTCCTCTTTCGTAAACTTTCGATGCTCTGTCAGTGCTTTTCTGAACAATTTGCTAAATTTCTCTTTTATGACCATTTGCGACCGACTTGAGATTAGTGTGTGTGAATGTTGGCAATGCATATGGACAGATGCTGATAGGAGTCCGACGTGTTTCACAGTTTGTGTGTCACTCCCTTCCCAGGATTCCTTGGTCTCATATGAGGAAGCAGTACTTCAGCTCCGGCATTAACAAGCGATCGCTGGATGCCATCGAGAGGTCGGCCTTCTTCCTTACCTTGGATGACGATGAGCAAGGCATGAGGGGAGAGGATCCAGCTGGAAACCTGGACCGCTACGCCAAGTCCATTCTCCATGGGAAATGTTACGATAGGTGAGGAGGCTTTTGAATCCCAAGCCACTGAAATCTCCAAAGTTAGAATTTAACAGGCCTTAACATGACCGTGCAATACTGAGGCGTATGTCATTTTCAAATAATCCCCTTTTCCCAGAAATATAATCTGCAACTCCTTTTGAGGTAGACACTGTAGCTTGACTGCTATCCTACCTACATGTACATATTCTTACAACAACAAATCCTCATAAGATTATTTTGAGAGCCCATACGAGTCAGAAAACAACCCCTGAAAGACATGATGATGCAAGATTTTAGCAAAATACCCATGTTGTCAGAATAACCCCAAAAGTAATTGTCAGGATTTCCTTTAAATGCCAGAGCAGAGTTGGGGACAGATGGAGGAAGATAAGAAAGGGAAACCTGTGTCATTGGGAACAAGTTAGGAAAAAGTCTCTTGTTTTTACTTCTACTATTTGCCTCTATTCAATTCAAATGGAGCAGTGTTTGAATACAGTACACGTTCAGTTATTCATGTCTTCATGTCTTAGCTGTGTTTTATGTTAAATTCAAGGTAATTTATTTTCTCTTCGTTATCTCTTTCCTCCCCTCTCCAACCTTCCTCTGTCGTCCCTCAGGTGGTTTGATAAATCGTTCTCCATTGTTATCTACAAGAATGGGAAGAGTGGACTGAATGCAGAGCACTCCTGGGCTGATGCACCGACAGTGGCTCACCTTTGGGAGGTGTGTGTGCTTTTATGTGCTTTTGTTTGTTTCACAAATGTGAATCTATTACCAAGCATTTCACCATTCAGTCTGTCCCTCACTTCTTGGCAATGTTTAGAGAAGCAGGATGTGAAAAATAGATACAACATTGCTGCCAAAAGCACAGCTGCCACAGCTGCAGTGAGTCGCCTGAATATTTTGTATACAGTCATGCATGAAATTCGCCGTTTTGGAAACAAAATTGGCCATCTATGTGATTCGTGGAGATCCGTTGAGAAAATATATTTTGGAAGGGGGGGGGGGGTCTGATGGCCAGCTGTGTGTGTGGGGGGGGGGAGCGGAGCATGGACATGGAGTGACCATAGTGACTAACTATGATTGACGGATGTTAACTCCTATCATATGAGCTTTGACGGTCATTTGGCCAATCAGAAACAGTGTTTGTCATTGAGGGGCGGTGACATCAGTCAGTCAGAGCGTCTGCAGGAAAGTTAAAAATTTTTTCTCTCCGAGTCATCGGAGCGTTCAAGTAGCCGCAGTACTAGTATTTTACCGTGTTAATGTGCCTGCCTACTCGGTTTATGTGAATCACTTTTTAAATAAATTCACAGTTTGCCAACCGTTGTTTTAAAGCCATTTGCATTGCTTTATGCTCGCGCTGATTAACAGCGGATTGTCACTGCAGATTAACGTGTCACCTCAAGTTAATAATGTGCTTTTGTCTATTGCTGTTTTCACGGTTTTTGAATGGTGCGTGGTGTTCTGGCCGTGCATGTAGTGATTTTAGCAGATCAGCGCCGAAACAACACACTCACCTGCTTCCTCCACTATCGTCTCATTTTGCACCATTATGTTCCTGCGCACGACTGAGGTGTGTGTGCGTGAACACGAGATTAACTATGGTGACAGAGTGTATTCTTATGTGTTATATTGATGGTTGTGTAACAGGCAAATCCTGTTTGCCACAATATAAATAGTTAGTTTATTGTAAGGGAATTTGGTGTGATTGATTTGAGGCTCCATGTTATTTTCAATCTTATTTAAAGCTGGTTTTGCCAGCATTTTTAACCGTTTTTCTAAGCTGTTTTTAACCGTTTTTCTTGGTAAATAGGCTACCTACACACTTTGTATTGGAAACGTCAAGAAGGTTGGCTGACTAACTTGTTTTGCTCATTTTACTATTCATCTGACAACGTTTTTTTTGTCCTTAATTCTCTTCACCAGAATACACCAAATTGCTTCTCTTAAATGTTCAAATCACAAAAGAAATCTTCTGGGGGGATGCCCCCAGACCCCCCTACCGTTGTTTGTTTTCGGGCTTCTCACCTTTTTCATGGCTCATGAGTTTGCATGCCTGATAGTGAAAAGCGTTTGAAGAACATCTGACTGATGCATTGAAAAGACGTCCAAATGTGCAGACCTGCCCAACTGTATGCATTTTGAGTAGTAGAGCAGCTGCACATTTTGACATACATTTATAATGTATCATTCAAGTATGCAAAACGCTGGTGACATCTCGTAAGTTTCCAGTAGTTCAGTACCCAAGTCTTCAACAAGCATCTACCCAGCCATAAAGCAAAAGCAGAAGAGGATTATCATTAAGAGTATCATAGCGTCGTTATTGTTCCCCCTTGCCTTCACCCACCCACAAAAAATAAAATTTGCAAGCAGGAATGATTGACACAATGTCTATTCAAGAGACGACATACAGTATTGAGAGCTATTCTCGATGCAAATGCATTATGTCCCTTGCTGATGGCGTGGGCACCTGAGATAGGCTGGAAAGTTAAAACATTATGATACAGGGTTTATTTTCCAGGCAGCACGTGGGCCAGCTGAAGCGTTACTCTGGCAGTGAAACTCTATGCTACATAATCAAACCCACTGGGGGGGTGGAAACACTTCAGTCCAGATGGGGGTGTCATTTTCCCTTAGTGACAAATCTTTGACCTTTTTGGGTGATGCAGAAGACCACCTACCTTCATTCCATTGTCAGTCATCTACCATTTTAAAGAACGCACAGGGAATGTATGCATGAATGTTTGTCCGTCCATTGCCTTATATTTCAAGTGGATTTATTCCTTGACATTTATCAACACTACAGAAGAGCTTTTATCAATCCAATGGCTAGACATCAATACGTTCTCTATTAAACATTTAATTGTGTTCATGTCAGATATTTTCACTAGTAGCAATGCTGCAGCTTTAATATTGTACATGTACTGTATGTATAGTGCCCATCATTGCTCTGTGTTGTGAATACATTTCAGCCCTACAAAGCAAATAGATGCTATACTAGAAACATTTAGCTGGTATGGCACAGACTATCAGCTGAGCCAACCACAGAAAGACTTGCTAACATTTTATAATACCCTTAAGAGCTCTATGGGTCAGAGGGAATGGCAAACTTAATGCTGGGGCACGCTCAAGTAGCGGTAAAAGAAGAATTCCCAAGGCCGCAGTGACCTTTCAGGATCTTTGTTTAAAAGAGAAAACTAATCATTTCTCTGTGTATTTTGGACTGTGTTGTGTATAATTTGTTTGTGTTTTTTAATATGAGCGTGTCTCTTCTTTTTCCAGTACACCCTGGCAACAGATGCCTTCCAGCTGGGCTACACGGAGGACGGCCACTGTAAAGGTGAGGTGGACCGCTCACTGCCCCTCCCCCAGAGACTGGTCTGGGACGTCCCCTCAGAGGTACGTACACCCTGCAAGCATGTCCATATCTACCATTGTGGACACCCAAGGTCATATCCTCTGTAATTTATTCTTCAGGTTTGGTTTTATTTAGGCTATTGCTGTGAAAAGACCATTATCCCTGCGGTAACGCTGCGTCACTTAGTTGCAGAAACATCTGACTCCTCGAAATGAGACGATAGCACTGTATTGTTGGTTGGGTAACCTGGAGTGTTTTCATTTTGTACAACTAAAGAGTCGGGTGTCACTTGGATAGCTGGGCAGGAGGTTGGGGGACAGATTCACATACATTGACAATGGTAGGAGAAACACTGACTGTCCATTGCTGCTCTTCAGTTCAACTTTTATTTTTCTTTATAACCCACTGATTTCACCCTCCGGGACAAGGCGTTTGCTTCAGCACATTCAAGTTATGCGGACATTTAAAAAAAAAAATATTCTCAAAGGGATCCTTGTTAGGGCCCTGGTGGCTGTTGAGAGGAGGAAGGGAGAATTACACAGTCCAGCTGTGATGGATCAGGGACAGCAATAAGGCACTGGATTAAGAAAACAGTGGTGCATTTTTTTAAATTTTCTTTGGTGAAGTAGTGACTGTATTTACATCAGCCACAATTAACTATATATTCATTATATGCAATTAATATCCATCTTACTGCACCAAAACCTCTACATTAAAAGACAGTGATTTTAAATCACGTCTCACCTTTTACTTTTAAGGTCAGTTGATAACATAGGCTTTTAACAAATGACCAGTAAACAAGTAGTTAAGTGCGTTGTTTGACAAATAAATTATATGAAATATGAGTAGTGGTTAATAGCATTTTCGTTGCAGAAAAAGTGGTGGACTAGATCTTTCTTAACAATTTTTAATTGACATTCAACTAGCATTTTTTGCATATAGTTGCATTGCTGTCAGCTAAACATTGCTGCTTAATGTAACATTCACACTTACCTTTCAGTTATGTTTATCCAGTAAAACCCCTCCTAATACTAGCTTTATAATAAAGCAATCATCTGTATTCCCTTCTGCTTTCCTACTAATGTGGAGCTTTAGGATCTGTTTATTGAAGGCTAGCAATGTAGTTTCATTCTATTGACCTTGAAGCAATTTGATGGTTTCCTAAAGTCTGTGATTGTTTAAGTTGAGTGATGCACATTAAGTTCTTCAAAGGGATGATGCAGTCAGAGGAAGAAATAGCTGAGCAAGCAGCAATGGGGAGAAGTGCTTTGTTAACCTTCCTCTTCTTAAATACTTTACCTCCTGTTGGTGAGGACCAGTGGACTGTAGTGGACTGTATAGGTTGGGTTAAGGGGATTGTGTTGTATAGGTGGCGTCGGTTAGAACCCCATGAGACACATGAAGCAGTGGTCCAGTTTAGTGACTTTAATTATCTTCTGTTGGCATTACATTGGCATTGTGTGTGTGCAAGGGGGTGTGTGTGTGGGTGCGTGAGGGTGTGTGGTCTAAAAGAAAGATACAAAAGGAAATACTAATTAGCAATAATGTCACAGTATTAACTTAAGCAAGAACACACCACTACAATAGAAAGCTACAGTGTACAGGTTAAGCTACACAGTCACTGCATTAATAGCATAAATGAACAGGCTGCTATAAAGTGGCTAATATCTCTTATACGGTCAAATGCACTAACTGCCCACATAATATCAGCACTAGCTTAAAGACGAGTGAAACTCAACTGACGCACGGCACACTATTACACAATGAATAACTGTCAGCTGTTAACCTGCAAGCACACAGCTTTAACAATAAACATGATCTAAATAAACTAACATCAGTGTCCTCTCTACACTACTTACTTTCTCTCAGCGACGCACACGGGCCGCCACACATAAAACACAGCCGAACTTTGGCGAGACACACATGAACTGACAAACGGCTCGGAACTTCACATAAACGGAGCGCTAGTCCAAACGGTTGCTTAGCAACGGGGGGACGCTGCATGCAGACAGGCTGCGCTGCACGTGATCAGCAGAGCCTTTTGTACACCTCCACTAAAGTAGGCTATGTTTGTGCTCTGTTCAAGTTGGAAGTAGGAATGGAAACAATATACTGAAATATATGTACAGGAGGAAAACTGAAAGTAAATTGAATATCGTTAGTCTGCCTGTGCTCCACCTCAGACGTAGCCTATTTGCACTAAACCACACCTGAAAATCAATTGACCTGCTCTTTAGTGTTGATTAAATGTGCCTCCTGTTGGGGTGCAACAACTATTCTCAAAATGTTTTTGCCTTCCTGATGGGGATTAGCATCTAACAAATGTCATCCGGGTTCGTGTGAGAAGGAAAGGCAGTCAAAAGTTTGAGACTTTATTTGGCTTTCCTTCTTAGCCATACCGGAGGCATGGTCATAGAAAACCTAGCACTCAGGCACTCTGTCAATAGAAGGGCAAATAATGTGTCTAATGAGAAGTGCAAGCATCCACATGACGGCAGATATTTTATCACATCCTATTTAAATGTTAACCTTCTTCCAAATCACCCCAGAGTGATGAATGACATGGTATGGCTGTATGGACGCAGCATGTTTTGGACTATTATCTGTGGGTCTCAAACTGTAGTGTAGAGTAGTATTATGTGCGGGTAGCTGGATTTTGTCTCCACTTAGGTGACCTCATTTGAAAAGAGTTCACTGTAGAATTGACTTAATCATAGTTTAGCATAGAGATTTTACAAAAAAAATATTATTCCAAGTTGCAAAGGAGGTCATGGAGGGTTCTGCTAATTTTTATTTTTAAACTTTATTTCATGGTTGGTTTATTGTAACCTTAGGGTTTCTTCTTGCTCTCATGTACTAGGCTTGTAAAGCACGCCAATGGTAACCACTCATGGTACGGTCTGCTGTAAAACTAGCAAAGCTTTGAAAAATCTTTGAAATGATTCTCTCCCAATTGAAAAATAAACATATCTGCAGTAAATTGACTGTTACCAACAAATGCTAAACTTTAATTATCAAGCTATATTGACACTGAAATGGACCATTGGAAATACATAAATGAAGGTTACATCCTGCAATAGAGATAATATTTAATCATCCCATCACTCAACAGAAACAATAACAACTTCTTTTAAGTCATGCAGTAGTAGATGCATTCTTTTGGTTTGTAACAGATTGGAAAAGGTCTGAGACTCGCAACACTCTGACAACAGCATGATCCCATCCATGCAGCTCCCATGGATTACATTCCTACCAGACTTTTGGCAAGTTGGAACAGATTTTTGTAGTTTGGTTTTGTTCTGTATGGAGAGAGATTCTGTGACAGTGGTGCAAGGAGAACACCAGTGTGTAAAAGCATGGAGGCCACTAGATTGGTTCAAAGACTCTGGATATGCTGTGATGGAATGGGTGAAGGCATGCAGTTTTTTTTTCTCAGGGAAGTGATTAACTTAAAACTGATTAAACATGGATAATCATCTAATTTCCCCTGCACTGGGAGGATTTTTAATGGTTAACCTTTAATGGTGTGTGTGTGTGTGTGTGTGTGTGTGTGTGTGTGTGTGTGTGTGTGTGTGTGTGTGTGTGTGTGTGTGTGTGTGTGTGTGTGTGTGTGTGTGTGTGTGTGTGTGTGTGTGTGTGTGTGTGTGTGTGTGTGTGTGTGTGTGTGTGTGTGTGTGTGTGTGTGTGTGTGTGTGTGTGTGTGTGTGTGTGTGTGTGTGCAAGCCAATCGGAGAATGAGGAGCATTGTTACACATAGCTGACATTTACACACTAACCGATACTCTCACTGAATAGCAATCGGTGATGTCACTAACCACATACCACTGTGCGTTGGACTGTGAGGTGTTTTTCTATGGATGGCAAAAGTCCCGTGGTTGTCTCTGTTGCAGCATGCGAGCTATTCAGTCTTTGAGGGAAGCGTGGTGTTTGTGGAGGGGAGGTGCAGGGATTTTCCCTCGTTTCAAACTAATTGCCAAGACAGTTGGTTTTCTATTGGAAACGTCAGTGGAAAAAACCGAAAGGAAAGGAGTCATACTTCCTCCGGTTTAAAGAACACTTTCATTTTTGATTCATAGTCCGTTACATTTGTATTGTTTACAGTATATAACACCACCTGAGAAAATGTACATACATGTGATGAATCCTGCGTGGCTGTGTGTTAACTAAAAGTTTGAATGATCGAATGTCATTCTATAAGCCATCTTCCCTCTTCAACTAATTTGGTGTTTAATGCTGTAGAAGTGCTTAATCTTAAATGTATACGAGAAGTTCAAGTAGAAAGTTCATTTGATTGAGTTATTGTTAGAAAGAAGTGTCCTCTTAATTTTCTTGGAATAATTAACAATTATTGGTTGTCGCATCACAGAAGGCCTATTGGCCTATAATAATAAAAAAAACACCACCTTAACTATGTTTACAGTTTAAAAATGTTTTGAATGAAATGCAATGAAAATCATTTGCTCTTGTTTCTCTGTCCTGAGATTCACACAGACTGAGCAGTCTTGTTTAAATGTTACAAATTGAGCTAATAAACTGAACTTTGATTTTTTTTTGCTGCAGAAGATATCTCAGCTAATTTTTGTTATCTAATTTGATAATAAGGTGATTGTATGCAGAATGCTTGTGCCAGAAACTCATACAGTGTACAGATAAATAAATAAATATTAGCAGGTTCTCAATAGTATTTAAATTTAGGGGGGCGCGAAAACATTTCTGTCCACTAGGGGGGGCATGACAGAAAATAATTGAGAACCACTGCATTAAAGCGGCAACGAGTAACATTCAAATATCTTTTAAACAGCCTAATTTTTCCTCTGATAATCATAAATTACCTTTAACAGCAAACGAGACCATCAGTGCAAAGAAAGACGTTTTTATATAGTTTTTATTACTGCATTTGATCTGGTCGTACACCCAGTCCGATTTTCGGTTCACGCGTGCATGCTCTATGGTCACATATCCGTATTGGTCGCAGATTTCAGTGTGGCGCAGGAACGTGAATTGAAAAGCCTATCACTCCAGGTGAGGGAAGGGGAGCGGGAGACCAGATCCCAATTCACCAGATGTGGGACAAAGACTACGTTTGTGCGGGACAATGCGGGACAAAGTGCCGTTTTTTTAGCAAAATAAACTCGTGTCACCACCGGTAATGCCAGAGACACGGCTTTCTAAATTAAAAAAACACTATCTTTAGATCAGCGTGCAGCAGTTAAGTTAGCTACTGTTAAACAAATAGAGCATTAAGGCTGCGGCTTCACATTAAAAGCATTTCACTGGCTTCACATTAGCATTTCACTTGACAAACGTGAGTTGGCTTTTATTTTGAAGTAACAGGAAAGTGAACGTTGAAGCACTGCAGGCAGCACCTTCACAGAGCCACTGAGCCCAGCAGCCCGATACACACACACAGACAACCACACACACACAGACAAACGGAGACTGCTGTCTCCTCACAGCTATCGGATAAATGCCAGATTATAAAACACGCATTTAAAAAGGGGGGCTCACTTTCAATAACAATGCGGGACAACGTCTCAATTTGCGGGACGTGTGAAAAGTAATGGAAATGCGATCTGGTCATCCTAGAAGGGGAGCGGGAGCCTTGTTTGAGACAGTTATTTGTCGTCATAATGACTGATAACGGGGCTGAACCATCAAAGCAAAAAAAAATAAAATGCAATGAAGAAAAGCTCAAAGGGAGAGTGATAGGCGGGCGGGAGGGCGTTGCCAAGCAACGTATACACAATTTCACGCAGCGAACCTAGACTGCAGTGTTTACTCCTAAATGAATGAGCGGTAGCCTACTAAAACAAAGTTTACTTTGCCTCACCAGCATCATCAGATGACCATTATTCATCTGAAATAGTCATTATTTACAACAACATAAACACATTAGGCTACCTCATCGTGATCCATAACTAACTGCCGTCTCTCGTTCATTCCTTTGTGTGGGGACACGGACTTGTTCAGCTCCGTGAGAGGTGACAATGGATCAACTCATTGCAATCAGGTGTAGTTGATGCTGTGTCACTAACCACTCTCACCGAGCCGAAAAGAGTCCGGTGCCCTCACACTTTCAACACACGGACACGCACTATATTGCTTCCTGATTATTTGAATCTTGAGGCCCTGCACGAGCTAGAAAACAGCTTCACGACAGCTGGCGTCGTAAAAATACTACCGCTTTTGTTCAAAGGTGTCGCCAACGTGCCGACTTACTCGTTGTACCTTTAAGGTGTGTTCAGTTTCTCCAGCAGTTTGCTTTTAGTTTTCCATATGAAATAATTGACTTGACTTAACCTGACCAATCAAGTAAAACTGCCTTTGTTGTTTATTTCCTGACTCCACTTTCTTCCTCTGATCACTGCATCACTTTTTTCAATCTTTTAATCTCTCTCTCACACACACACACACACACACACACACACACACACACACACACACACACACACACACACACACACACACACACACACACACACACACGTAAGTTAAATTATCCATTCTAAATGTTGCTGTCTGATTCAAAATACTGTAGAGATGGCATAGTATAATAGGTAATGTATCATGTTTCAACTGTGATTTGGGGTGCAGCACAGAACATGTATCAGTTAGCCTCATTAGCTTGTATCAGATGATGATCATGCTGACGCCTCGTCAGAAAAAAGGAGTACATCTTCTTTTTTTGCTTAAAGATTCTGTCTGGAGCAATCTAGAAGTGTCTCATTTACTCTCACAAAGGTTGAGACGGTTAAGGGGGGTCATCTTTTATATGGAACTCCTGCCCTCGAAGTGCAGCTGCAAATGGCACAGGGGAATCAAAAAGCATGATTGATAGGCATATTAAAACAGGAAGAAATAAATTATGAATTAACTTTTTTCTCAGTAGACGATGAGTGAGGAAAAAAGTAGTTGACTAAATAATTGCTTAACAAGACTAGGGGCTATGCTAGCAGCATTTGGTGCATGTGTACTTACAAAGAAACAGTAGGCTAGTGCTTTGAGCTAAACTCTAACGTCAATATGCTAATATGCTTAAGAAGACTATGCTGACAAGTTGTATCTAATATTTAAGTTTAAAGAAACTGCACATTAGGGAAATTAGTGCACAGTTGTCTCCTGCTTAGGTCTCCTGTTTTGATAAAAGTGGCACTTTGGCATTTAGGCCTTTTACATGTAATGCCAGTGAGGGTCTCAACCGTCACCCTTTGTTAAAGTTTGGATGCCTTTTTCCCTCTGGTTTGTCTCTCAGGTTCAGGCTCAGGTGAGCAGCTCCCTAGCTGTGGCCCAGGCGCTGGCGGATGACGTGGACTGCCACGTGTTTCCCTTCAGTCTGTTTGGAAAAGGACGAATCAAGAAGCTTCGCGTCAGCCCCGACGCATTCATACAGATCGGCTTGCAACTGGCATACTACAGGGTAACATAAACATACAACACACACATTGTAGAATGGAATCGGTCTTATCTCGTTTTAAAGTTATTGATGGTGCCATTGTAACAAGAACATTTAGATCAGGGGTGTCCAAACTACGGCCCGCGGGCCAACTGCGGCCCGCTTTTTATTGGCCCGCGGCCGATTTTAAAAATATAATGTAATATGGCCCTTTGCATCTCTTAGTTAACCCACTAGTGCAGGGGTGTCAAACACTGATTGATTGGCCCGTGGCACATTTTAAAAATATAATGTAATATGGCGCTTTTAATTTTTAAATAATTTAAATGCACTCATTATATTACAGAGAAATATATCCCATAAAAGAAAAAGAGCAACAAGCCCATCCCAGAGGACCCTGCATAATATTTTATTTTAAATTAATATTATTATGGAAAATCTGTGTGTCCTTCTCCAATAGCTTCTAATTCATCTGACAGTGTGTCTCCATTTTTTTTTCATACAAAATTCTTCAGATTTAGCCCCTTAATTTCCCTCTCAAAGTGCACCAGATTCATGCATTTCACTTTAAAAACTTTAAAAAATCTCCCGGGGGGGCATACCCCCGGACCCCCATAGGAGGGTCGGGACCTCGGCTGGATACTATTTTCACCCTGTTGGACATTGGAAGCAAAAGCAGAAAACACTGGGTGTATCATTGGCATATAAACAAGAGGGGGAATGTGTCTGTTTAATGTGCAAGGAAAGTGTTGCCGTGAAGAAGGATTACAATTTACGAAGACACTATGAAGCTAAACATCAGAGCAGCTACATGTCCTGATAAATGTGTTATTTTTGCAAAGTGGCCCGGCCCTTCGTAGATTTTTCTGTGTGGCCCTCAGTGAAAAAAGTTTGGGCACTCCTGATTTAGATCAAAGTATAAGCTTTGAGATAAGTACTGCAAATATCCCGGCAACCAGACAGCCCTGGGTACTTTTTGTTTTTCAGGTAAATCAGTCATATGTGTAATTGTATTAATATAATGCAACGTATAGCTTTTCTTTTTCATGTAAGTCGAAGAGGGTACTTTTTTTTATTTTTTTATAAATATGGGCTTTTTATTGTATTATACAGTCAATAAGAGTAGAGGTTTCTTCTAGTCATGTTTTGCATATGCACTCATAAACTGCAACAGCATATTCTCACTATCCAAATATTAAACCTTAAAATCTATACTAGTAAATAAATACACGTTCTCTTCAGTTTTGGGAATGATTGTTGCTTTCTCTCGTTGGATCTATTCTTTCTTGATGACACTGTTAGAAGTTAAAGATTCTGGACTGATCGGTCGGTTGAACTTCTGTTTAAAATGTATTTTTCGTGTCCAGTCTTCTGCCCCCCAAGCACATTTAATAGGCTCTACTATTGGCTGCTAAGAAAGGTCAATCCAAAAACTCTTACAAAGACACATATATATTGCAGAAGAAGGTGTGTCTTACTTGTTATTTTCAAATATTTGTTATGATAAAGGAGGATACTGGCAAATGAGCCAAACTATTGCTTTACTGCAGCTTTATGCAGAAAATGGATGTAACTGGTAAAGAGTGTAAATTCTGCTCTTGATAACTTGTTTTTTTAGGTCAACATCATAATTGGATAATTGTTTTTCCTGGTTTTTAGAGGCTGCCCTCTGATTGTATCTGACAGCATACACTCTGGACCTTTTGTGGTGCATCATTTCCTTCATCTTCCCGTTTTAAATGATGTGACGGGAGTGTGGGCTCAAACCTCTTTTCCTGCGTTATCTGCGTGTTTTTCTTTCCTTTGCTGTTCACATATATTTATGTCTGTCTCTGTTTTTTGGCTGGTGTACTTTTTGTTTTTGTTAACTGCAACACGATAAATTTATCCATAATTTGATAGCAACCACCACTGAATATCATCTTTTAATTATAAATGAATGACCAACTTCACAATCTTCAAGCATGTCTTCAATAATAACAAACCTTTCCTCTTCCTCTGCGTCCAGGACCGCGGTGGTTTCTGTCTGACCTACGAGGCGTCTATGACTCGTCTGTTCAGGGAGGGCCGGACGGAGACGGTGCGATCCTGCTCCAACGAGACTAGTGCCTTCGTCAAAGCTCTAGAGAGTGGAGAGGTACTGACTCAATCATAGATTCTGCACTTTCCTTTGTCTATAAAGTAAAAGCTCACGCCAAATTAAAAAATCCCAAATGACACACTAATATTTGCTAAGACTCCTTAATCATCATTTGGCTGTGTGCCTTATTTCTGATATTTCTTGAGTTTGCATGTGATTTTGTTTTATAGATGTCAATGAAAGTTTAAATATGTTTGACAGACAGAGGAGCAATGCAGGCAGCTCTTCAAGCTGGCTTCGGAGGGCCACCAGAACCTCTATCGCATGGCTATGACCGGAGCTGGAATTGACAGACATCTCTTCTGCCTGTATGTGGTCTCCAAATACTTGGGGGTGGAGTCCCCCTTCCTCAAAGAGGTAAGCTTTTCCGGTTCTTGTTAATGTTGTGTAGAACATTTCTGATGTGTAATATAGACATTTTATATAAAGCAAATTTCAGGGCAATCCATCCGATAGGTGTCAAAATATTTCACTCTGATCTTAAGTGGCAAACAGACCAACATTTGAACAGGAAGTGGAAACCCAGTTTCATAGTCATAGTCTTTTAATTGATATTAAAAGACAACATCGTAAGTAAAGCCCAGCTAATAATTGCATCAACAGCGCACTGAAAAAAAATGTTGACCGCGACTATCCCAAGAACATGTCGGCTGCAAACTCCTCCATTCACTGGTCCCAAAGAGCATTTCAAGCCAAATAGGACTTTTAATCTCTACAGACTATAAATGTGCAACAACGGTTTAAAGGTGATGATTTATGACTGCAGGCCACATCTAATCTCTCCCGTCCTCTCTCCTACTCACATGACAGGTGTTGTCAGAGCCTTGGCGTCTCTCCACCAGCCAGACACCAGTTCAGCAGTTGGAACTGTTCGACCTGAAGAACCATCCTGATTTCATCTCGCTGGGCGGGGGGTTCGGACCTGTGAGTCACTCACTCTCATTCACTCACTCCTCTGGTTGTAACTAGAATAGCAAGAACATGTTTTTATATGTGTGTGTGGTTAGTGTGTGTGAGGTCTTAAAACTGATGTTGTATATCCGTTGTTGTTGGTCAGGTTGCTGATGATGGGTATGGGGTGTCGTACATCATTGTGGGTGAGGATATGATCAACTTCCACGTGTCCTCCAAACACTCATGCAGTGAGACAGTAAGTAAAGCCTTTATTGCTTCCATTAGTGTACCGTAGATAAGGCGATCAGATAGATAATTCATGTTTGTTACAGCGTAAAAAGCTCAGCACAGGAAACTTTGAACCATAGAGAGAATCATAGATCAATCATAGATCCTTGTTGTAGAGAAAGCAGAGGGATTATATTCTACCATGTATCATGTGTCTTAATATCTGCAAATAGACATATCGTTTCGTTACTTGTGCAACACCAAGTCAAACACACGTCCATCTAGGGATCTGACCTTAACCTTTAGAATCTATCTGCTCAGCAACTCTTGATGAATACCATTCAAATCTACCACATTCCTCCTCTTAGAAGTAAATACTTCTACCAAAATCAGATGTAACCATACAAATTTGAATGGGCCAAAGGAAACCTCCACCAAAACACAGAAACACTCTTTATGAGTGAAGTAGAATACAATGCATAGATGTACACATTACTGCAGTAAACTACATTGTAAAGGACCAACAATGCAAATGCAACATACACTGAACGATGATAATGTTAAGACAGTGAGCAGGGAGCCCCTTGCCAAGACGACAGCATAGCAAGATAGCTGAGTCTCTCAGTAGTCTCAAGTTCAGATATTTTTAGCCATGGTCAGCTTGCATGGGGATGTAGTCCATTCAACTTTGGCACAGAGGAGGGTCCTCCTCTGCATACCTGGCAGACTCCGCCAGACGTGGAATTTCGGTGGCCACCGGCCCAGGAAAGTCCAAGCTGGTATGCGGTTGGTATGCGCGGCCTCCTCCTCTATCAGCCATGATCACCGCATGCACTTGCGACAGCGCGGGAGCAGTAACCCGAGCAGTCAGCTTTCTTGATGACATTGAAGTTGGTCTCCAAACGTTGCATTTTTTCCTCCAAGTCTTTTTTCCTCATTTTCTTAGCGTACATAAAGCACAGAGCGACGTAACAAGCTTGAATCCAGTCCAGCCTTTTTCCCAAAGTCTTGGTCAATAAAACTGCACACGGTTTCTTTGTTATAACAGTGGAACTACGTGGATACCTGGCCATAACGGAGCCTCTGTGTGTAGTCCCTCAGACCGGACGCTCACGCCGTGACCTTGAACTTGGCACAGAGCACTATCAGCCGTTTACACATTATCTCCCATCGCAGTTCTCAGTTACTTTTAGATACTGGAACAGACAAGCACTTTTCAACAGCAACAGTCCATCTGATCTCATTCCAACAGATGTGTCCCGAAGTGTACAGGTAGTCTCTCATCATGTTCCTGTTATATCCGTTATCGTGACGCCAAATGTGGTGGCCGAATCCCCCGTGGCGACCAAGACAAAGGGTGAGGCCAGGACAATCATCATTGTGTTCAGAGAGGTTTATTTCAGGAGATTTCCATCAGACATCAGACATAGGATTTCATAGTAGCATAGTAGCAGCAGGCTGAGGCCGCAATGGCACTGAAGTTGCTAGTTACAGGACCCGTTTATATCTGTGTGTGTGGGGTATCATGTGTCTTAATATCTGCAAATAGACATATCGTTTCGTTACTTGTGCAACACCAAGTCAAACACACGTCCATCTAGGGATCTGACCTTAACCTTTAGAATCTATCTGCTCAGCAACTCTTGATGAATACCATTCAAATCTACCACAGTATCTTGCTCACTCTTTTGACTTCCTGCCATGGTTCCACTGACATTTAAAGGCCTGAGCCTTTACACTGAAGCTAAACACTGTGTGAGAGGCCGGAGGAAGCATCCCACTCAATTTGTAACTCCCCGACATTTGAGCAGCGTGACCGCCTCATTCACTGCGCTAATGCTGGACAGCTTACAGTTTGGTCCTCGCCTGCCGTTTCCTGTGGGAGTCATTCATAGCGCCATCTTTTCATATTTCTGAAGCGTTTGTTCCCACGCATTGTAGAATTTTGTATTGACTCCCCTGCACTGATTATCCTCCTCCTGCAAACCCCATTCAACTTTGTTTGTACTGTAAATCAAATCCGCACTTGATGCGCTAACTGTTTGGACAAGGAATGCTGCCAACTACTGCTAACTACATTACCCCTTCCTCCCTCCCTCCCTCCCCCATGAAATATGGAAAAGTGCCACTTAAGGACTTGTATTAATGGATGTATGATGTATAATCGTGCTCGCAGGGAGTAGTATTATTTACTCATTAATGTAACAGACTGATAATATCTGGAATTCTGTCAGGAAGGGTTGGTTAAACGGCGCCCACACATTGCTATCTGCCTGTCCAAACATAATGCTGGGAGTGGTTTCCTTCACCATTCAATGATGCAGACACCGCAGACTTGAGCACATGACAGGAGTTCCTGTGCAATGCTTTGCAGTCTGCTTTCTGTTCCCTTTTCCAAATCTCATATATTTTTATTGTGGAATTGTACTTTCGTGAATGGACGTAATGGAGTTTAAAGTGTAAAACTATGTGGGGTGAGAATTCTTTAACAAAACAAATCGTATGGATCCCTGAAAAGATTGTGTATGGCAGGGCTATTCAATAGGGGGCCTCCGGGCCGGATCCGGCCCGCGAAGGAATATTTACTGGCCCCCGCCTTGACTATATATATATATGTATATATATTAGTGCTGTCAAACGATTAAAATATTTAATCGCATTAATGTCATAGTTAACTCGCGATTAATCAAATTTTTATTTATTCTAGCCTGAATGTCCCTTGATTTCTTTTTGTCCCATTATTGTTTCTCATTTTAATGCTCTTATCACACCCATTCTAATTATGATATTAAAGAAGAAATACACTGAATTACAATGATGTCTACACCATTGTAATTCAGTGTATTTCTTCTAAAATATCATAATTTGCAATTCAGTGCAAATAACAATAGGCTATAGGCCTATACCCCCCCCCCCTGCACCCCACCCCTAGAACAGCATTCACAAACATATTGGAACTTATTTTTTTATTTAAAAACCAAACCATAAAACAACATAGTGTGTATTAAGGCTAAATTAAACTGGTTGTTGTAGGCCTAAATGTTTTGGGAGTCTTTCATCCACGGCTTATTTCAGACTGTGTGGAGTGGACACACTATGCCTGCGTGCAGATGGTTGCCATGGTGCTGCTGCAGCCGAGGCTTCGTAGCGAAAATTAAAGTGAAAATGAATGACTGGCAGCTACCACCAACATTCATGGAGGTTTTGGTGCGCGCGCAGGGTTATAAGTAGGACTTTTGCAAATGACAGGCTTTCTTTACTGTTCTTTTCAGCGAGGTCCCAAAGTCAAACACGGAAGACTAGTGAAGGTCGCGTAGCTGAGCTAGGAAGTGCTAGGTTCCGGTTTCTGCTTCAAAATAAAAGTCAGAATTGACTTGACGTTTTGCCAGTTAAATAATTTTATTGTGAAATTATGCTGTAGGACATGTTCCGTTTGAATTGACAGTAACTTAATTGCGAGCCATATGAATAGTTTGTGGTGTTTCAGTTGTTCTGACATTACTAGTTGATACAACCATCTATGGATACAACAGCATGTGAAACAACGACCACAACATTTCCTAGGCCATGACGAGCGTTAATCGCGCGATAAAAAAATTGACGCCGTTAAAATGGGTTTGCGTTAAAGGCCAGGACACACCAGTCCGACTCGTTCCGACTACCCAAAAAATGGAGTCGCCGTTTCAGGAAGCTCCAGTCTTCCCGTCGCGGCCAAAAAACACACCGAGACGACTGCTTATTTTCCGTACGCTCTGCGCTTGCGCGAGACGTAATGTCTCCACAACAGCAGGCGGCGCTAATCTGTATTGTGGCCCGAAAAAATACGAAAGCCGGAAATGATGGTACAGCTCTCTAGAGCATAAACATAGATAGAAATACGTATTTATATGTATGGACCATAAGAGCACAATTTTTAGCAGAGAGTGTCGAGCATGGTGTCGAGCAGTCAACAAGGGTTGATGCATGTGAGTACTCTCAAAACGAAACGAACAAACACATTAAAACGATGGCTAGCTGTTGTTAGCTGTTTGTGCTACCCGCCTCACTTCCGGGCTTCACTGATTGGCTAGCCCTCCACCAATCAAATTGCTCCAAATGAAAGACAGTCGGCCGCCGATTGATTCAAAACAAGCCCGACGACCTCTACGTCGGCCGACGTCACGGCACACACCAAACAGATTCGTGTCCCGACCCCCTACCGACACTACGACGGCGATTATCTGGCCGGTGTGTCCTGCCTTTAATATATATATATATATATATATATATATATATATATATATATATATATATATATATATATGCGCTTGCGCGAGACGTAATGTCTCCACAACAGCAGGCGGCGCTAATCTGTATTGTGGCCCGAAAAAATACGAAAGCAGGGATGGAAATTAACACCCACCACACGCCAAATGCGGGTAGATTTGCGTGCTGGCGTGTAAATTGTGTCACTTCACCCGCCACTGTGTCGGGTAATACTTTCCAGTCAGGTCCGATCTAATTTGCATATTTAATACATTCGTCATGAACATGATGACAGGGCGCTACACAGTTCAACATGTTTCTTTTTGCCTTTCTAGTCGAACTGAACTACGGCGCGATCCGCTCCGCTAGGAAATACTATCTGCGAGTTAACGTGTGGAGGCATAAGTCGACAAATCAATCGACTTACTTTGCCCCCTTTTTTTCTTCCCACAGCAGAGGTTGAGGTGCTGAAAATAAAGTGAAAACTGCGCTTTTCCTTTAAGCAGCAGAGCTGCCGCCGTTTTTACAGTATTTGCATCAAAGCCCTAATGGTAATACAAATGAGATGCTTTATTTAAACGCTGTCCGTGCTTAGAGGTGATTTTAATTGTGTCGGCTGAAACAGAAACTAACGGAGGGATTCGGCTCACATACAGTCCCTTGAGTCGCGCAGTCAGTTTGCCGACATGGCTTTGTATTTAAGGCTCGAGACATACAATCAGATCGCATACAAACAGGGAAGCCTTTCCCATCGGTATCGCTAACGGGGAGAATATCCCCGGTTATTATTTGAGCCTCAAACCACAGAGTTCTTCCCCGTGCGGTGGCTCGCGCACTCACTAATGATCTCACGGTGAAACGCTGCTTTGCTCGGACGAAGGCATCGTGTGTTTCTAGATGATTTAACGTCATAGTCTCAGACGAGCGTTTAATATTATGCTGCATCTTTTGCACTGCACTGTTTTTTATCAACAGTGAAAACATGGTCCCACACCGGACTCTTATGTGTAGCTGATTACTTCATGCACGCACCTTGCAGAAGTGACGCTCCTGCAGCGCGCTCACGACCAGACGTGACACGGTGACATCTCCCATTAATAAGACGGCATAACTCCCTGATTTTCAGATTTCTATTTTTAAATTCGACTTGAGCGCAAGTGGAAAACCGGTCAATGTGTCGACACATTCACATCCCTAATGCATATGGAGAAAGTGATAAACAATATCAACATTTCATATCATTAACTAAAAAGAAAAAAGAAATCTAAAGGTAACTTCAATACTGTATTATAATTATTGACTAAATGATGAAAAAAAGGTGTCTGCAGGGCCACTGAAAATATACAAGGGGCCAGTAAAACTCGGATCTATTGGCCAAGCGGGCCAGTTGGGAAAAAAAGTTGCATTGAACCCAGAGTATATATGGAGTTCAATTATACAATGTTTTGAAATAAAGATGACGTGTATTGTGTATCATATATAGTAAGAGTGTACCATTTAATTTGCAACTCAGTTCCTTGGTAGCACCTACTTACAGTACAAATGACTTCTGATGGAAAACATTTGTATGAAAAACACTTTCATTAGCTATTCTTACTATTGTATTGTTTAACATTAACGCATATATTAAAAAAGATATTGCGTATAAAAAGTGGCTGGTAAAAAAGATGAGTGGCTGGTAGATTTTTAAATCTACCTGCCACAGTGGCTGGTAGGCAAAAAAGTTAATTTCCATCCCTGATATATATATATATATATATTTGATAAAATAAAGACAATATATGCACTCCTATGTCGTTTACAATATATGTAGCTATTGATGTGATGCTCATCAATTTTAGGCATTTTTTTCTGGCCCCTCATTTTGGATCATTTCCACCAACCGGCCCCCATTCAAAACTAATTGAATAGCCCTGGTGTATGGTATGTGTTAATGTTTAACAAAGAATATCTGCAGTGTTGTCATACTTTCATTGATCAATTTCAGTATTATAGATAAACTTTATTTCAGACTCAGGTGGTCCATATAAAACACAGACAATACAACAAAAAAACAAACCCAACAAGTAGGGTTAAAAACATACAGGCATCTATGCCAGTGCAGTTGGGACTGTAGCACTTAACTTGAGTTAGCCACTTCTCCTTTCTCTGTGATTCTCGAGCCACAATCATTTTCTCTTCTCTTCCCTTTTTCTACCCACAATCCTCTTCTCTTCCCTTTTTCCAAGTCTCTTTGTTAATACTTGTTTCCTCTTTTTATATTCTAGGACTCCCACAGGTTTGGAGCTCAGATAAGTCAAGCTCTCCAGGACCTCATGGCTCTGCTCTCTGCTGACACCAAAACCTCCTCGTCCTCCAAAGGCTCAGCCCAGCCACAGGCCAAGAAGCTCCTCTGAATACGGCCAACAGTATCCCACCACATGAAGAACAAACCATTGTCAAGAACCCCCTAACAATGCAAACACATCCCATTTCATTTTTACCAAGTCCACACATAAACGCATTCATTAAACTGACAAAAGTGAATTGAACAAGTATAATCAAAGGGAGATCCCAGCCTTATCGCTCAATTCACCTGAATGATGTCATTGTTGCGTTAGAAAAACATGCAGTAAAAAAAAAATGCCATTCTGCCTGGGCATGTCCACTTTGGTTTATTTTTGTAATGTAGTGAGCGGTGTCAGTCGGAGAGATTGAGCCAAACGACATGGGAAGATTTAACATGCATCCACTCCCCGCTTTCTCTCAGAATATGAAACCCACCATGGCTGATTTTTGTTTTTTAGAAAGAGGGAGTTAAGGTCATCGCTTAAGAAGGGAAGTCTTCAGGAGAAACTGTGGGAAACACAGAAAGGGAGACGAATGTCCACGACAATAGGCGGAAAGCATTAAGAGACCCTCAATAATAGTGAGTGGGATTTTTTTTAATTTTTTTTTTAAGTTTGTGCTTGGTGTGAAAGGATGCTGTGCCACTCAGCCTACCGTTTTATATTCATGTTTGAGATTAAAGAGCGAATGTTGTAGGTCGTGGCTCCAAATCGGAAAGGATTGAGGGGAATAGGGATATATTTATATATATAATGTCTTTGCCCCCCCCCCCCCCCCCTTGTTAAGCTTAATGTCCACTTATCTTTATCTTTTTAAGTAATTTTTATTCAAATTATACAATGTTGTAGCTGGTTGTACCATGTGGACATTTTCTGAAGGTTTTTATGTTAATTGTTGACTTTAGGAAACCATGTTTCTTCCTCAATGGCATCTTTGTACTGCAGTTTGCTGTGAACAGCTGCCAACTTGTGAGCTGTGTGTGTCAGCCTTGTGCTCATACAATAGTCTGGGAAACACCCATTGCATTTTTCTAGCTAAACATTTGGATCCTTACATTACCTTTCAATTTATTTTAAGTCCCTACAAAATAAAAAACAGCATTTTCTATTATGTCTTTCCAAAAACGGTTTGAATGCACTGGTTCCAAATCAATTCAGATAAACACAACTGGCATACACTCTCTGGGGAAACGAACGCAAAGGTGATGGGAGATATTGGCAGGCTTTATTTTGACCCAGATAACTCAAAACGTAACTTTTGTTGAATGAAATGCGCCTCGTTGTTGCGCGGTAACCTTATTAATGTTACGGTCACTTTGTGTTTTTCTTTTGTTTTTTCTTTTCTTTGGGAAAAGGAGAAGAGGCTCCAGGTAACTCACTCTTTAGGTGAGCATCTTTGCAGGTCAAACACAAACACCATCACTCACGTCACTTTCAGGATTTAATTTATACTTCTCTCCGGTCTTTGGGCCAGTGGTAGAGAGACTAATAAGGTGTCTGTGACTGTGTGTGCGCACTCTACCCCTATCCTCACTTTCAGATACACCCCTGGTGTCAAAGCTATGGCATTTAATAAACACAGATGTGCCTGAATTCAAGTATCACTCAGTAAAACTGATTCAATGCAATCTTTTAATCAATGCAATTCCTAAGGGTAAGCTTGTGACATTGCGTCTGTGTGTGAATGCACTAAAGTTTTGTAGCAATTTGTCAGCATATGTTCTCAAGTGCAGTGATGTAGTGCTCAACTATTAATATAAAATGCCATCTTTATTGTGAATAACAGATATATACTTCAGTCATTCCAGTTTTCCACTTCCAAACTTCCCAATGTGTTAACAGGCTAATCCCAAAGGGGGAAAAGTATCTGGTTTTGTAACAGTGGTGTTAACCTCCAACTACATCCCTGCTCATGCTCATGATTTGGTCTCTTTTGACAGAGATCGTTGGCTTATATATTTGAATGGCATCAGACTCCACACAGTGGCTTCTGTTTTATGGTCAGGTTTGTCATTAAGCTGCTCATTCCCCATATTGTCAAGGGTTCTCATAATGATGGTACATTTAATATGATTGTAAAAGCTTGCACATGTGATATATGTTTAAATAATAAGCGACGCATTCAGTGTCATCTGGCCTTCAATGTTTCTGTCAATGAGCCTTGTACAAAAAAGGCAGCAAAGCTAGCCTTTAGCCGGAGATTCACAAAATGCCTTGTCTTAGGACTTACAGTTAACATTAAGATTATCACTCTTATCCTACATTTTACTGTTTATTTCTGTGTAAACTGTTCAACGGTTTTAACTCTTGATAGTGATTATTTTTTTAAAGAGTTTGGGCATTTTAGTTTTAAAAGGTTTCATTAATACCCACGCTAAAGGACTTAATGCTGCAAAATGTGCTTATTGTGTGTTTTTGTCAGAGGTTTTCATTCTATAAAGTAATATTTTAATGTGAGTTGTGGACATTGTGAATAAGGCCTTTTTACCGATGGTGACTGCTTCTTATGTGAAATAAAAAGACTCTACAGTGCATCTGCAGTTGGTATGTTATTTATCAGCAAATGTATTACCGGGCTGTCTGCGAAATTGGCTCACTGCAGAAAAAGTCTCTTTTAAAACCACAATTGACTGTTAAATATAGTATTTAACCGCTTTTATGTTTATATGTCATGATATATCTTAAACAGGTAAGTTTATTTGTTGGACGCTTAGAAGGAAGAGTAATAAGGCATTGATAGTGACAACTTTTTAAAAAGTAACTCATTTTGTCTGGAAGCTAATATTAGCCCGGAAATAGAAAAATCTCATTCATAATTTTTACATAGCTTATATTTCACTATGAGACTGGGTTAATATAAGAACAGCGCCTTCTAGGGTCACACATTCTGACAGGTCACAGCTTTCGGTGCAACACCGGGTTCGAGTAGCATGATTTTTTTGTTGCGCGCTTTCTCCCCCCATTAGATAAAGCCGTTGTCATGGGTAGTAGGCATGGCAGTAGGGTATATGCGCGAGCGCCGCATGCAACTTTACGCGTCTACCCCTTTGATGCGCATGCCTACACACAGTCTACCTCTCAAACACACCTCAGCGGTGTATTTCCTCACACGTATAGCAATCGTTCTCATGGAAATATGACCCCAGTAGACTACTCGGCAGAAAGACATGGCAGCGTGTCGCGGGAGCACTGCGAGAGGTTTCTGAGGAAGTAGGCTATAACTTGTGGATACTCTTTGACCTCTGCTCAGGTTAATAAATCATGAAAGACTAAAGCTTTCAGACAAACTCAGGAAGAGTCATTTGCAACTCATTGTACGGCACTATTAATGGACAGATCGCCTACATATCAGTGGATAAGTTTTTATAGGCGTTGAGCCGCAGCATCGAGATTTATAAGCTTTCCTCTTTCAGTCTGCGTAGGAAGGAGTTTATTTAAGTCAAATCGTTTTGCTGTGATCCCATCTCATGGGGTGCCAGACGCTCGTTTGGAAACTCCAGGGATGATATAGGCCTATCAACCACGAGGAGCGAGAGAGGGGGGAGCGAAAGTGTGTATTAAAGGAAAGTGAAAGTAAACATTGCAGAAGTAGGAGAATGTGCCTGATCGCCGCAGCTCAACAGCACAGCACGGTAAGCCTCACAATGCTCACATTAATGTTATGGGCGATTATTCTGTATCTCTTGGGATCTTCCTTCTCCCGAGATATACTCTGCACAGGGTGGATAAACGAATAGGGTAAGATAATATGAAATGAAAATATAGAATTCTTTGACGACACCCATATTATGTTGACTATGGTTGAAGATTATTTCCAGTGCCGTATTGCCTATATAGAGCCTATTTATCCTCAGCACGGTTCAGATTTTATTGGTAATTTTTTGTTTTATTATTAGACAGTGTTGGAGGGACCGAGATGAAATGGCGCAGAGAAGGGAATGACATGCAGAGAACGACCCGGGCCGGATTAGAACCCAGGTCATGACATGTGTTTTTAAGTCTTGGCACAAGACAGAAAACCACAGAGAGGGATGAAGGGGGAAAAGGAGCATTAAACAGAGCGTTACACTTCTGGTTTTCAACAGACTGTGCGACATTCTGTGGAATTATGGTGAACAAAATAAAATCAATTATTCAACGTTGTTCACTGAATCATCAGGTTTCCTTGCAGAAAGGCTGTAACCTATGGATTTCAGCACCAGGAGCTGTCTGACTTATTAATCAGCCTGATGTATGCAGGACAGGTGTGTACTAAATAAGCATCTTTTGGAAGTGTTTTTGGTTAAGATGTGTTTGCCTTTAATGGAAAGTGACAATTTAAGAGTAGACATGAAATGTGGGTAGAGAGAGAGAGAGAGAGAGCGAGGGATCTACCTGCAAAAAGAGTATGAGATTCTGTGGCATGCATAGGCTACCAGGGGATCTATAATGGGTGTCTAAGGGAACAGCTCCTAAAAAGTTCCCAGGGGAATAAAATAAAAGTTTACTTGTTTTATGACCTAACATGTAAAAAAATATTTGCTATTATGACTGTTGACCAAGCCCATTTGTTTTGAGGAAGGCTAACACTCAATTGATTTAACAGATGTACAGTATGTGCATCTACTGCATATAAGGCTGCAACCTAGCAGTGATCTTTATCTACCCAAAACAATGGGCAAGAGGACTGACGCAAGACGTATCAAGAAAATGTTTGTTTATTTAGCTCCAAAAGCAAGGCCGGATTATCCATAAAGGATCGGGCGAGTGCCCTGGGGCACCAACCAAATATAGCCAATAGGGGGGCACCAAATGATCAGGACAATGATTAGACCCTAAAACATTTTTTTCATATTTTATATCGGCCATATACTGGAAGATACACAAACATGTACAAAATGAACCATTGTTAAGATTATTAATGAAAAAAATCATTATTATTTTGACTTGGTGTAAGCAAAGTGCCCCCCTCCCCCATCATGGACCAGTCCACAATGACACGGCGGCAGCGGCGCCAAATTTATGTAAACAAAAGCCGCGATTCAAATTGTTCCTTCAGTCGAAAGTTTTTTTTGCCAGCAAGAAATGGAGGAATGAGTTATAAAAGGTAAGGCTTATCGACCATTATTTCTATCTGCTAATGTGTAGCTGTGGTGATTTTATAAGCCGATGTGACGCCACGAAGGTGTGGAGAGGTGCAAACTGCGGTCAAGCCAGCCGACCCATCGAAAGCGACAGTCAAGCCAGCCGACCCAAGTTTTTGCTGTACCTGTTTGTACTAGCCATTACGGTAATAGCGCCACAGAACTAGTTTCAAAATAAAAGCATAGTTTGTGCATTTGTCTGGTACATAACAGAAGACAGTAAATAAAAGCAAATACTATCAAAGGAAATGTACAGACGTTGTGATATGTACTTTCAAAATAAAAGCCAAACTAATTGACAAATGTAATAAGCTTATGTCCATATTTTTTTTAAATGTATATTTAAAAGGAAACGCCTTGTTATCGCAGACTAATTCCAAATCAGGTTTATAGTACACAACCCCAAAGTGTGACCCAGTAAGTTTCAAGACCTTCTCATGTGTAGTTTCAAAATAAAAGCCCACTAGAAATTGAAAATATGAGACAAATTAGATATGATTTTGGATTCAATTAAAAAAAGAACGCCCTGTTATTCCAGAGTCATTCCACTGCAGGGTCATAGTTCACGACCCCATGAGGCCACACAAGAAGTTTCAGGACATTCTGATGTGTAGTTTCAGATTAAAAGCCCACTAGATATTGAAAATATGAGACAAATTAGATATGATTTTGGATTCAATTAAAAAAAAAATGCCCTGTTATTCCAGAGTCATTCCACTGCAGGGTCATAGTTCACGACCCCATGAGGCCACACAAAAAGTTTCAGGACATTCTGATGTGTAGTTTCAAAATAAAAGCCCACTAGATATTGAAAATATGAGACAAATTAGATATGATTTTGGATTCAATTTTTAAAAAAATGCCCTGTTATTCCAGAGTCATTCCACTGCAGGGTCATAGTTCACAACCCCATGAGGTCACACAAGAAGTTTCAGGACATTCTGATGTGTAGTTTCAGAATAAAAGCCCACTAGATATTGAAAATATGAGACAAATTAGATATGATTTTGGATTCAATTTAAAAAAAAATGCCCTGTTATTCCAGAGTCATTCCACTGCAGGGTCATAGTTCACGACCCCATGAGGTCACACAAGAAGTTTCAGGACATTCTGATGTGTACTTTCAGAATAAAAGCCCACTAGATATTGAAAATATGAGACAAATTAGATATGATTTTGGATTCAATTTTAAAAAAAATGCCCTGTTATGCCAGAGTCATTCCACTGCAGGGTCATAGTTCACGACCCCATGAGGCCACACAAGAAGGTTCAGGACATTCTGATGTGTACTTTCAGAATAAAGGCCCACTAGATATTGAAAATATGAGACAAATTAGATATGATTTTGGATTCAATTTTTTAAAAAATGCCCTGTTATGCCAGAGTCATTCCACTGCAGGGTCATAGTTCACGACCCCATGAGGCCACACAAGAAGTTTCAGGACATTCTGATGTGTACTTTCAGAATAAAAGCCCACTAGATATTGAAAATATGAGACAAATTAGATATGATTTCGGATTCAATTTTTAAAAAAATGCCCTGTTATGCCAGAGTCATTCCACTGCAGGGTCATAGTTCACAACCCCATGAGGAGGCATAACAGGGCATTTTTTTTTTAATTGAATCCAAAATCATATCTAATTTGTCTCATATTTTCAATATCTAGTGGGCTTTTATTCTGAAAGTACACATCAGAATGTCCTGAAACTTTTTGTGTGGCCTCATGGGGTCGTGAACTATGACCCTGCAGTGGAATGACTCTGGAATAACAGGGCATTTTTTTTTAAATTGAATCCAAAATCATATCTAATTTGTCTCATATTTTCAATTTCTAGTGGGCTTTTATTTTGAAACTACACATGAGAAGGTCTTGAAACTTACTGGGTCACACTTTGGGGTTGTGTACTATAAACCTGATTTGGAATTAGTCTGCAATAACAAGGCGTTTCCTTTTAAATATACATTAAAAAAAATATGGACATAAGCTTATTACATTTGTCAATTAGTTGGGCTTTTATTTTGAAAGTACATATCACAACGTCTGTACATTTCCTTTGATAGTATTTGCTTTTATTTACTGTCTTCTGTTATGTACCAGACAAATGCACAAACTATGCTTTTATTTTGAAACTAGTTCTGTGGCGCTATTACCGTAATGGCTAGTACAAACAGGTACAGCAAAAACTTGGGTCGGCTGGCTTGACTGTCGCTTTCGATGGGTCGGCTGGCTTGACCGCAGTGAGGTGTGTAATGTACATGTTCCCAGAGACCATTTAGATCAATGTCAATTAGGCTATGATTTAATCTTAATGGTATAAAGATATCACTTCACTACAAAGTAATGTGACTCTAGGTTGTCTTCACTTCTAAATAAATCTATGCAGGAGAGTTAAACCTGCATGCTAATTATTGTTTTTGTATGCCCTAAGGTCATTTATTATGGAAATATGTATATTCATCATGACGTGTTGCATGGTGATGGGTGTTGCATTCTGATTTGAGCATCAGTGCAAGGCTAGTATGAGACTCCTGTCAGTGTCAAGATTTTTGGTTGGATCTAAATGTTTCTGTAGTAGTCTATGTGTGGTGAGTCTGTACTTGTCTTTAGCTACACGTTCTTGTAAATCTGTGGCCTTAATGCCATAGTAAATTTTAAGGACAGGGGCATTTCATGTGAAGTCACCCTGGGGCACCCTAAGGGGTTGATCCGGGCCTGTCCAAAAGATACAACAAAAAAGGCCAACAGGCAAAAATGCAAAAAGTCAAAAAGTCCAGGAAACAAATTACGTAATATTTATTTGATGAAAGGGTGAAATTCTTTCACATGAAATTGAAATACCTAGCAGTTTTTTTAGGAAAACAAAAATAAATTAAAATCAGAAGTATACTTCAATAGATACACATTTTGTATTGAAAACATTTCCAAATGTAGTATTTATCTGTGTAAATATTCTATAATTGAAATCAATTCCTGTAATGTTGTCATTTACTGTAAGGATGCAACTCTAAGCTGTTTGTTTGCTGGGAAATTCGTATTACAGATGCAACTTTAGATTTTTGCAAATTGGGTTGCACTCTCAACCCTGCTTCTGTCAATGAGAGACCATGATTCACAACAGGGTCTATCAATAGCCCTAACTGTATTTCATCAGAAATTACAGCTCAATGTCTTCTAGGTCTTCCTCCACACATCCACACTCTCACTGTCACTCTTCTCTTCTCCCTCCAACAACCTGGACCATTTCAAAAAAACTATATATTTTTGAGCTTTCCTTTTATACTGTAGATACGTTCACTAACAAGTCTAAAACAAGACATATTGGTGTTTCAATTGAAATTGCAATCCGCAGTGTTTGAAATGCACTAGGCATTCACGTTTTGAATGTGTGGTTTACAGTTGTGGCAGCAGTGTGTTAGCATTTGAAAAAAGTGCTGGAAATCCACAGTGTTGTGCAGGCTGTGGTTAAGCCATGAGATAGGTGTGTAGAGTTTTGAAAATTGTGTTTAAGCAATGAAAAACGAGCTACAGTTTGGTCCGAATGAACCGCTGCTCTGCATACTGTTAGAGTTTTGCACTTGTCGCTCCTGTTGTGCCCACTGTGGTTTAGCGATCGAAAAAAACTCTAAGTGGGATCTAGGGCTGGCCCGAATTATTCGAATACTCGTTCGGAAAATTAATATTCGGAGCTTAAATTAGTATTCGGAGCTTCGTTTTTTTTTTTTTTTTTTTTGCAAGAAGCTAGTACTGCAATATAATGTCATCAAATAATTTTATATTTGGATATAAAAGTTAGTAATATTGTAGTAGTAGTAGTAGTATTGCTCATTTAGGAGGATATTACATCACTAAGTGTCATAGCGCATCCATTACTTCACCTCCGAGCGCGTAAATCTTCAACAAAATATGCAGATACTGTCAAAATCGGTTCCAGGGAGTATATAGGGATTATTAACGTTTTTTTTTTTTTTTTGATTAAAAACATTTTTTTTAATATTTTTTTATTTTTTATTTTTTTATGTTGTTTTTGATGGTGTGTTTTTCTGGAACGAATATTCGAATATTCGCCCGGGAAAACCAACGAATATTCGAAGCCTGAAAAATGGCATTCGGGCCAGCCCTAGTGGGATCTGATAAGGCCTTAGGTGATGTAAATTGCACAATTGTGCAACACAATGCCCAGTCAAATCCCAGTTACAGCCCATATAGGCAAACACAGGTGTGGCCAATGTGGAACCCTGGACAAACCCACTTGGGTCAAAAGCAGTCAAAAGCGTAGCTCGGAGCCAGCAGCAGCCGTCCATACACACATGGACACGTTGGCTGCGATGACATGTGTAAGGCCCAATTTTGGACACACACAAACTTTGCTGGCAACAAATAATGAAACTCTAAAGAGATTCTTAATATATGTTTGGAATTTTGATCAGTGACTCGGGATGCATTGGCGTGGAGTCACGGTGATGATGAGGTAGAATGTGAGTTTGACTTTCCTTCTGAAAAGTGTTTAGTCTAGTACTCCCTCATCTGTCCTCTGTTCAGCCTGCTGTTTTTTGCAGTGAGGAAGTATGGTTGTTGGACGATTGAGGATGGAAAGTTATTTTTTTTGCAGTGTGATTAGAATGGCAATTTGTTAGTTTTTGTGTCCTCATTGTGTCTTGCTCTCGTTCAGTCTCTCTCTCTCTCTCACACACACACACACACACACACGTGCAAATAAAATTCCTTCTGTAATGTGATGCAAGTCGGATTAGTTTTTCCCTGTGATTTTTAGTAGGCAACTCACTCTAAAGGTGTGTTTTGTCTGAATTTCTTACCTGGCATTATCTGCTTCAATCCGACCTAAATGTTGACTATCATTTCATCAGCATCTGATACGGTAAAATATAATGGTAAAATGTAATGGATTTTGTTATGACCCCTTTAGAGCCTTCAATAAAACATTTCTATGCTGATGAGAGCGATCTATCCCAGGATGTAATGAGCCCCACGCTGAGAATGGAGCCAACTGAACATCCCTAAAGTAGAACTGAGGTAGTTGGACGACTCAATGCTGAGTGGATTCATGCTGCTCTAACTCCTATAAGACATTTCATATGAGTGGCATATCAATACACAGAAAAATAATCCCCGTTTCTTTTTATTGTGAGCTGCTTTTCAACATCATGTTTTCATTTAGATTTATTTTTTAAGGATTTCTCTTCAGTCCTTGGGCCGGTGGTGGAGAGACCAATAATTGTGTGTGTGTGTGTGTGTGTGTGTGTGTGTGTGTGTGTGTGTGTGTGTGTGTGTGTGTGTGTGTGTGTGTGTGTGTGTGTGTGTGTGTGTGTGTGTGTGTGTGTGTGTGTGTGTGTGTGTGTGTGTGTGTGTGTGTGTGTGTCCCAAACTCAGATACTCACCCCTGGTTTTAAAGCTGTTGCATTTGATATACACCTACGTGCCTGAATTAAAGTATTCACTCTCTTTTAATCAATGCAATTCCTAAGGGAAAGCTTGTAACATTGTTTGTGTGTGTGTGTGTGTGTGTGTGTGTGTGTGTGTGTGTGTGTGTGTGTGTGTGTGTGTGTGTGTGTGTGTGTGTGTGTGTGTGTGTGTGTGTGTGTGTGCGCGCCCTCGCTGGTCTGTGTGTGTATTAATTTATTTTAGGGTTAGAGATGACTGCTCTATAATGTGCCCCCTGCTGTCTGCTTCTCTGTTCCCAGTGTGAGTCCAGATGGTCACGGTGGCAGCATGACTACGTGGAGAAACTGGATGCCTCTTTTTCTCTTTGTAAGTGTGTCACCTACACAGCATTCATAGCCTGATGTAACCAAGCCAGGATGCACTGCTTTGATTTCACAAATGATGCAGTGTGATTATTATTATTATTATTATTATTATTATTATTATTATTATTATTATTATTATTATTATTATTATTATTATTATTATTATTATTATTATGTGTGTTTGACACACTTTCTCCCAATCTATTTTGAAAGCAGGTCTTCAATTGCCCCTGTCACATTTTTTTGTCTTCCAGATTTTCCTCGGTACGATTGACGTGTCAAAACAACACTGTACCGATTACTTCACTCTGGAGGAATTGGTACGTTCTTCATTTGGATTTTACTCATTGAAGCTTGTGAAATGAAACTGAAGGCAATGACGTGTTGATGTCCCACCTTTTTAAAGTAAAATCAACCAGAAATGAACAAATACAAATATATAACTGTGTGTTCCACTTTCAAGATGAAAAATCCATCGGACATTATCTCCCTCGTACAGACTAAGGATCCCAAGGTAAGCTACTCAAACAGTGAGCAACACATGATCTGTTGAGACTCTACATAAACATATGTAGGTGCATTGGGCCTCATTTATCCCACGCCAGCTCTCACCTCGTGTACGCAAGTTTGTAAACAGCACAGACTTGCAGTGCAGGCTGTGCCGGGTAGCCGATGACCAGTGGTGTAGTGGAGGGTATACGTAGGTATACGGCGTATACCCACTTATTTTTCAGGCAACATTGCGTATATCCACTTCTGACGGCCGCGACTTCTGACGGCCTCCATTCGTTTCCACTCTTGTCAATGTGTGTGTAGCTACTTCCATTGTGTGTGTGTAAAATCAGCACAAAGACATGAACATAACAAACAGTGACGGTCCGGCAGACCATAGCGGCCGTCAGCTGTCAGGACAGTGAACGCCCCCCTACTCTCACTAAGCGGGGTCTATTTTCCGGGGTTGTAACTGTAATAGCGTCACTAAAACGGCACCAATTTCCTCCAGAATGGTATTATTGTGTACAGAAAACTAAGACTGACATTTCACAGGCTTGATCAACTCACTAAAATCAGCGAGTCTCGCGAAAGATCAAAGAAACCGCGCCGAATATACATCCTAGTGTGACTGTGTGAATGAATGGAACCTGGAACCCTGTAAAGCGTCTTTGAGTGCCTTGAAAAGCGCTATATAAATCCAATCCATTATTAGTGCCATACGGCAGAGGACTGCTTAGGGACCGTCGCAAACGTATTTTTTTTTCTATTCTTAATAACTCACTGGAAATTCATCCTATCAACACCAAACCACTTCTGTTGTGTTTATGAACTCATTTTGTAGTTCCCACAACCCTTTGTTTTAAAGACAAACCTTTGAAATTTTTTTAAAGGCAAAAATCAGCTGTCTTTCTGTTTGTTAAAAATAAACTAATCTCTGACTGAAACACAATTTTTGCCTCATCTTGAATGCATCTTATATTCATGCATTAGGCCTGTGTTGGACCACTACTCGCAAGGGGCTGTGAGGCAGCGCAATTATGGGAAATGTAGGACCGGCAAAAGCGGCTGCGCACGCAGTACAACTTAGAGTATACCCACTTCTCCAGGCACCACTACACCACTGCCGATGACTTTGTTGGACAAGTGTTAGTAGATAATACTAATGCAGTGTTTGCTTAGACCGAGATAAACATATTAATCACTTAAAAATGTGCAGCTTATGGTGTGCAACTGAGTAGGAGCGCTGATTCAATAGTGCGCTCACGGGTCACTTTGGAGCGCTGCATGGGACTGCGTAAAGGCAGTTATCTCCGACTTGGAGCAGCTGGGGGGACTCTGCAGCACGGGGGCTGCATTCATTCATCGCTTCTAAAATGTTAGGCTAAGTATTCAATATGTAGGCTGCGCTGCTCTTTATGATAAAAACACACGGCACAACATTCAGCTTAACATTTTATTTATTTGACGCACTTTTGAGATTTTAGCGAGCGATGTAGTACCACCATTAACCGGCACATTTCGGCTTGTTTTTCCGATCCTGGACCTCGGCAGTAAGGGTCCAGGGTTGCGCTCGTGGAGCAAGACGGTGGGCGCTCTCACAGCTGATAGTTGCCGGGTCGGCTTGTGCAGCTGACGGCGGGGCTGACCACTCGTGCCAAGCGCATCAGTCATAAAGTAAAACGCAAAATGTTTTATTTTTATTTTTTAAAACCCTTTTGAGTAGTGCTATCTAAAGGGCCAATACATTCTAATCATTCAAATCTCTGCAGACGTATTTATTTCATGGGGACCATTATAGTTGGTACGTCTTTTTCTCCTCTACCACTTATGTAATGCCCGCACCTCCAGTTGGTGTTGCATTTCAGAGCAGCAACACGCTATTTTTAGTGCCGATTTTTAAGTCAGACCACTTTTTCTTCATCTATGTAAATAAATTGCGACATAAAATTGTATATGCTGTTTTATATCATTTGAGCAATAACACTGATGTAAACCTAAAATGCACAATCCTCAGCTGGAGATTGTTTGTCAACACCAACGCTGTTGAGCATTTCCTTCCACACTGCTGCCTTCTGACGTTCTTTGATGCCGCTTTTAATGCTCCGAAATGAATTTACTTTTATTTTTTCTACGTTCGCTGTTATTCTGTCAATTTGTACTTCAGAGAAGTTCCTCTTCTTTGCCGTAATGCGCATATCCATGTCATAAAACCTCTGGGCGAGGCCTCTAAACTGAGAAAATATATGGGCGTGTTATTCAATTTACGATTGTTTTCAGCCGCCGCATTTATCAATGCTGATCTGGTGTACGCTGAGATTGGTGAGATACGACTGTTTGATAAATCCCACGTGATACCTGGCGTAGGGTGATATTTGCGCCAGGATCTGCACCAGTTTCCACGCAAGTTTGATAAATGAGGCCCAGTGTGTGCAATGGTGACGTGTCCATGTTTGCTCTTCCCTAATGCAGGACATGACTGAGTGCACTCTAGAAAACGAATGCAGAGAAAAACGCACATTATGTCATTTTCTACAATGTTTTGACAAAGTGAGTGAATAATACCAAACAATCCTTTTACTGTCATTTGATTCAAGTTTTTTTAAATATTCTTTTTTCCTTGTCAAAGTGGATTGTTGTAGCTGATAAGGCACTATTTTAGTTTCTTTGTTTATTTTTTAGTACCCAGAGGATATTCCAAAGAGAAAAATTTGCGATGGGCCGGCGTCTCACAACATCAGCTACCACCACTTCATGTGCTTGATGGCAAAAGCTGCCAACTTAACGGTTGAGAATCTAAGTCATATAGGTACTGCATCAGTATCACCCGCTTACACACACATCACAATGAACTGAGATCTTCCAATCCAGCTGTTACACTTTACCACTTCCATGCTCCATCACTTACCCCCCAACCACTACACTTCATTCCTGACGTTAATATGCTTTGAAAAACAAATCCCTGCCACTCACTGAAGAAATATCGACATTCGGCACAAAACAAAACACTACGACACAAAGGTCTCGCAAGTTGTACCCCAGCCACATTTTGGTTAAAACTCCTCCATTTTGGGGGCGCCCTTAGCTCAGTTGGTAGGGCGTTCCCCCCCATGGGCCTCGGCCAGCAGCGGACCCGGGTTCGATTCCAGCCCGCGGTCGTTCTCTGCATGTCACTCCCCTCTCTGCCCCATTTCAACTCTGTCTCTACACTATCAATAAAGCATAAAAATGACAAAAAAAAATCTAAAAAAAAAAAAATTAAAAAATCCATTTTCACAAAAATGAATTTACGATTGCCACTTTAAATAGTGTACAAAATTGCATAAAAAACCATCACGGCTGAATATTAATGGTGTCATCTCATCAACTATTACATTTATTCACTTCTCTTTCTCTCTCTGCATCACAGGCTGCGAATACGGTGAGCACACATGGCGTCTTTACTGTTATTGAACCATATACATTCATTTGATTTGTCTTACAATATACATAATGCTTGAACAGTCCCTTGCCTCCTTTGATATAATATTTCTGCATGTATAAACTCTGTTTTAGATACTGTATGCCGGGTCTATACAGGAATGGCATCCACTGGTAAGGCACAGCTTTTTATCAAAGTGCACTTTGATGCTGGAAATGTTGCTGGCTGTCGCTTGAATGCAGTTCCCCCCAACTCACCACCCAGAAAGTCTATTTTACTTAGAAGACGTTGATGCATTATTTAACCTTTGTTTATTATAGCTTTTGACTGCATCATTGTTTCTGGCTTTCTGCTTTGTTTTGATTGCTTGATAACAACTAATGAATGATTTTCGGGAGGAACATTCTATCATTTATTTTAAACACTTTTACCAATCACATAATCCTAAAGCCCTTTCAGACAACTTTGTATTGCTCCTAAGAGAGGCCGATATTGTCTGTTAACGTTAATCCAGTCCAAAACCCATATGTGGGATTTTTACTCTCCTTGTTATCTGAGTGCACTCCTGGTGACAGATTTGTCATCCCTTCTGAAGAGGGCAACATTGGTCAAGTGATCTTTGGTCTAGTGATCTTTTTCTGGTCTAGTGATGTCCAAATTCTTGATTGCAAGGAACTACTTTTTGTGCAGCTTTAAAGGGGACGTTTTATGAAAAAACATACTTTTCCAGTGTTTGTTCACACGTTTAAGGTATTTGCTATCCCAACCAGCCCACACAATCTGACAAAGGACAACTCAGTCAGTTTATTCAGGGCTGCTTATGTAAAAAAAAAAAATGTAAATAAATATACACAAGCTTCGAAAAGTGATGTCACCATTCGAAGCTTGTTGACATATTACATTCCCACGGGAAAGCTCCAAAACAGAGGCCACAGACTCTAGGTCATTGGCACAGCAACACTGAAAGAAGTTATCAGTGCCAACCAGTGCCAAAACCCATGTAGGCAGCTAGAGTTAATGAGCAGTGTACACCCATGTAGATCTGACCAAGCAGAGCAGACTGGGCTTTTGAGAGAGAGGGCAACAAAGGCTTGAAATAGGTGATAAGACATGGGCAGTTTGACAAAACGAATGGGTTTTTTGAACAGTAAACCATTAAAACCTTTCTATAGACACATTTGAACCCAGAACATTCGCATATGTCTCATTTACATATTGCAGTAAAGGTACAGGAAACGGTATGTAGAATTAAACTTCCTCCATATTTATATGCAGTCATACCTCTTCAGGTATTTGGCAAACTATTTAAAGTTACAGGAAAAATCTTAAAGGATCACTTAGAGCTAAAGCCAAAAACACTAGCATCAGCATCAACGACAGTGCTAAAATGGTGTACGGGTTGTTCTCTGTCTTTGTTTAGCTTGTTAACACGATAACATTTGCTCACACTAATAATGTATTGAGACTTTTAACGACACTAGGAAATTAAGATGATTAGATTTTGAGAATTTCCTAGAGCAGTATTATATCATTAAATCACAAATTAAAAAAGTTTGAGTTGCCTGTGCCTTTTTAATACTGCTATCATTTTACCACAAGTCAATTCCATTCGAATATTTCGTTCAAAGACATAGACTTAACTTTTTGTAATTGTTTTTAGTGCCTACAATGCTAATATTGTAAGGTGTTATTACTGACTCACTGATTGCCTGCAGTTTTAGATCAGACAACAACACGGCCACCACAGCCAACATCTACAGTATCAACAACATCAATGGCAGAAAAAACAACAGCAGCACCAACAGTATTGTCGCCAACAACGACGGTATCAACAACAGTATTGCGAACAGCAATAGTCACACTTAACGAAACCAATGGTAAGCTATCAACACTTTACTTGAATAACATTATCTTTGAATTACTTTTCCAATATTCCAGAGAGTCCGGAAGCTCAGTCTCTTCTCTTAAAAAAATGAAATAAAAAACATACGGTTAGAAATTGGATACAGCAGAATACTTATCTTTGTATGGATTGTCCAAGAACACTTTTGGAATGACCTGTCTTTCTTTGAAGATGATCATTTGACCACGATGGGCAGTAATGAACCTTTTACACATTAAAATGCAACTTTGGACAACGGTTGCTCCTCTAGGTTTTTCCTTTGGGAGGCATCTCACGCAGGGAAAGAGTATTTTTTCTTGGGGTAGCCAACAATACGGCCCCAAAATCATTGAAATTAACAATGAGCATTGTTGTATGTGCATGTCCTGCATCCAAAGCTGTGATTATGTATGAATCCATGGTTTTACGGTGGTTAAAACAGAATTTGGCAAGTTGCCTGCTTTGACTTATCCAAACTAGAAAAGAGCACAGTAATGTTGGCTGGAAGGAAAGCTTAGTGGGTAAAACCACTGGCCTCGCTACGGGAGGCTGGGGTTTAGTTGCTGGTCCAAGCATGGCAAGAGTAGGCCAACCTCATCAATAAATGTGTTTTGCACCAGCTAAATGACCTGTGCCTATTGTGGTCTTTTATTCACCCAAATGAAGATGTCAAACAGGCTTAAAGCCAAGAAAATTTGGGGCGATCGTGGTGTAGTGGTTAGAGCGTCCCCCTAGAGCAGGGGTGTCCAAACTACGGACATTATATTTTTATATTTTAAAAATATAATGTAATCTGGCCACTTGAAAAAAAAAATTTTTTTTTTTTTTGCATTTCTTAGTTAACCCACTAGTGCAGGGGTGTCAAAACTGATTGATTGGCCAGTGGCACATTTAAAAAATATAATGTAATATGGCCCTTTTAATTTTTAAATAATTTAAATGCACTCATTATATTACAGAGAAATAGGTCCCATAAAAGAAAAAGAGCACCAAGGCCATCCTAGAGGACCCTGCATAATATTTTATTTTAAATGTATGTGTCCTTCTCCAATAGCTTCTAATTCACCTGACTAATTCTCCATTTTTTTCATACAAAATTCTTCAGCTTTAGCCTCTTAATTTCCCTCTCTAAGTGCACCAGATTCATGCATTTCACTTTAAAAACTTTAAAAAATCTCCCGGGGGGCATACCCCTGGACCCCCCTTGGAGGGGCGGGATATCGGCTGGCTACTATTTTCACCCAGCTGGACATTGGACGCAAAAACAGAAAACACTGGGTGTATCAATGGCATTTAACAAGAGGGGGAATGTATCTGTTTAATGTGCAAGTAAAGTGTTGCCGTGAAGAAGGATTACAATTTACGAAGACACTATGAAACTAAACATCAGAGCAGCTACATGTCCTGATAAATGTGTTATTTTTGCAAAGTGGCCCGGCCCTTTGTAGATTTTTCTGTATGTGGCCCTCAGTGAAAAAAGTTTGGACACCCCTGCCCTAGAGGCTCAGCCCTCATCGAAGCAGACATGGTTCGAGTCCAACCCTTGGTCGTTCTCTGTCTGTCATTCCCCTCTCTACCCATCTCCATCTCCAAACTGTCTAATGAAAGCAACAAAAAGGTTAAGTAGGCTACATACTTAGTACAGATAAAGTAAGTGTCTACTGCCAATAAAGAGATGCTTATACCTTTAATGACAATAATATTCCAAAATGCATCCAAAATTACTTTCTACTAATTTTATGTTAGATGGATAATAATTTTGTGATGGATATATTATCTTTTTATAAGCGTGACCTTAACATACTGCAAATAATATTAACTGTGGATCAGTTAATTAGACAGGAGAGAAGTCATTTAAGGGTCAGCCCATTTTTACCTTGGTATTTGAAAGATCCTGGCTGTGGCCTTGTCTCTATCCTCTGTATTTGAACGATAGACACTACACTGAAAGAAATACAGAAGTATCGAAGCAGTGTGCTTGCCTTACACTGTAAGTTTGCAATTGGACTGATATTCTTCTCTTTTTCATCTTTCCAAAGGCCAAAGTGACTACGTTAAGCTTGAAAAAGGTAAGCCCACTTGATTAAATGTGAACATTAGATGCAAATATGTCAATTACGAGGTGCCGTTTAGGCCATAATATTTCAAGACACATCAATATCACCTCGCACTCATACTACTTTTTCTCGCACACACACAGATAATAAGTATGCACAATCACCACTTTCATCTGGAACACATTTCTCTCAAAATGTTGTGTATCTACCAACTAAAAAGTTGTGTGTGTGTGTGTGTGTGTGTGTGTGTGTGTGTGTGTGTGTGTGTGTGTGTGTGTGTGTGTGTGTGTGTGTGAGCAAAACGTTGTGTGTTTGTGCTGAAAAGTAGTTTGTGTGCAAGGTTTTCCCTACATGTCTGAATTGTATTGGCTCCTCCATTTTGACCTGAACCGGAAGTGAAAAAAGGAACTTGAAAATATTGAGTACCTAAAGTCAAGAAAAATGAACTTTATCTGACTGACTGGAAAATGAATACTCATGTTTTTGCGCTAGGGTTATGCAATGGTGTCCATAGGCACCTTGTGGTGGCGCGGGTGGGGTGATGTACCCACAGTACTACTCACAGAGCTAACCCCCGTTGGACGCTACCCCCTTAGTGTATGATGTGAAAATGGTGCATGTGTATGCTTTTCATGTGTGTGTGCTAGAAAAGTATTATTTGTGCAAGGTGAATGTGCATGCTTTCTTGATATGGGCCTAAACGGCTCCTCATAGTGTCCCATGTTTTGTGTTTGTGGGATTATTCTGGAGAGTGAAAAATCACCCATGCAATAATCAGATACGTTGAGTTAAACCACACCAAATGATTATTTGGAGTTAGGGTTATTGGCTCGTTTATTATTACTAACTCTACGTTGGAAAGAGTTATTTTACTTTTCCTGCTAATTGTTTTGGATTCCGCTTCAGCCTGTGGTCCTTTGACATTTCTTTAGTAAAGTTCATTGAAATGTGTCTCTGATCTCTGATCCCTGATCTCTCTCTCTCTGTCTCTCTGTCTCTCTCTCTCTCTCTCTCTCTGTCTGTCTGTCTTAACACAGAGAGCTCAAACCTGAAGATAGCTTTATTGCTGTCTTTGCTCAGCAACGTGGCACTGCTGGCTTCTTGCCTGTACGTGCGGCACCAGAAGAGGGTGAACAAGGACGCGCCTTTTCAGAATGGAAACCCTGTGTCGGGCAATGAAGCCTCACTGGGGGCTAAGGCAATAACAGAGGTAAAGACGCTGTTGGAAATGTTTTTTTTCTTTGTGACGTTCCATGCATACTACGTATAACGCAAGAGTCCATTTTTAATGTTGTCATACTAGACTCGTTGTTTTTATGATCACAAATGAAAACACTGTATGGGAAATAGTATACCTAAGCAGCTCTTCCTTTTAGTAAAGTGATGAAACATTGATTTTGTTAGCACTGTACAGCTGTACTTATCCCACAAGTATTTTGTCATTTGCAATGCTGTCAGAGCCGGATTTTATATAAATGTACTTGGGGTGTAACGATACACGTATCAGGGTTTTTCCTGGCTCATTATGGGCCTTTGGGGGGTGAGAACACGGAACAACTTGGGGTCGGGACTGCAACAGTAAAGCCGAAAGGTTTGTGAATTTTAAGAGCGGTGTGGTTGAGAAAGGAGAGTTTCAATGATCGTTTTATTACGATTATTTAGTTTTCATGATCGAGGGAAGTAGTAATATAAATTGAAATGCAATGCATCCTCCAGCCCTACAAGAAGGATGACTTGTATTGGGCTGAACTAGAAACACATTTGGGGAGGTTTTAAATAGCTAAATATATTCTCAATTTTTGTCATTTTGGCTCTGGTGATTTTCCTTTGGGGGAGGCATAAAACCACTTTGGGGGGCGCCAAATATTTATCTATGCAGGAAAAACCCTGCGTATTTGTACCGTACCGTGACGGTACAGGCACTTCTGGGTGGTTACAGGTGTGGACCGCGGTCTGTATGTGGAGTACATAGTGTTATATGGCGAATGTACAGGCTTGTTTTGCGGTGTGGAACTTAAAACTTGTCGTCGGAGTTCCCCCCCGGACCATATAGCCTCCGGGTCGGCTCGATTGAGAGTCTCTTATCTCCATGATGAGCATGAGGATCAGGCAGTGTTGCCAACTTAGCGACTTTGTCGCTATATTTAGCGACTTTTCAGACCCCTCTGGCGACTCTTTTTCAAAAAAGCCGACCAGCGACCAATCTAGCCGCTTTTTCTGGTGTTATTGGTGACTTTTGGAGACCCTGTCGCTAAAGCATGTATCGCTCTTAACTTCTAAACGAGCAGCGGGTGACTCCGCGGCCACTCCCCCGTCCCAGAGCACTGACAGGCGGCAGAGTCCTCACGCAGCAGCCCCTCCAGCTGCAGTCCGCTCAAATCCCGTTTGAGAGATAACTTAAGATTCCAGGTGAATTATGAAAACAGTGATAGACGTTTGGAACAATCTCGGCACACTGGTCATTGTTTCACTGCGATATCGCCTACAACACAATGAGGCAACACGTCAAACATGCATACGCATTTGAGAAGGTACCATCCAGGTGTTACTATCACCGTTACTGTGAAGAGAAAACGAACTGTGCAAACCCAGGCAGTAATTTCTTTTTTATAATGAACATACATAAGCTGTCATTTAATTAATGCTGCAATTTTTATATTTATAAGAGAACAGCTTAAGAGAGCTGCAGCAATATTTTCTTTTTATAAAGTCAAAAAGACCCTTAAAGACCCATTAATACTGTATATTTTTCATTGCAATTTTAGTTTATGCTGCACCTACACTATTTTTTAATAAGTATTTTATTTATTGGAGAATTGCAGCAGTATTTTTATATCTGTTATGCATTTTATTTTTATGTTACATACTGTCAGCTAGTTACTGACTTCTAAAGCTGTTCTTTAACTATGAACCGTACCGTACTGCAACGTACCGTGACTTCAAAACCGAGGTACATACCGACCCGTGACTTTAGTGTACCGTTACACCCCTAACAATTACTGTATAAGTGAATCTGAAGTGAATTTTAACACTGCAATAACTACATCCATACATCAACACAGACATATCCAGTATAGTCCCCTTTCTGTATTTAATGTTTATAACGTCTGTATTATAATGAATCCACTAGGGAACCAATATGATCTGTCAAAACCTTCTTTTTAGAAGTAGGTCAGTCAGTCACGTATTCCAAACACTGGATTTCCTTCCCTTGTTCCCGTTTCATACACACACCCACCCACACTCACCCACTCACACGCTACACACACTGTGCTGCTACACCCACCTTTAGGGAAAAACTTTCAACAGAATGTTTTGCAACAGTGCTCATGTTAAACTCTTTTCTTTCTTTCAGACAAACACACTGCTGGAAAATGTTGAAGTTTCATTGAATGCAGGTAATAATAATTGTTGTTGTTGTTGTTGTTGTTATTATTATTTTTTGGCCTTTTATCTGTAGTCATCTAGGTCCGCGGCTGCTAGAGGCTGGATTTTTCTTTAACCCATTGATGACGGCTGCTGCGCGATGCCACATTGTATCTCCTGCCGGCTGCTGCGTGCGCAGCATCTAGGTCTACTATAGGCTACTGACGAAAATCACACAACACATTGCATCTATTTATTAACAATATTTATGAATTTAGGCTATATTTTGCTGCTCCAACTCAAATTCAGCCCAGCCAGGCGATAGTTAAGTTTCAGTTTTGTTTTCATCTCCGTGGTATACAGCCGTTTGGACCAGCTGATCAGGTCCCGACTGTCGGGAGTCAGTCTGCGTTCCAGTTGTACTGGGAAGTCGGATTTATGGTGCCAGTGATAACTGAACTAAATTATAAAATAAAGCTATCTCCTCCTTCCTATATATGTCTATCTTTATCCCTCCACTGCACACTCAGTCCCTACTAACTTTGAAATGTATTTTATTCATGTTTCTACTTACAGTAGTCTGGATGAGCACAGCTGTGGCCGAGGTGGCGAGGCTGTAAAACTGCTAAGACTGGAGAAACGAATGACTGTCGTTGGCAATTTTCCTCTCGCGTCGGGGAAGAAAGACTTTTCATGTTCAAGCTTCAACTCATACGTGAAGAGGAGGGCTACGCAACAAGCCGCAGCATGCCAGTTTACTCTGCCGTGCTGACAGAGTTGTTATTACTCCACCACTCTGTCAAAGGGAAATGAAATGCAACATCAGACTAACCCTATATAATATCTCTGTCGGTTATTTTAATGCATGGAAAAGATTCTGATGTGATTGAGAGGCAACTGTAGAATTACGCAACCAGTCTGTAAACATGCGTGTGAGTTTTTGTGTTACATTACTGATTACTCAAATATATAGTTAATATATCGGATACTATTCAACAGAACCCGAGTCCGACAGCTTTATGGTCAACCCTTGATAAAGCCTATTCACTCACAAGCTTCCTCACCGGGCAGAGACCCACCTCCTTCCGCTTCATTATCAAGTCCAACTGTCCACATTCATAACAAAGAGTATGCATGTAAAGTAAACTGCACACTTGCATTCTTCAAGCAGCGAGTTATCTAGCATCATCTCAGATCCATATGTGTTAAAACATGATAAAAACTATCAAAACAGATATTGGGAAGGATTTGTACCTGCTCCGCCATTGAAGGCGCATACACATTCACCCATCTGTCACTCTTCACATGCACCGGCAGTGAGACGAGTGCCGGTTTGTAGCGTTCTCTCTTCTGATTGGTTATCAGTAGTGGGATCCCCAAAAAGTTTATTTGCCGATTACATGCAGAGAGTGACTGAGAGATCGGCTTTATGAAACGCACACACTATATAAGTGATCACTGTATGACTAAAGAGCGATTTAACACTTATGTTAACATAAATAAATCGCTTACTTCACCTTTAACTGCTCATAAATCCAAAGTTGTACATCGTATTAAGTCCTGAGTTGCATTGGAGGCTTGGCCCGCGTTCATAACTGCTTGCAGTTCTATTTTTATTTTTACAGTGCTGGCATTTGAGTATATTTCTGTTGTTCATGTTTGACCATGTGGCAAATGTGACACTTGTGCCTATTGTATATTTTTTTTAATCGACCAGTTTATTTATTGTGTATTGTGACAGAAAGAATATGATTGTGTGTGGTCAGTCTCAGTGGATGGAGCCGTTAGTGTCATAGTTGTTGTGTCCTTGGGCAAGACACTTAACCCACCTTGCCTTCTGTGAATGTCGATAGTTAGCCTGCTATCGGTGTACGAATGTATGTGTGAATGGTAACGTGGGAAAGGAAAACAGGTCTCCCTTGCAAAAGAGTCTTGGGTCTCAATGGGATATACCTGTATAAATAAAGGTTAAAAAAAATAAAAAAGGAAAGTAGTAGGAATACAAATGACTAAAATGCCAATGCTTTTTTGAAAAAAAAGGCCCTTTGGTTAAATTGGCCTGCCAACTGGCTTCCATTCTGAGCCCTCATCCACTGAAGTTTAGAACATTGAGATTGTGCTCCATTATTTGATGAGTATAATGTAGGCTATGCCTGATCACTGTACTATCTTTTTGTAATGTGTGTGTTGTGTAAAGCTGTGAATAAATGTATTCCTACTTGGTAAACTATGGGCAGTGTTGGTATGTGATGCCTTTTTAAAAAACTACCAATGGGGGGAATCAAAATCTGGAGAGAAAAAATCTGTACACTGTGACTTTAAACTGTGTGTGACATTCCCTAACAAATAAAGTAATTATATTGGGATAAATTGTGATGGCGTGATGGACTGCTGCCCATCTTACATTTCCACCTAAAATTACAAACAGTACTTCATATTTTGCTTTATTTTATAACTATAATTTGTTGTGTTCATTAGCATAACAAATACTGAATAATTTTTTTAAATAAAAAAATATTCTTTCAGCTAAGACATGCACTTTCTCGAGCTAGAATACTCAGTAGATCTGTTTCTATAAATAATGTACAATGAGTGCATACATTTGTGCTTCATGAACTGTTTTCCTGGTATTCTAAATTATTTTAATCATTTTAAAGATGCACGACTGACTTGTTGCAGCAAAGTGCTTCACTTTGTTCATTAGCTAGTCGCCAACATTGTCTGGTGGTTCCTGAATCATTGATGGATGGCCTCACTTAATATCAAGTGATTGTTAATTTGTCTTTGAGTGCTCTGCATGTCTCAGCTGGGACAGACATGATAGCGAGCGATTACATTACAAGCCTCGGACTGAACTGATTACCTCAATAAAATATTCAGGCTGAGACACGGCTTGCATTTGAAAACACGTATAGCACTAAACAGTCAACTTTATCATGCCCGTGTTTACGTGCATAGGGATGTAGGCCTACGTGACGCATCCCTACAGCTGACTGTGTGGCAGAGTCACACATCGGGACAACAACCATCCCTTTTAATGGCCCGTAGCAATATTCTTCTACTTCTTTTAGCAAACAGATACAAGGGGGGTATTTCTTAAACATTTTTCATCCGTGTTTTTGGCGGTTGGTTCAGTTAATAGTGCAACAACTGCTCGCAATTTCTGCTCTGCTACTTTGCTCCGGAGTAGGCTTTCAGCCCCTTACGACGACCCCGCCCACGTTCAGGAGGTAGGCTACTATTTGCGGTGGAAAACGACCCGTGCTGCTACCAAACCAAGTTGAGTCGAGTCGAGTTGAGCTACATTTGCGGTGGAAAAGCGCCATAAATGTCTAAGGCCCCACACTGTATAGTGTACCAAGGTTCATGTTTTTGTTGCAATTAGTGTGAGATGGACCCTATTTTTTGCCTAAAATGCCTGGAGTATTGGGTCGTCCTAAACTTCCCTGGCTATCAGGCCGCTATATGATTTAATAAGATGGTATCAGCTGTTCTACCCTGCATCATGTCTGCACAGGGTATCCCCATTGAGACTGCTGCCACCTACAAATCACAATAGGTATTTGTTATCATCACAATTGATGATAAGAAATGGCTATTTGTGATATTGGGCTGTTTGAACAAAAACTGCTTCTACTTTATTTGATTTCAATGGGCAGAACTCTGCACCTATAATCTAGAATTCTATTCTTGCAAAATTACTTACACCTGGCTTGACAAAGCGGCCCCTTTTCATCCTGGATTGGCGTTTATGCAACTGACTAATCCAAAGTGCCCAGGCTAGACTTTGTCAAGGCTGGCTTTATCAATCATCCTGGATATCTTTATTCCACTTTTATGCAATAGGCCCCAGGTTGGTAGAGAAAGTTTCCCCCTATTTCGAGTCTGGAGGCAACACAACAAGGTCCAAATCTCCTTGTGTATTACTGTCTGTACTATGGGAACCTTCCCTAGAACTCGTAGCCTACCAACTATTTGCATTCGGTCTGGCAACATGGGTGGCTAATAACATTGACTTTTACATGAGCCCATTTATTTCTTTATGTGAGACCACACACACACACTCAAACACAAGCGTGCATACACAAACACGCGCACGCACACACACACACACACACACACACACACACACCCACACACACAACTGCCAAGTACACATGTGCTGTATATTTCTCGGACTTTACCCAGAAAAACGGCGTTGGTAGCGGGTTGATGGAAGAAGACACAGTTTGAGGCAGATGAGGAGGTCTCAGGAACAATTCTTTTATTTAAAACAAAACTCATCCTGCAGTCAAAACGAAGCCAATAAAAAGTTAAAGTGTTTGTAGCCAAAAAACAAATAGAGGTACATGCATAAAACAAAAAGCTATGAAGAGTTCCTGTATACTAAAAGACCTGTCTTCTTCTTCTTCTTTTCGGTTATCGGCGGGTTGCAACCATAACTTTTTTGGTGCATACCGCCACCAACTGTACCGGAGTGTAACAACCGCATAACCTGTCTCTTCCTGAATTGTTGTGGCCTTTAACCTGCAAATCTAAGTGAGCTGATTGGTCCTTAGGTCAGTAAGCTCCACCTCGCCTAACTCCTGATTGGTGGACCCTAACTAACTCTGACCTACACTGTTCAGAGGACATCTGGGGTAATCATCACCTGAAGGTGCTATGCCATTTGGGGCCAGGAAGTCTGATTCAGTAACTTTAGGACAATCCCTTTAGCCAATAAATTAGCTATTAGACCTTCACCCTTTCCCCAAGACCTGTAAACCCAAACCAGACTGTCCTAAATTGCCCCCCACATAGGATCATCTCCGAGTCTCCCTTTGTGTGCAATTTAAATGATCTACAGATCAGCCTGCTGGCTTCCTCAACTTAAGCAATCCATATTCCTAACTCTGCACACACATATACCCACGAGAGCTGCTCTCCCCTTATAGTTACTTATGTATGTAATTAAACAATCTCCTGATTATCAGTAATCTTAGAATGTGTCATAACGAAATACACTACACATGCAATAACTAAAGACTGCTTCCCATCTTACATTTCACATAAACAGTGGTGCAGCTATAAGGACTACGCTCTTGGAGCTTGGTAAGCTTTCTTCTATTCTGCCCCCTCAACCTGGAACAGGTTTCAACATGAAGAGAAGCAATCCAGCTCGATTACCCTTGGGGATTTGATAATTATTTCAAAAAATCTTGAGAGGTCATCTGTGGGTGTTTGCTCTTGCAAACGCACATTGCACTTATCACTTTGATGAGTTGCATTACGTTTTTACTGTATTTGCTCTCTCTCTATTCAATGGCCTGTCTGTCTATAACTTTAACGTGTGCTCTTAACGTCAAGTGCTAACATACTAACCCCTCCAACATAGGGTCGACACGGTCAGCCAAGATCGTAAAGTGAGCAGCAAAAAGGGCAAGTCTAAACAAAGGACATCTGTTTCATCCAATCCCCTTTACCCTTTCACGGATGACAATTATGATGACAATTATGATGACGCGATTAACAAAAAGGGTTGTAACAGTTCTGCTAGTGTTGTTTGTCCTGCTACATTCCATGCACATGACTGCATTGATCAAAACTTTATAGATTGTCTTGTGGCCTCTGTCCTATGCAGAAGAAAATATTCCATAAGCGCCACTGAAGGAGAACACATAGGCCATCGGAAATTCACAAATGATGTAAATAATGAAATGCATAAGGCCTTGTGCACCACCAAGGGCTTAGGTCATTACTGTGGATGATCGCTTGCTCCTGCTGTCCATATATTTTGCTTGCCAGATAACACCCAAAATGCTTCCAATGTGTTTGCTGTGTACCAGAGGGTTTTGGACAAAACCTGACCAAGCTGGGTTTCATGCTGCTACTCCAGGTTGGTTGAGAAAGATTCCCCCTCATCCAAATCTCCTCTTGTCTTACTGTCTGTACTATGGGAACATTCCCTAGAACTCGTAGCCTACCATCTGTTTGCATTCAATCTGGCAACATGGGTGGCTATAACATTGACTTTTAGATGACCCCATATGTTTTTCTTTGTGTGAGACCACAAACACATTCCCACACACACACAAACACAACCACACACACGCGTACAGAAACACGCGCACACACACACACACACACACACACAAACACACACACACAACTGCCAAGTAGCCTTCACTTCACACAACAGGCTATTTAGCTTTGGCTTAACACGTTTAACAAATATTAGGCTACAGGAATAGAAAACAGCAATGGGACATGAAAGCAATACAACGGTTGATTGAACTTTGAATTCCCAACATTTACAGAACTTTCCAAACCCTTTAGACAAAGCCCAGCTGGTTCCTCTGTGTGTCATCCTGACCTGCAGGTGATTTCTACCATGCATCTACCTACATGATGTTGGGCCAGCTAATGTTTAGAATACATATTCAAAGACCATCCATATTACAACATTTCACACGGTTTAAATGGGGGATCGTCAGTCCCAATATTTAACCAGCTGTAAAGACCCTGCCAAAATACTATCATGACTGTTCTGATTGAATCATAACTCACTGATTGATTAACACTTTTATGCTGAAGGTTCCGTACCGGAAGTGTCGTAGCTGTGACGAACAATACGGCGCTTGGGTTTCATCCGGTTTCATCTCAAAGTAAAGTAACCTGCAACGGGAGGAAAAGGTAAACAGACTGTTTATCCTCGTGTGTCGAGAGTAGGAAGGAACGTGGTTTAACTCATAGTTACCACAGCAGAGAGTGAACATGTTTGACATACAAAACATAAAGCGAAGCAAGTGTGTACTGTGAGGAAGCTAAAGCTATGCTAACGTCTCTGGACGGGGACATAACATGGACATACTGCTCGTTACCAAGACGACCACCTTTCCCCAGGCCTTTTTAGGCGTACTTGAACGAAACACTTTCTTTTTGCTAGCTTCGCTTCCCAATAACCACAACCTCTTACCTGTGTTTTTTGGTAAATGACATTAAATAGCACGCACACAGGAAAACTAGCGCTGATAGTAGTATGACTATTGACAGTTTGCTCTTTAACCAGAAAGTTAATGGTGCATTTGATTCTAGAAACAACAGAGAGTGGTATATTGTCTTTACTGGGCTATACATTGATTTTACACGTGAAGTTCAATTTACCTGTCGCTTAGAAATAGAAAAACCTACTCGAGGAACTTTGAATATTGAAAAAGTACAAGTCATAAATAACACTGAAGATTTCATCGTCATAATCCTCATAGCAGTGGTATTTTGGGGGAATTTTCATGGCTTGATTAGATGATGAAGGATGTAGGCTAAGTCACCTCCTGTCCAAATCAAACAGTTAATATGCTGCCATCACTCACAAACCTGGCTGCCAGTGTCTCTTTTCAATGGTCGCTTGTCAGAGGGCAGAACAATAATGTACAATACAATAGTACAAATGTCTTTATATGTACATGGCCAGCACCTGTACTTTAATTAAATGTATTAGATTAGATTAACACCATTTGTCCACCATAGTTGCTTTGTTAAATAGTATTTGTGTCTTATGTCATGTTTATGCACAACTGATTATGGTGACTGTTGTTAGCAGCCCTCTCACCTTACAGGGAGCTATTTACTTTCCTTGTCATTTTAAAATTGCTTATAAAAGTTTGATTGACCGACTGATTTGTGCCCACACAGCCATGACGTCAGACTCCTCACTCCTCAACTCCGAGCTGGAGTTAGAGCAGCAAGAGGAGCTCTATCAACAGCTGCTGTTACAGGTAATAAATGCTTTAAAGTCAAATGTGCTTAAGTCAGACAACATAGGCTGTGTTCAGAAAGCCATAATAGTGTCCTACATCCTACGTACTCACCATCTATATACTGCATACTGTCTACTCAAAGATCGATTGTGTATGCGAGGTTGCTGTTTAAAACAAAGAGACCAATATTCATGGTATGTTACAGTGTATTTGCATGAACACAAAATAGCCCAGCCTCCTATCACAAGGTCACCTCCTGAACTATGACCCACATAATATACAAAAACAGTGACGTTGGAACTATTTTCTTAGGGGGGGGGGGGGGGGGGGGGGTGCTGTAAATGGGAACAGATTCAGTAATGTCCAACACAGAAGTAGGCCTACTGGTTATTATGAGCAATTGATAAGCACAACCTAACACTATAATTAAAAATAGTGTGATTAGAATTAGGAAGAATCCTTATGCAAAGGCCTATAGATAAAATTAATGAATTTCAAGGGTGACGGTCGTGATTAAACCTTGGTTTGGGACACATTTTAATTGGGGGTGTGGGGGTGCCCCCCCAGAAATGTTTGAACATTCAACACTTCATTTCCTGCATTCTGGTGAATTTGTTTGCATCAAGTTTATGTAAAGTAATTGACAACATTTAGGTTCCCGGTGCCAAAAATAGAATAAAATACAATGCAGTAATATCATGCATTCTGTATTGCTTTCAAATATTAATTCTCCTGTATTGTTGAAATTGGTTTAGACTGTAAAAAAAAAAGGAGTGATTATTCATGTCTATCATTGAGAATGTAGTGGCTGATGGTATTTTACTAGCCTGCAATCTTAAAATATTTTAAAATAATAAAGTGCAAAATGAGGTTTTAATCCTCATTTACTTCCTTTAAGCTACTAGTAGTGACTGGCTGTGCAGTGGACAGAGGGAGGAAGAGATTGCTTTATTTGATAATTTAGCTTTTTGATTTGTGAGAGTGATCATCGCTGACTTTAGACTGACTCCCGCTGTCTGCTCCGTGAGGCTCGAGCCCATCAGCTGAGCCAACAGCTGTCCGACACAGAGATGAAAAACAAAACTGAAACTTAACTATCCTGCTTAGACTGACTTTTGGTGGAGCAACCAAATATAAATGAATAAATATTGTACTAAACTGTAACACAAGTAATGAGTTGTGGAATTTGGATCAGTAGCCTACAGTAGGCTAGTGCACATTCGTCACTCATGTGAAATAAACGTTATTGTAGTTTTTCCAAAGCATTCACAAGTTCCTAACGTTATTATTAACCTCTAGGCATTGTCACCACACAGCAGCATAATACCTTTATAGGAAAACCACAACTCCATTAGCCCGCGGCTCTGTTCTAATTATTGTCATTTCTTCATAGATAGATAGTTGATCAGTAATACCTGGAGAGTGTAATCTCTCCTGTGCTGCTTGCTTCGGTAGTCTGGAGTTTGGATCTGCCTCTCGCGTGCCTTCGTTGTTTTCAAAATCAGTGCCGTTGGGAGTGCGGCGGGGGGCGATCGGGGTGGGGCAATATTACCTGGCTGCATTCACTTGCAGTCGGACATTTGAAACTCGCGCTCATAAATGTCTCTTAACAGCCAGAAATAAATGTTTAATTCGGCGCTGCCAAATGGGGTGGCAGCTGGGGTGGCAAGGCTTTTTTTTAGGGTGGCAGATGCCACCACGGTAGATCCGCCCCTGTTGCTTAATAGTAAGGCTGTCCCGAATAGCATTTTACAGGTTTCGAATTTCGAATACCCTTTGGTTTTTCGAATGATAATTTAAATACTGAAAAAAGCACTGTTATAAACAAAATGTTTAATCCCAATTTTAAACATATAGTATGTGCTTCTGCAGTCCTTAATGGATCCAATATGTGGCAAAACTCTATAAATTATGGTAAATGTTAATGTCAGGCCTACCGGTGATGAGCAAGTCACCCGCCCAGAGGAAAAGAAAATTTGAAAAGGGTTCTCAAAAATGTTTCATGTACTTCTCCTAAACAGCTAGGAGATCTGTGTGACACCAAACTGAAACTGAGGTTTATTTCTCCTGTCTGCCTTTTTTCTTTTCTCCTTTTAAGTTTCAGAAGATATCTCATCAAACACTAATATAATTCTCAGATTTTCTCAACTTTAGTGTCTCTTTGTGATCTCGGGCAGAGAAATCAGAAAGCTCCCTCCATGAACTCAATCTACTCTCATCCCAGCTTCAGTTCATGCATCTACTAAACTCAGACCAGAGAAAATGAAGAGCTCTCCACAATCACTCATTGAATTCTCAGACTTGGATAAATGATTTGGTTCTTTTTGATAATCTGATTTCTTGTTGACTTTCTTTTCCAAAGGAGAAACAAAGCAGCCATTAAAAACACTGAATTGAGAGTAGCAAGTATTACTCCCTCTAAACATTCTGTTTACCTTATTTCTAGTGAATTTTAGGAGAAAAATACGAAAAACCTTTCAGACAAAATAGAAACTAAAATGAGGCTGAGATGAGAATGCAAAATCTCCCGAGCTGTAGCAGAGCAAGCTTTGAGCAGTACATTTTTCCCTCTGGGCGTATTCAAATGTACCAAGTACGATGTTTGAAAACAAAACTAAACTGAATTTATTTTTCATGTGATGTTGAAATATTGCCAACATTTTTGTGGAAAGCTGTGGTTGTGCTACGCCGTTTAATAATGCATCTTAAATGAGCTTTTGATTTTGATTTTTCATTTTCTATATTTTAATAACTGCTATATCTTAAAATAAAAAGTTATTTACTGACAATAATTTGCTGAAAACTTAACTTAACTAGTGTAAAAGTTATCTTTGCTCTTTAACAGTCTCTCTTGTGACATAGTTGGGGCCATATTATGTCAAATGACCTGTCTGATGACAAGGATATCTATAGGCAGCGTAGGAAGCTGTATGCACAAGCGAACAAGCTGTGTTGTAAGTTTAGTATGTGCTCTGTACTTGTCAAAATCTCACTCTTTAGAGCGTATTGTACACCGCTGTATACTGCCCACCTGTGGTGTCGTTATAAACAAGGCAGCATTAGAAAGCTTACAGTGGTTTATAATGACAGCATGAGGCTGCTGCTGAGAGCTCCAGCACAAGCCAAATGTTTGTCAATGTTGGGGTACCTACCTGCTCTGCTGTGTTACGTGGCCTTAAGTATGGATTTATGTGTAGGGCATCTTAGTCCAAAAATGACTTAATTGTCTAACCACGTTCGCAGTTCTGTCCGATTTTTTCCAGACTGTGGAACCATTGGCGAACATGTCTGTATGCTAGACACTGAATATTGTGGATGGCTGTATATTTTTTACTCTGTGTGTCTGTTTGTTGATGTTTGTTTGTACGGATATGGATCCTCCTGGGTCTGAAATAAAGAATTATATATATAGTTGAATATGTGTCAAAATTCCCAATGGGTCTTCAAACCGTCACTGAGGATACGCTGTCCTTTATCTCTCCAGACAATGGGAAAGGTGCAGGCTGAGAATCCAGACTCCACAGTCATTCGACCACAACCTGGTAAGTGTCTCCACAAGACGAGTCACGTCACACTTTCAAGAATGGAAGACAGTGTGCCATAATTTGTTAAATGGATAGGGTTTATTGTGTTTATTTCTTCTCATTTCTCACAGGCATGTGTGTGAAGACCATCTCCGAGCCAAGCAAGGAGAAGGTCTTCGTCAACATCTGTCAATCAAATTCCGTCCCACATCCACCAGAGCTCTCCAGGGAGGAGCTGGTGGAGCTGCTCCAGTCAGAAGACCCCAGCGGCTACAGGGTTCCCATGTCCCTGGGCGAGCCACACACAGAAATAGACAACAGTACGTCGTGACTAAAGCCAAAGATGAAACCTTTTCATTGCCGGAGTAACATACCTATATTAACTTCATTCAGAGACTCTTCATAATCGTCCCTTCACGTCAAGACAGCAGCTACTCATAGTCATTATCAGTGTTGAACTCAATGTAATGACACTACTAGTGTTTAACTACATTTAGCTGTAGCTTGCTGGTAGTTCAACTAAATTCATATTTGCCTAGTGAAGTAGTTAGAAGTAGTTTTTTTTATTTTATTTTTTTTGCCATTTTATGTATAGTTATAGCCTGGAAATCCAGATAGGTTCTGGCCATGATTAATATACATTCCAAACTCAAGGGGCGGCACCTACGCGTGCATTTCGAATACCGCTGCACACGACCATTTAGAGCAATTAACAATGTGACGCATTAATATATTATTTTGCCGTGGTTGGTCGGCAAAACGGAACATTCTTCTTTCTTGCTAATGAAAGATCTGAGTGCCGTATTCCAAGTTGTTAAATGTCGAGGCCAAAGCCGTTTCAAACTCAAAACAACGTATCCGTATCCATCTTTGTTGTTTTCATGCCCAGCACTGTCGTCATCCGGTTACGTCCGCCCCAGAGCCCCATATATAGGGCTCTGGCCCGCCCATATCAGATAGAACGATTTGATTGGTAAGTCAGAATTTTCCGACATAGTTAATGAGCTCCAATGCATCGTGTCCAGACCAGCACGCTGAGCCAATTTTAAATTGGCCAGCGGCAGGTCTGGATATCCAGGCTAGTATAGTTACTGAAACTGCAAACATTTTTGGGCCATAAAAGGAAAGGAATGAATTTAAATTTTACCATTGCCTTTTTAATTGAAACACCATTTACGAGCATTGACTGTCAATTTAGCGAAGTTTACACAAGTTAGCTTAGCTGTTGGCTAAATGAAGATTTCATCATTTGTACATTGCCAATAGGATAATTTTTCTGTACAGTAGTATGAACATCTTTTTCAAAGTAGCTTTAGTTCACCAAACTAGATTTCTGCCTAGGGTATCTTTGTTCTACTTTTTCCACTGTGCTGTAATTTTTCCTCATTGTTTGAGTGCTATGATGCATCAGTTAACATTAATGGAAGCAGTGCGATGATATGGTTGTAATGGCACTTTCGATTGCAGCTGTTTTCACTTTGGTTTTTTAAGTGTCAGCAGCACATAAAGAGGCTTGTTTAGGCCTGTGGGTTCAAATAATGATTCCTGGCATTGAACTCCTGGCACAGATTGAGAGGGCTCTTGGTTATATAGTCTTAAGATAAGATATACTTTATTCATCCCAGCAGGGAAATTCAGATGCTACAGCAGCCAGCATACACAGAACACAACACAGCACATATAGGCCTATCCCCACCCAAACATGAGCATACATACATAGCCAAGATGAGAAAGTGGTATGGATAGTCTCTGTGCATAAGTGCATAAGTAGCTGTTACTCGTATATAACAGTACACAAATACTAGCTCTGCCAGTGCATATGATATGATAAAAAACAAAAATTATGCTAAAAGAAAAAGCAATCAAGTGTGCAATTATACATGTGCAAAAAATGCAAAATATGCAGCACAGGCTAAAGTTTAAAAGTTCAAATGTCCTCTGTCCTTACTGAAAGGGGAGTCATTATAAAGTGCAATTGCAGTAGGTAAAAAAGTGTTTTTGTATCTGTTATTTTTGCAGCTTAGCCGCCGTAGCCTCCCACTAAAAACACTCCTCTGTTTACACACAAGACTGTGTAAGGGATGCATGTTATTGTCCATAATGTTCAGCAGCTTCTGTACCATCCTTCTCCCCATCACCACCTCCAGGGGCTCCACAGCAGTACCCAGCACAGAGCCAGCCGTCCTGATCAGCTTGTTGAGCTTTTTAGAGTCACAAGCCCTGATGCCGCTGCCCCAGGAGATGGCCGCAAAGAAAATGGCACTTGCCACAACAGACTGATAAAAAGACATATCCCTCTGTAAACACAGTTAATGCTCCCACATGCAGTAGGCAGGAATGACTTAAGTTGCCAACTCCACATCTACAACTCCATCGTTGTTATATGTGTTGGCTCCCATATATTTTCCTATGGGATGCTTACAAAGGAAAGCGTTTAGAAAAACAAATTAACGAAAAACACTATACTGGGAAACTATCATGGGAAAACAACACAGTCTGTCTTGTTTTCCCACAATAGTTATTGTGAACTTTGTTTCCTTTCGTAGCTATGATGTTCTATTTAAAAACTCTTAAAACACGCAGTTTATCTAAGGCAATTCAACTCTTTTATTTTTTAAAGCATGTTTGATGGATTGAATATACATGTCTTTCTGTGTTTCAGACTCTCAGGGCTGCACAGCCTATGATGTTGTCATCAACCAGGACTTCTTCCAGAAGTGTCAGGTGTGTTTCTCTTATTTCTCAATCTGGTTCAAGAAAGGAGTAAGGAAATAGTAAAGATTTTAGAGGTGCTTGGATGGTGTATGCTCAAAGGGGGAGGTTTAGTTTAAAGTAATTGTCTATTTCATATAAGAGTAAGTTAATGAGTATAATATATTACATCTGCCTCAACTGCCTTATAAAATACATCATTGTATGTACTAACAAACTAGAGAAACCTGTAGAATATTAAATAATTCAACATTGCAAGTGATCTATATGTTAGGTGGATGTGTGGTTTTAGAGGTTATTTTATGCACCTGGGTCACATTTGAATTTCCGATAAAAAAAAATAAAAAAAAACGAAAACTCAACAATGTAAGGAACGGATTAAAGTGTGTGTTTATATTCTCAAATGTTAGCATAGCAGACTAGCGTAATACTGCCAACCTTGCTCTGTCCTGCTGGATTTGGGGAAGCAACCCCAGCCAAACTAATTATCAGAGGAAGTGCTGCATTTCCTTAACACATTTAGTTACACCTAGTTCTCAGCCTAAACTCCTGTTGTTGTTGTAATATTGAAAGTGAAACACACATCCAAGTATATAAGCTAAGTAGTCAGTCAGCATGAATGAAAAAATGTGTGTCCCAGGCAAAATGTGGAAGCACGAGTTGATAATCCACCTACCGTACTTTTCGGCCTACAAGCCGCGACTTTTTCCCCGTTTTTCGACCCTGTTATTACACAGCACAGTATATATTCTGTAGCTACTGGGGATGGGCGTTAGTAATCGAGTACTCGAGTACTCCTCGTTTCAAATGATCTCGATTGGTGGATGAGGAAAATCGTTTTTTGTTTTTTTTAGTGTTTGTAGCCTTTAGGCCGGCCGGCGGGCCGCCCCTATTTTAAAATGTTATATACGTGTACAAAACGGCACAAAACGGATGTAAAGTTTAACAAAATTAAATATTTTGATCCAAGTTAAATAAACTAAGCGTTGTGTCAAACAGAAACCGCAAATAACTGCCACCTCCGTGCAGCGCAGCCAGTGTGTGGCCTCCACAGCACCGCGGAGCTGAATGCGGTGCTGGAAAACTTGGAAAGGCACGTAAAGAAGCCAGGCTGACTTCGGGCACATTCGAGCAAACGATAAGAAGCCTTTATAATGGAATATAGGATTGAGATTCAAAAGCCGACGATGTAACGTTCCGTTAACGAGGAATTAGTCGCGGTAATTAGTCACGGACAGGAGTGAGCATACGCGGTTGGATATACTAGCCTACTACTTCTACTGCTTTGGTGAGTTATTTAGCCTATCTATGTGTTTAAATTGTAGGACAATAATTGTATTGTATTTGCTGCCCTTCTTATTTAAAATGTCTATTTTGAATGTTAGCCAACTGCAGCCCATGCTTTTTTCTCTCTTTTTTTTCTCTCTCCACCGCAGACCTACTCGATCGGTTTAAATTGTGGCCCGCTTATTTAATTACTTTCAGTTAGGAAAATGTGTTTTAAACTTGTGGAAAATAAATCCTTAATATCATATGGCAACTGTGACTGTTTGACATAAGCATTGAGCGCTTTATTGCGGTCAACCGTTGTTCTGTAGACAGATGCGTTGCGTCCTAAAAATAGAAAAAAGTTTAACGAGGAATGATTGATCCTCGAGGAATGCAAGCGATCACACGAGTAGCGAAAACACTCGTGCCCATCCCTAATAGCTACTATTGCACAAAATGGTAACACTTACGTACGTTATGCAAATATGCAACTTGTTTGTTGAAATGTGGGAGCTTCCTCAAGCAGCCATCTCTTTCCCGACAATCCCCTCCGTGCACGAACTCTTACATATGGTAATTAAACATTATAACACCTGCGGCTTATTGTCCAGTGCGGCATATAGTACGGAAAGTACGGTAGTTAAACAATGAATGCTCTTATTACTCAGTCTCGTAATCTTATAGCAGTCTGGACTGCTATAAGATTACGAGACTGAGTAACAGTCTCGTAATAAGATTACGAGACTGAGTAATAAGAGCATTCATTGTTTAACTAGGTGGATTATCAACTCGTGCTTCCACATTTTGCCTGGGACACACAGAGCTTCAGCCTCACCTTTTTAACATGGGATAATGTGTTTGTGTTCTTTTTTTTTAGAAGGAAATGTCTAACCAAATTGCATAATATGAAATTATAAAAATGAAGTCAGTTGTGTATTTTACATTTGCTGAAGGAAATCTGGAAAATTGACCATGTCTTCCTTTGAGTCGTCTATGTTGTGCTGATCTTCTGTTATCGTTAGAGCCTCCTAATGCCATAGTGAGTGACAACAACCAGCAAATGTCCTCACCTCTTAATGTGAAACAATAGGGAATTGTTTGTGTCTTGTAGAAGGATCCCTTGTTCCAGCAGTTTGTCATTCTTGTGTCTCTGGAGGGTTTGGAGAGCAAATACAACCTGGAGTTGAGTAGAGGTGAGTGTTTGTTTTGTTCCTGCGCGTGTGTGTGTGTGTGTGTGTGTGTGTGTGTGTGTGTGTGTGTGTGTGTGTGTGTGTGTGTGTGTGTGTGTGTGTGTGTGTGTGTGTGTGTGTGTGTGTGTGTGTGTGTGTGTGTGTGTGTGTGTGTGTTCGTTCCTTGATGTTGGTGGCAGTTGTTGAGCTTCTCCTCTGTGTTTGTACAGACTGGAAGGTGCTGAAGAACAGGAAGTTCCTGGGTTCTGTTTGCGAGCAGAACATCCGGACCAAGAGCAAGCCGGTGATCCAGGAGCTGCAGCCTCAGTACGTCTATGTTTGCTTCTTGACACAGGAAACATACAGAGATTAACCTTTCTCTTTGTTGGAAACTTTTGGAAGACGGCCACTCCCCCTGCCGAGCACATTCCAACTGTCCTTTTTTTGTCATTTCTACCAATTCCAGAGGACTTAAAATAAAGCTACAGCTGCCAGTATCCCCTCTTTGTATTATACCCCACCAATGATCTGCGCATTAGTCTGGTTGTAGTTTACTTCCTTCAGCAATCAATCAGTAAAACAAATACAACTTAATTGTTCAATTCCGTGCAGAGTAAAGCACATGATGTGCTATACATGGCAGTAGACAACAAAATAAATAGCAGAGTATAAGTGAGTAAATAAAAAATATATAAATAAGAGAATACAGATTAAAGTATAAATATGAATGTAATGGTGATATACTGTGTAAGTATAACAATGACTTTACTGACAGTAAGTCTATGATCAGATGCTAATATCTGTCACTCTGTGTCCTTCCTACAGGGAGAGCTCCACTGCAGCAGCCAAAAGGTAAACCTCTTCTCATTTGTCTGTTAGAAGTGTTATGCAAAGTTAGAATAACATAAAGCCACACAGATGGGGTTTGTTCCCTCATTTCTCATTCCCGCTCTTTCTTTCTCCTTGTCTCTGAATCTTTTCCTTATTGTCCCCATATTTCCCATCCCCTCTTTGCCCACTCACTCGTAACTCTCTCTCTGCGCACATCCTTTCGCCATCTACAGACCAGAGTTCACTTTGCTTGTGGAGCCCCCCGCTGGTCAACCTGAGTACCTCATTGCAGAAATCAAGCTACCAGGGCTGGTGAGCCATACCACACACACACACACACACACACACACACACACACACACACACACACACACACACACACACACACACACACACATATAAACATACTGTTACTAATGCCTACCATGTTTCTTTCTTGATCCATTTGAACCTCACTGTCCTGTTGGGGAAGTATGAGTCGGAAGAAGGATGTAAAGGAAAATATTCTTAAACCCTAATAGGACAAAAAGGCATGCAACCAAATTGCCACTCGTTAGTCACTTTTCAACTCAACATCCCCACTGTCGACACTGTGACACTGTAGATTTAAATTCATCTATTTATTTTAATAATGTAGTAGCTATCGGTGCTGGAAGGTTTTGTCCGTGAAGAAGCAGCAGGCACATGACATAAACTGAATAACTGAATCAGCTAATAGCCGTCATTGCTAAAAACAATGAGTGAGTGTGGATTCTGACTAATCCTTAATCATGATAAATGTTCATTGCTCTGCACTTTCTCGCTGAGCTTTAGTTGCAACAGGGCACAAGGGAGATGAACTTCGTGACAAAGCAGAGAAGGCATTAGTTTGATACAACACAGCCTGTTCCCGAAACTGCATCCTCCAACAGGGAGTGTTTCTTAATCAGCAGTTTGTGGGGTTACAGGTTACATTAGAAAAATATCTGTTTGGTCCAGTTCAGATTTGGACTTCCCCTTATTTGGTCTGGCGAAGTTTGAGCTCCAGCAACTCCAGCCAAACTCTGATGAAATTGGGTGTCTATCTAGAAATGAAATAAACGGTTTTGCTTTCATCTGTTTGAAATTAAAGACCTAAAATATTTATGTGAAATCTGCCACCATCTTTATTTTAAGATTTTAATGTGCTGTAAAAAAAAAAAGGAGGGCAAGCCTTAGTAAAAGTTCAATTAAGACAAGGTGATGTGTCATAAGTTGCTTCATACTCACTTTAGAAGTAATCAGTGGATCAGTTTTAAAATGTAGTGTGGTAGCGTGTGTTTGAGTGTCATTTGAGTGTCATTTGAGTGAACTTGTCTCCCGTGCAGCCTTCGTCTCGCTGTCTGGTCCTGGACGTTGGCGAGGACCGGCTGGTGTTGACGGCTCGGCCCTCGCTCTTCCATCTGGACATCTTTCATCCATTACTCGTAGACCAGGAGAACAGTGTAGCGCAGTACAACAATAGCACTCAGGTACAACACACACACACATACACACACACACACACACACACACACACACACACACACACACACACACACACACACACGTACGTACAGCATATTCTATATAGTGTGCACTAAAGCACCAATGCATTGCTAAAACACACATGAAAATGAAACAACATTGTAGTACACCACAGAAGCAATGCACCACCACCAACAACATATAGTGCTCTGATATACTAAATAGAAACACTAAGGTATTATCAATCTATTAACATACTGTGCTCCTGTTTCCTCTTCTCAGATTCTTACAGTCACCATGCCTGTGGTGTCGTCATGAAACTGCACAAAGAATGTCCCATTTATGTTTACATAAAAAATTATGCTGTGTTAATAAAACATTTTTTTTTTATCAAATCAAATGTTTGTTGTTCTATTCACGACTTGAATCTCAGCAACCGGTCCCGAAATCTGTAAGGTGTCTTATTTCTGTCATTTTGCTTTTGAAACCAGGGGAGGGTAGGGATGACACTTAGAAGCACACAAATACAAATATTTGTCCGAGATTTAATCCCTTTTTACTTTTAAGCGCACAATAGTTTTGTTCATAAGAAAACTTGAACTAAAACATTCTGATTAATTTGGCCACATGTAAAAAATAAAATAAAATAAAATAAATACCCTGGCATCAGCTTATCATGTTAACCTTAGATTCCTGTTGTGCCAGTCATCTGCTGTTGGCCAGTTGGCCACTGAAGCCATGCTGAATCCATGTGATACTGTAAGCTGATGAGAGAGGGGGCGTTTCACTTCCATGATCCACGCCCACATTTTTTCTTCAGCCCTGAGCAGCCATAATCAGCATAGGTATAGACAGAGGCATAAAAGTGTCATGTATTCAACTATGTTTAATGTCAGTAGTCCAAATTCAAATAGATAATAATTTGCTCAATTGACCAGAGTTAAGCAGTTCAAATGTGCCTTTTTCTGACTATATTGCATAAAAAAATAAAATTATGATGTGTGGCTAAATCTGGCATGTCTTTGCCTCATAGGCAATAGAGTAAACAGTCATGTAAAGTCCCACTATATCCAAAAGGGTAAAAGTTCATTCTTAAGTTGGGAAATGTTGTTTTAACTCAATCTTTTCCAATGATAAAAGCAGTGAGATAGTAAGTAGACCTTGTGTTAAGGTTCTTTTGACAAACTAAGGTGCCGATGTAGTCAAGGGTCACTTCAGAAGCAAGCAAGACTCACAGGCTTCTGTGGCCAGAAAATACTGTTTGATATTGACAAAAGCTTTGGTCAGGGCTGGGCGTGCTTAGGAAAGCCTTTCTTGTTGCTCATTGCTATATCTTTTTAAATATAGCCACTTGCACGTATTAGAATCTTAACGATGTCTTCAGTCAATAACTTAAATCATAGATATAAATAGAGCAACATTTTATTTCTGTTATACGACCTCCTTAACACTTGGATTTAGCATCAGGATGCGTTGTGGTATGGTTCCTTTTTGTGTGAAGTCTTTCTATGTACGCCTCTTTCCGTGAATTGGAACGCTCCCCTCTCATGGAAAAAGCAAATGAAAGAAGCAGTCACTCTTCTATTTCTGCATCAGCCCCAGACATCCCTCTCTCCATCCGCTGCCCTCCCTCCCTCATTCCGCTATGATCTCTCTCCTGCTGTTACTAAGCGTCCACATCTGTTCGCCGTGCTCACGCTTTTTTCTCTCTGCCATGAGGTGGGTCCAGAAGTAGAAACAAATGCCATTGACGTAGCCATTGTTGATTCTGGTCCATCTTCAGATTGATTGAACAGAAGTGCATGCCACTTTAATGGTTGTGTGGCGTGTGAAAAGGAGGTAGCAATTTTTTTGAAAATCCTCTATGCCGTGATATTTTCGTACATTAATAATATAAAGCTATATTTACATGAGGAATGTATAGGATTACTGGATGTAATGTGAAAGAGATGCCTCTTAGGGATGAACCCACTGAGATGAATTACTGGATCCTGCAACAAGCATGTTTTGGTTGACTCTCAACTAGCAGGCAGCCCCCTCAGCGAATAAATGATTTGCCCAGCACCAAACAGAAAAACAAAACAAAAAACACATTTAGGATTGTTTCACAACTACAGAGAAAGTTTTTTTTTTCCAGTTTTTCTTTTCCATTATGCACACATTAAACGAATGAAATAAAACGTGTGATTGTTAAAGGTGCTGGTGGGCTGATTTTGTAACCTTTGGGCAGGGCCATGCTAGCTGTTTCCCCCTGATTCCAGTCTTTGTGCTAGGCTAACCCAAATGGCTGGAGAGAAATGTGAGTGGAATCGATCTCATCTAACTCAGCAGGAATGTGAACAAGCGTGATAATGTTAGAGCTCTGATAGCACCGTAGTATTTACAACCGAAATCCTTACATTTTTGCCTCTTTTCCTTTATTTTATGTTTCATCTTTCAACACTGACTCATCACAGCATGTTGGGTCACTTTTAATGAATGAAAGTACAATAACCATTGTCTTTTAACAAGCTGCTGCTTGTCCTCCGACGCATCTATCTCTCCCAGCTCTTCCCTGTCAGCTTTCTCTCCCTTCCATCTGTCACACCCTCCCTCTTCTTTCATCCCCCTCTCCACCTGCCCCGCTGCACCCCTCCATTTGTCCAGTGAGGTCATCCCTCTGTTCTCCCTAATCCTGCGAGGTGCTCGTCTTTCTGCCTCGGCTTAATCCGCCTGTGGCCCCCGGCCCTGATCACACATACACACACACAAACACACACACACACACACACACACACACACACACACACAAATCTGCACACTTGCGCACAAAGTCTCACAGTTATTCTTGTGTTGGATACTTGGACACTCAGTAATTCTCACAGCATGCATTACACACATAGTTATTCAGACAGTGCTGCTCATACACACGCACACGCACACACACACACACACACACACACACACACACACACACACAGTGCCCGTCCATTTCGCTGTATAAAACTTCCACTGTCTCTGTGTAATAGCCACTCAGTCTGTCTGTCCCTCTGTCCGTCCCTTGTGTCTGGTGAGACCACACCTTCATACAGGTATGTCTGTTTCTAATATGTCCTCATTAGATTGTGTTCCCATATGAAGGATGACAGTAGAATAGAATATAATAATGTAACACTTGAAAGATTGTTTATGATTTCTCCAGGCAGCCATATTTATTTAGTTAAAAAAAACTTTTATTTGTCTGGAGTATCGTCACAGGGGACATTTTGTGGCATGTATTCAGATTTGTCAGTGCTTTCAAAAACTTCTGAAAAACTTGTTTTTGTGTTTAAGGGTACTCTGGCATGGGTCCCATCAGCCAATAAGCAACCCTTTCAATGCAAAAAAAAAAAAGGTTTTAGGATTTCTGAAGTTACATATGAGTCTGCTAAGCTTCATTTTGCATTTGCATAGGTTGTCTGTGCCCTGCTTCTAAATATAGCAGACTTAAATATTGGGCTTCTGAGCATCTTGAAATGCACCATAAAAAGAAAATGAATAATAAAAAGTTAATAATAATAATAATACCATTTTAATGAAAAAACTATATATAATAGCAACATTTAGAGTTGAAGGTATTTAGATACCGGCTTCTTAAACTTTTCCTGCTACATCAACACAGTTTGGAGCTTTTTAGACTGTGTGGTGAGGATTACCAAGACGTCTGTTTTCAGATAACATTCTTCCTAGCTGTGAACAGAAAAAAAATCCCTTCACATTTATTGTTTTTGAGCAACTTCAGAAATCTATTATTGGATATTGCAATTTAGCTTTTGCTGTTGATTTGTAATTTAAGTTAACCAACTCATTTATTCTTCCAATTTCAACAATCACCTCTTTATGAAATACTTACAAAATACTGAAAATTATTATTTATTGCATACAATGTATGAACAGGCTGGGTGCATGTTCATTGTCCAGTAGATTATTAATATGTACTCTGGTCCAGCTGGGTAGGGGATTTCATTTTGTAGCTCAGACACAGGATGAGTACAAACACTGACCTAACAACATGTTCCCACCTTTCGTTTTTTAGTAGGAATACTGGATGAGTCGGAGGGATATACTCATAGGGTATTAGGCTTTAATACAGTACATTATGGTGTGTGTGTGTGTGTGTGTGTGTGTGTAACATTTGCAGTGGCTAGTTCAGTGTGAAGTTCGCTGTTTGGTTGCTTCCTTTAGTGTGATTATTTCATTCCGATTTGTTCAACAGTCTAATTCTTCCTCTGATGACATGTAACAGCAAACTAGACCATCACTGCCAAGAATGCTATTTTATATAGTTTGTCTTAATGCCTTTGTCATGGGTACACTCACCCTGGAACAACAGCTGGCTAGTAAAAGCACTACCACTTTTGTCCAAAAGGGGTGCAAGAATTAACAAAAACTGAAAGTTCCTCGGAGCACCTTTAAAATCAAATTTAACACAGTGCCGACCAACTGACCGATAAGCTTGTATTCAATATGTTGGAATATTGGGCTGTCGGAATTATGCATCATAGTGACGTCTCTGATTGGTGGAGAGCGCATGAGCGGGGCTCAACCTGCCAAATGGCTCTTCTGTGAGCAGCCACTTGAATTATTGGCAGTGCACTAATAAAGTTTCAAAAAGGAATTTTTTGCTCAAGCAACAAAGTGGCTCTTTCTTCCAAATTGTTAAAGTGATAAAAAGGAAATTAACCAACTTAAAAACAATTTAGATGAACAACTTAATTTACTTGGGCTAGCTAGCTAGCTGTAGGCCTACAACAAAGCACATTGTTGGCTTGAAGCGACTAAGGATGTATATTAACATTTAAGCCAACTCTGTTATGTTTTCATTTCCTTCTACACATTTTTCATTACTATTATTACCCCCAATTTTTTGGCTAGCAACATAGAACATGTGGGGCGACTGTGACTCAGTTGGTAGAGCGGGTTGGCCGATGATCAAAGGGTTGGAGGTTCGATCCCCGCCCTGCCACCTGTGTCATAGTTGTTGTGTCCTTGGGCAAGACACTTAACCCACCTTGTCTCGCGTGAATGTCGATAGTTAGCCTGCTATCGGTGTATGAATGTGTGTGTGAATGGTAACGTGGGAATGGGAACAGGTCTCCCTTGCAAAAGAGTCTTCGGTCTCAATGGGATATACCTGTATAAATAAAGGTTAAAAGAAAAAGAACATTCAGCTCAGTTATGACATTCCGGCTACTTAATTTCAAATTCGTAACATACTTTCAGAAATGTTAAATGTTTTCTGCAGAATATCCTCCATTCAAACCCTTAAAAACCCATCGTACTCATTCATACCTCATCCTACAAGTTTCATTCAAAAGTCAAAATGTTCAGGAATGTTCATACATCCATTTTATCGTACAACATTCAAATCATATTCATAGGTTTCAAAATATTCAGCCTTGTTTGAAGGCTTGTAAAATTCATCTTCTCAAATTTGACAATAAAGTGGGAGCAGATGGAACGGAATGTGATACAGTGGGAGCTACAATGTAGAACTGGTTAAAAAATAAAACACAATCGCTTTCACTCGCACACATCTAACCCTACATGGAAAATATTGATATCAAAACGTGGGAAATCCTGTGCTGGTCGCATACATGATAGGCCTACTACTGAACCAACACATGGGAGCTGTAGCTTATGCTTCCAAGCTAAAGGATGCCCAACCAACTGCCACATGAACTCATATATTACCTGAGACCTGAAATTCCCGGAGGTAGGCAGACAGTCCTACACTTTTAACCTGATCTGGTTCTCATGTTTTTTCACATTACAGACACAATTGACTCACGGATTGGGAGTTAGAGCCTGAGGCAGCAGTTTGAGGTGAAGTTTTGGATGAAATGACCTCTCTGAGCCCTCTAACAGGTGGGATGTCTGCCTCATTATGACAAACACACAGCTTGGTGCCTCACTCTGCCGACTATTAAGCAGATTTTTAGATTTTTTATTCAACTTAATAAGAGTTTCATATTCATATTACAAAACATTCTTATTTATACTTCATACCTATTACATTTTAGGCTATCCACTCTAGCGTCAACTTTTTTACATTTATGATTGAGCTTTTTTTCACTTTTCATATTTTCAGTTAGAACTAGTTACTATTTATTTATTCATTTTTTTCATTCAAAACTTTTTACATTTCATTGTCATTCAGCTGTTCAGTACCTTCCATGTACTGCATAGTCATACTCATTCAACATTCAGCTGTCCGGTGTACCGTCGGCTTTTCAGCATCAGCATTCACACCGGAATGTCTTCAGAAATTGCATTTCTAGTTTGCGCTCTGTCTCTTTACCGACCTGTTTCCATCTACGCTCCTCTCCCCGTCTGGACTCTATTAATAGGCTACAATATCATCTCTTTAACACTAATGAGGTATCGCTGCATGCCCATTCTCTTTTACTTTACACACACACACATGTTGCCCTTGACTAAAATTAACCCTGCTAAGGCCCTATAGCCGTTTGACTGCTGGAACTTGACTCCTCTCCCAAATCCCCTGTCTACTCATGCCTCCCACACCCTCTCTCAATTCAACTCCAAACTGGGCTGTTTCCAGACTCTCCAGGCAGGGGTGTTGAAATGTGCCCCTCTTATTCATCCATCCATTATTTCTCCCACTAGTCACTGTCTCATCCGTCATGTACTTATTTAGAGGTCTTACCTTTGTGTCCCTCTTGAGTAAAGTGTAAGGCCTTCCGTCTTCATTTAAGAGTGAGTCATAGGAAAGGCCCCATCAAAATAAGAGTACCTTTCCCAAGTAACTACTTGTGTCCTTTGACTGTATACAGCGAATTAATATAAGAAGATGCATAACATAAACTGTAGAAGAAAATATACTTCTCTCTTTAAAGGAATAGTCAATTTGAGAAATATTTTGTTTTTAAATGTATTCTTTTGCTGAGTTACAATAAATGAGAATATCAGTACATCTCATGTCTGCACAAAAAACATAGGCTACCAGCAGCTGATTATTATTTCATACCTTGTTATTATAAATATGTATTTTCTTTGCTTCAATCAATACAAAAACAGAAGTGAAAGACCTGTGGTTTTATGGGGGGAAATTAGATGGTCTATTTCTTGGTTGGTGCAATAGCTTCCCTCTTCTTTACATTCCATACTGAGCTACCCAATTGCGAGCTGTAGTGTAAATCTACCTTGTGCAATACATTTTTCTTATCAAACTGTCAGCAAGAAGTGAAGAAAAATAATCAAACTATGTCTTAAAGGTTCTATTGTATGGTCTATTTTTGTGACATGGAACCACATTATTACATCATTTTAAATGGAAAGTTTGAAACTGAGAAGGCAGACATTAGACTGCTTCAAAGGCCCTCCCTCCCGTGTGTATGAACACAAACAGAGAGGGGCTCAGCAACAGCGCATGGAAGATTGGACACATAGCGATTTGCCGTTGAAAGGACTGGCTGCCCGGCTATGCCAAGCTGCTGGTTTCTGGCACGGCCGGTGGGCACGAAAACAGACAGGGAGAAGATGAGGTAGAGTGTTTGATGACAGTTACCACCTTGATACATTCAACCACGTGGCTGCTCTAAATTGCTCCTGATGAAAGGAATAAAGAGTGAGTGGCAGAGAAGATAGAAGGGCCTGGCAGTGTGTTGAGGGATGATGGAAGGAAATGGAGAGATGTCTGATCTGAATCTTAATGAGTTTGTTGGAAATAAGATTTACCTCATTTTAAAAGCTACTTATTTTTTTAACAGTTTTGAATAATGTCTGTTGGAAAGAGTGCAGAAATATAATTGGACGCTTAATCAAGTAAAGGGAACCTCATGACCTGTGTCCAAGACCTCCATCCAAACTGATGACTGATTTTCTAAGCCTATCAGACGTCTGTGTTATGCTTATCCAAAAATGTCTGTGAAAGCAGATATGATGTTAGAGGTGCTAAGTTGAAGTCAACACTCAAGTGTGAGGAAATGCCCCTTTCATTTTGTGCTGGTGAGATGTTCAACAGTATTTCAGTATCTTAAGGTACATGATCACATCTAATAATTAGTCTTATACAGCAGGACAGAGGGAGATAGGCTGAATGATAACAAGAGTGGAGAAGAATGATATAAAGAGATGTGGGGTGGGGAGGGGGGGGGGTGATCAAGGAAGTGAGGAACTCTATCCCGCCTGGCCTTTCTGCGTTGTCACATTCTCACCTGTTGACGCTCCATCAGTGTCCCTGTGTCCGCAGCCAGGAAGGTGTCAGCACACACACACTGTGTCCGTCTGTCTGTGTGCGTGGTTTGTGTGCCAGGACAATCGCAGCTCACAGGGACAATTTATAGACGAAACCATCTCAGTGTGCATTGCTTTGCGTCTCTATGTGATGTGTGTGTGTGTGTGTGTGTGTGTGTGTGTGTGTGTTTTATATCTTCAAAGTCATTCATGGCCACATACGATTCAGTAATGATGACTTAATCATTCACTTAAACGCAGACAGGTCATTAAGCTGGCATTTAAACCACATTGGCTGCTCCCTTGAAAAATAATTTATAATGTTACCAAAGCGCCTGTTATGTTGCAGTCATTCAAACTTCAAGGCAATTTTCTTACAATGACAGATATTGCAATGCTTTGTCTTGAAAAACATAATGGTGGATGATAGGTTATTGTCACTGTGTGGTGAAACTTTTCATTACAAATACAGGATTTCTCATTGTCATGTATTTCTCTTGTTTGCAGCCATGTCAGACATTGAAGAAGAATACGAGTGAGTAGAGCAGCATCCATCACTGCCAATGGCTTGACAGAACAGGATCATTTCAGCACAAACGCACCAACTGTGACGTTAACTAATAAATATGTTCTTCTGCTTCTTTTTTCCTCGTTTCCCCAGGGAGCAGGCAGAGGAGGGTAGGTTCAATAAGAATTTGAAAATGATTATTTGGGCTAATTCTGCTATCTTTAAAGCCATGTACAGTATACCTTCCATGTGTTTAGTTCATTTGCATTGTCCCTTTCTTAAATAAACAATCAATCAATCAATAACTTTTATTTTCACTCGAAAGACACTGAGGTTTTTCCCTCATTTACAGTGACGACAAGTGTACAAAATAAACACAAAGGATAACATAATGTAATGAGCAGAGAAAACAGATATAACAGTCAGATGTGCACAATTCAGAAATCATTGAATAAACCAAAAGTAGGAAGAGCATGTCATTTTTCCACGAGTTAGGAGCACTACATGAAAAGGCAGTCATTCCTGGCTGGAGTGAGCTCAAAAAACCATAGGTGGAGTAGCTCACTGGACCGGGTACATAGGTCTCTGTGTTATTAAATTGAACTTTAATTCCCGGTCCCTTCTCTCTCTACCAGAGGCTGAGGTGGAGGAGGAGGAGCCCGAGCAGGAAGAGGAGGAGGAGGTGGAGGTGGAGGAGGAGGAGGTGAATGCTGGAGGTAAGGTTACAAAGACTCCCAGAATCCCTGGATGACGTTCAGGGAAAGCTGCAAGTCTGTAGATAACACTGGTTTGATCCCAACATGTTGAAAATACATAACATTATTATGATTATAATAAAATGTCCTTCTTTGTCGTCTGAGGAAGTTGTCAAATAACCCAGAAATGATGTGAAGGCCATTGTAGCTTTTGTAAATTCTCTGAACAGGAGTGGTAGATACAGAGCATTGCAATCTAGAACTTTCAGCACTAGGCAATGCCAAAACACACCTATTATTTCACACTGCACCTTTAAGCCCAAGTTATTTTGGCTATAGCCTATAAATCCAACACAAGTAAAAGTGTCTGAAACTGGGTTAGATATTTTGGATAACAAGCCCAGCCACTGATGTTTTAAAACAACAGATGAAATCTACGTGTAGCTGTAGACAGGAGATGGTTTACTATGCATTAACTACCAATACGCCCATGGTATTACAAGGTGAAGAGGCTTGCCCGATGCCTGGATTGGGTCCCTTTAGCCCCACTCATTTAGGTTTATCTCATCCGATGTGCATTTCGACGTCAGACAAATGTTTACTTCAATGTCAGTAAAAAATCCAGTCTTATGTAAAAGATTATCCATCATGCAATAATGAATGCTTGATATTCCACAAACATTCTTGCTGGTGTGTCATTCCTTTCGCTGTTTATGTCTTGGCTGTCTGTCTGTCTTGGCTTCCTCGCACCTACCTTTGCATATTTTCACCTTTATCTCTTATTTTCCTTGCCTTCTGACCTCAACCCATCCTCTCTTCCTTGAAACCGCTTTTAGCCATAGTGCCCCTGACTCCTGGAACAGCCTACAACATACAATTCAAATAAATACACTCATAACTGTTAACCAATTTAAAATAATTATTTTGAATCAGTCCCTCTACACTTGTAACTGTTTTAATTAGGCTATTGTCTCTTTCATTCAATTGATCTGAATGTTTTAAATTGTTGTTGTCTGTGTGTGTGTGTGTGTGTGTGTGTGTGTGTGTGTGTGTGTGTGTAAACTTGTTATGTATTCTCATTGTATATTCTGTATCTGTACAAACTCGACGTCATTGTAAAAGAGGGTCACCCCTCAATTGATCTTTCGAGGTTAAATAAAGGAAATGAAATGACTTTACTTTACTTTACTTTACTTTACTTTACTTTACTTTACTTTACTTTACTTTACTTTACTTTACTTTACTTTACTTTACTTTACTTTACTTTACTTTACTTTACTTTACTTTACTTTACTTTACTTTACTTTGCTTTACTTTACTTTACCTTTTCTATTCCCTTTCTCATAATCAATGCTGCCTTTGTCGCTCCATTATGTTTTGTATGATACCCTCCTTCCATTTTCCATTCGCTCTTTTCATGTGACTGGTGCACCAGATCAAGACGCCCAAGAGGAAGGTGAGACATGGTAGACGTGTGGTTCCCTTAAGGGGTAAAACTCTCACCTCCCCTCCTCTCCTTGCCCTCAAGCTCAACACCACTTTGGCTAACTCAGACTGTTTTAAATTAGTAAGCTAACATATTAAAAGAAGATCTACTTCAGGAAACCCCATTGAAAAAAAGGTTGTACTTTATAGAGAAGTTTGGTCTCATCAATAATTCCTGACAAACAACCTTATATTTTAGAAAAATGTTAAGGAATAGCTGATAGCTTGTGATCCAATATGTAAATGCAAAATGTATGTTGTCTTTTCTGTTCCCAGTCCCATGCCTGCTGTACTGTTAGTCGCATTAATAGCGTAATCAACAACTTTCCGATTTTTAAATTAAAATTTATATTAACTTTCTCTTTTCTTGTCTTTCTCTCTTCTATCAACAGAAGAGGAGCGCCCCAAACCCAAGTATGTTCACTTTATTTTATTTGGTTTGGTTGCAGCAGTTGTTCTTTTCTAATTCCTATCAATCTTATTTTTATCTTTTAATTAACCACAAACATCTGTGCATCCTCTTTTTTTTCTCTCCAGACCAATGGTGCCTCAACATGCCCCACCAAAGATTCCTGAAGGCGACAGAGTGGATTTTGATGTAAGTTATGATCATTTCTATATTAAGACCAACATATACAGTATGTAACATCTATCATCCTGTAACAGCATACAACCCCCTCCAAGCTTGTGGATCTATGAGTTCATCAACCTCTGGCAAAGAAGAAGCAGCACTGTCACACCATATGTTACACAATACAATAATTCATTTTCCAGAAGTACTGTAAGATAAACTGCAAATAAAATGTAGTCCATCCCATGTATTATTTTTGACATGAGACTTTCAGTTGAGCCATGCCTAATACGTTCCTGTAGAGCCCTGTTTGTGAAAATTGATAGCCCCCTTGTTCAACCAGGACATCCATAGAAAGCGCATGGAGAAGGATTTACTGGAGCTGCACACTCTGATCGACGTCCACTTCGAGGCAAGGAAGAAGGACGAGGAAGAACTCATCGGCCTCAAGGAAAGAATTGTGAGTTCACTTATACTGAAAGCTTTGTAATCAAGGTTAGATAGGCACATAACTTTTTCATATAAATGAATATTGGTTACATTCAAGACATCGCCAAACGGGTCGACACAAACTTTATTAAGCCTGTAAGTTCCGCAAAACTCTCTGTATTTCTCAGTATGGCAGCCTTTACAAACTGGTGTCGCCCCCCCCCCCCCCCCCCGACACTGGCGCAGGTGCTCAGAAAAATCACAAGAAGCACCTAAGAAATCTTTAAGTAGTTAATTCTACTGCTAAGAAAAAAAACCTGGACATACAGCAGAAGGAATAAAACCATCCGCGATCACTGGGGGCTTACTGTACCTCATGAATATGTGTCAAAAGTGTTGTTGTAATGACTTAGAATTCCTCATGAGGGCGACAGAAGTTACGCAGTAAAGCTTTATTCATACTATACTTAAGTACAATATCGAAGTACTTGTAATTGGTATATTTCCATGTTGTGCCTATTCATGCTACTAATAGAAATAAGCAACTTTTTACTCCAATACATTTATGTGACAGCTGTAGTTCCTATTTACCGTACCTTGGCAGATAATTCATTGGTACATACTTTTGTATGCTACAAAACCTATGAAGGATCAAACCAGGGGCCCAGTCCCCCACCTTTTTCAGCTTGTGACTGCTTACAATATGCAGTGTGTAGTTGGGGCTCCTTGTCACTATGCAGACGTGTGTGAGTTGTTAGCAGGTCAACCAAAGAGACATTTCACATTAAGACAGATGTCCCAAAGAAATCAAACCATCCAATATTTCACTAAAAAAGCAAAGATGTTAACTTTTGAATACCATATTAACGGAGGGTTCCTAACAATGCCACACAGAATATATCACTCACAGGTGCCCCTTGTTCTGCAGAATGAGCACTTGTACTTCTGATATATGTAAAGACTTTCTTGTAATATTTCAGTGCCTTCAACTTTTGTAGGATTTTCAATGCAGTACTTACTTGTAAATGAGTACCGGGTATTTCAACATCGGTGTTTTGACTGGACTTGAGTAACTGATCTGAGTACTTTATCCGTCACTGTCTCACAGTGTGAATGTGAAAGTTGCTAATTAACTTTGAATTATAAAAAAAAAGATAATGTGTAATGTGTTCTTTTTATCCAAATGTTGCTCAATGTTTAGTATACTGCATTTAAACAGTTGCTGACTTTCTTGTGTGCTTTGCTGTCCATCAGGAGCACCGTCGCTTTGAAAGAGCAGAGATCCAAAGGGTTAGAGCCGAGAAGGAGAAGGACCGACAGAACCGAATTGCGGTAACACACATTCATAATAATCACATAAAGATTAATCTCACAGTCCACACAGTCACACCTAAACGTGATCTTCCCTCTCCTTGTTCTGCACCACACTTCTTCTTCTGTTGTCAGGAGGAACGGCAGAGAAAGGAGGAAGAGGAAGCCAAGAAGAAGGCTGACGATGATGCCAAGAAGAAGAAAGTACTGACGGGTATTGGAGCCAACTTTGGAGGCTTCCTGACCAAGGTCAAAAGGGGTTCTGTTATACTCTATGGAGAAGACAGTGATGATTAGAATGATGATGAGGAGATGTTGTTATGGACCATGACTGTGTACTGTGTGTGTGTGTGTGTGTGTGTGTGTGTGTGTGTGTGTGTGTGTGTGTGTGTGTGTGTGTGTGTGTGTGTGTGTGTGTGTGTGTGTGTGTGTGTGTGTGTGTGTGTGTGTGTTCTGTCCCAGGCTGAGGCCAGGAGGGGCAAGCGCCTGACAGGCAGAGAGATCAAGAAGAAGACTCTGGAAGGGAGACGCGAGTCACTATGCCTAGACAATATTCGGGAGGATGGGCTTAAGTGAGTGTCCTCCAATTGTACTTTAGACAGCTAGGCTAACACAAATAATAAGAAGATGAAGTGTTTTTTGTTTGTCAGCAACAAAGATGACGCTAAGATTACTAATATTTTGTCCTTGTGTTTTACAGGCAAAAGGCCCAAGACATGTGGAACTCCATCTACCAGCTGGAGTCTGATAAGTTTGACTTCATGGAGCACATGAAGCACCAGAGATATGAGGTGAACTGCAAACAGAAAATAACAGAAGGTTGTAACAATGATGTTGAGATCGGATTGGCAGAAAAAAACAAAAACCTTGATTATTATAATTGTATCTGTTTGTTAGAGAATAATCAAGCAATTTGAAAATGACAACCTGGGCTATGGGGAATTGACTTTTTCCTGACATTTCATTGACTAAGAAATCATATTTAAAAAATGAGTGTATAATGGGAGCTGTACTTACAATTATTTTTTTAATGTTGTTATCTTGTAATAAATGGTGGATTAACTTGTGATTCTCAAGATCACAAGATAAGCAATGAAAGGAGATCATGTAATAAACATGAGGGGAAACACCCTTTTGTGATAAAAGCAGTACCGCCTTATCTCAAGATAAAGACAGTTGATATTATAATATAAATAATAAGAGGAAAAAAACCTTTGTTGAGCTTTGTTTTCTCATGATCGCAAGAAAATTAACTTGTTAAAAACAAGGTAACATCATAAGGTAACGTCATAAAAAAAAAGAATTGCAAGCACAGCTGTTCTTAGCTTCCACAGTGTAAATAATACATCACGAAAATACATTGCAGCCCTAGTTGCTAATCAGTCTCGCAAAGTCAGACCAAACTATAGCTAGTAGTATGATATCAATCAATCTGGCTTAGATCAGTATGTTATGATCCGGAATATTTTTTTATACATTGTACTGTGCTGATAGTATGGATCTCTTTCGTAATCATTTGAAAATCTCTCTGTCACCTTTTAAATTCTGTTTGTATGTCCCTTTCAGATCACTGTGCTGCTGAACAGAATCCAGCATGCTCAGAAATTGTGAGTAGCTACTTTAACATAAAGTATGATAAACTGTAGCTGTAAACTTAATCTGTTAGTTGTATCCTTAATTCTCTTCCCTTCTCTCTCCCTCCAACAGTAAAAAAGTCCACGGCAAAGGGAAGGTTGGCGGCCGCTGGAAGTAAAGAGGAAAAAAAGAGGAAAAAGAGAAAACCAAAAAAACACAGTGACAACAGAGAGGGAAAGGCGGTGAATGACCGGAGGTCAGTCCACTCAACAGTCCTCTAGTGCCAAAACTGCTCGCCAGCACTTTCCTCTGTGTGTGAAAGATATTTAATGTGTGTTGTTCCAATGTATTGATAATAAAAAATGACATTTTGTGTCTGTTTTGTCACAAGGTTGTTCATTGGTCTGTTTGTGATGACATCAGGGAACTCAAACAGGAATAGTAGCAGTAGCAGTTTTGAAGTTGATCCTACCTATAATACATTTAATACCTTCCCTTTTGATGGTCTTTGAATAGGCGTATATTCCTAGGAACAGTGCAACATGGTGACTGGCCAACATCGTATGTTAAAACTACCGTTGATCTTTGTGGTGGTGGGGTTCATGCAGAGACAAATGTTAACAGCTGCATCTCAGCCTCTTTGGAACGTTGCATACCAGTCACGACAGGAACAGCGGAAATGAGGCGTACACAGTAATACCCAACCTAGTTATTTCTATTCTTTTAAATATCTATCCTTCATCATCCGCTTATCAATCCACATTAATCCTGTTCCTTGTCCAGAGTGGAGATAACATGTCTAACATTTCCTCCTCCACTAAATCAAAAAGTGTAACAAGCATTTTAAATGAAGATGAGAGACCACTGGTCAACACGTTTGAGTAGAGACGTTTGCAAAGAACTCCAAAATCACATTGAAGGGCTCCCTCCAGTGGGTAACCCATGTCTTAAGTGTGTCTTATTCACACAAATATGTATGCTTTGACCCAGTAATAATGCAGTTTAATAAAGGATAGCTAATTTACCAAGTGTTGTGTTATCTACTGTCTTTTTTAGGCAGTGTCATAAGTAAGGCAAACCTGTCCTTTTTTATGGAAGCTTAGAACGAACATAGGCATACTTTTTTTGTCCTGCTATTGCTATCTTGTAAAAACAAGTGAATGGTTGCTTGAGCTCGAGAAAACAAAGCTCTTTTCTCAATGATAAAGTTTCAATTATTTTGTTGACTGAAAATACACACTTCTTATAACTTATGATATTAAATGCCATTATTTCAAGGTCACAGGCTAATTACAGATCACAACAAGTATGTAAAATTCGTACTGCTGACTTGTGTCACTAAACCAGGTAAGTCCTGTGATTCTCAAACAGTTATCCCTAAATGTGTCCAGTGCACAGGGAATAATTTTGATAGCTGGGAATTTTACTGTCAGACACTGTTGTGTTTCATAATATTAAAGGAAGCATAAACACTAGTCAAATTCGTGCTGCTGACTTGTGTCTCTATAACGGCAAAGTCCTTTAATTTTCCCTCCCCCACCACCGAACCTTTCTAAATCCTGTCCCACGTGTTTGGCTCGCTGCGTGAGACGAGGGCTAAAGAGGACACACTTTTAATCCAGTCTTTCACTCACTGCATGAAGTCAGGGCACACACGCACACACACACACACACACGCACACACACAATGACATCATTGAAACAAAATTCATCAGTGAGGGATCCAATGCCTTTGGAATGTGAATAGCAGAGTTTGTCCAGAAAAAGCATCCATTCTCATCCTGTTAATTGAATTATTGTCTGGGACAAATGGCAGCAATAATCACAGGGTGAAGGATAAATTACCAATTAATTTATTCTAACAACACCACTGATTGTATTAGAGGATATAATCCCTTTCTGAAGCATGATCAGAAATGATTGATGGTTAATGGACTATGGTATCTTTAACCCTATAGATTATCTCACTGGTCTGTGTGTGTGTGTGTGTGTGTGTGTGTGTGTGTGTGTGTTATGCTGTTGGTCTGCACATTTAAATCCATCCATCTGCCCAACCATCTGTTTCTGTTTAGAAACGTTTTATTTATTCAGCTATTTATTTACAATCACATAGTATGTATGGAAAGGGAAGCCATAGCTTTCCACACACACACACACACACACACACACACACACACACACACACACACAGACACACACACACACACACACTCAATCAATATGCTCACTCGCCAGACACACCAACAAGATACCCATTCATTTAAACACAAGCACAAAAAAAGCCACAGATATAGAGCTTAATCGTCAGTAAAAACGTGTAACTAAATATTTTGAACAGGATAAACAAGAAGAAACATGAGGAAAATAAAGAAGATACACACAAATGTTTAGAATAACTAATACAGAATTAACTGAACATGACAAGATATTGAAAATGCGGGGGAAACGTTTTTTTTCCATCAAGGACATTGATGACATGAAAGTAGGTGAAGCTCAACAAAAGAAATGTGGTCGGTGGGGAGGGGAGTGGAGTCCCTCAATATAATTGTTGGGTCATTTAAGTAGTCAGTCAGTCAGTCAGCGTAAATGTGGAGCCCTTCAGTGTAAAGTATGAGCAAGTGCTACATTTAGCTGCACAGCACTAGCGTTGTATACATTTACACACGTTTTTGTATGGAATGTATTCAATACAATACAAAGCACACATAGTACAAAGACATCCCCAAATAAGGTATGACAACATGATGATTGGTGTGAAACAGAAACACATCACAATTGAAATAAAAGGTAATTTAATAAAAACCTTCAGTTGTTTGTTTTCACAAAACAATACCCCTTCTATGCAGATGATGGTTTACTCAGTACCAATGTGTGTTTATGAAAGTGTTTAGCGGATGGGGGCCTTCAGAGCAGCATCCACCTCCTCTTCAGGGCACAGCATGTGCCACTGGGCAACTGGACGCCTTGGATTGGCCAGCATGTCTGACCAGTGGCGCAGACCGACACCAGAGGCGCCATAGCCGATCCAGCACTTGCCAATAGCGTCATTGCTGCCCAGCTTGTCGTAGTCGTACACAGTTATCAACACCTGGATTTTCTGGAGACAGTAGAGGAGGAGAAGCCACAGTTAATACAATGTATTCTGTGTGTTTATTTCCCATAAACTTAGAATGAAATGGTGAGTCTAACTGGTGGAACGTGCTGCTTTTCTGAACTAACAAGCATGCAAGCAGCCGTTGAAGGAAAATAGAGACAGTTTTTGAAATTGTTTTGGAGGTTTTTAACAATATTAAGTTCATGATTGTTGGTCAAATTGTTCACTGCAGGGTAACACTTAAGCATCTCCCAGAAACTTAGGCTACTTCAGTAGTAGGCTACTGAATAACCTATTTAACTCCACTCATTTTAGACATGAAGCTGAGTTTACTTGTCACTGCCTCTATGTAGTTTTACAGCACCATGGACCATTACATAACAGCAATATTTGATTTTGCCTAAACTGTGTCTTGACCTTGGAAGTTATTTGTCTTTGAGATGTTAGCCAACTAGCCCAAACCAAGTGAATTTCTTTGACTGACGTACTCACAGGTTACAGGTGTAACAGACAAGTTGAAGTTAATATGATGAAACTATGGCAATATGTGATACAAGAGTAAGAGTCTACAGGGCTCTTACATCTGCAAGGCTGTACTGTGAGCTAACACGCTGATGTAAAATATAGCTTTAGCCTATAGTTCCCCATTTTAGTTGACTGTGTTGGAATACTAGCATTAGCTAAATCATTCAAACCAATGTACAGCATGCTGTAAGGGGTGATATTTGTTTTGCCTGTGTTTTGCCTTGAATAAAAGTATTGGACCAAATAAATAATCAACCTGACATCAACTTGCCAAGAAGGCAAATCAAATGCATGTTATAAATAACTCCTTGCTGTATGTGTCCAGAATAGAGGTTGGTCACACCCAAGGAAGTGCACAAACCTGGATCTGGGAGAAGGGGATCTCGAAGCTGAAGCTCTCATTGAAGTAAGGATTCAGAGTGTTTTGTTTGACGGTGGTCTTCTTCTTCTTCAGTCGTTTCCCTTGGTGCTGCAGCACCACTTTAACAAAGGGATCTGAGAGAGGGAGCAATGACATCATACAGTGGATCAAAGAGCAAGCATGAGAACCAGGATCCGGTAGGCCTACTGCCATCCATTACCCGCATGTGTACAATGGTATGTGTGTTCACCTGACAGTCCTCCTACGTCCATCTTCTTCAGGGCCTTGGCTTCCATAATGTTAATCGTTAGCTTACCAGACGTGGGGACATAACGGAGGGAAATACAGATATCACCAAGCTTCTCTACCTGTGGGGACAAAACACATTCACAAACAAGTTGTCAAATTGCACATTGCTTTGGTGTCTCTATACATCGGCACTGGCTCACATCCATTACGTGTTTCATTGGACTGAAATCACATACCTCATCTTTCTCTCCTCCACTTAGATCCTTCCATTCCTGTATTGGCTGCCCCAAGTCTATAGTGTTCATGGCGATCTTGATCTCACCGATGACGTCATGTTTACCAAAACGGTCAAAGTCAAATGCCTGTAGCACCAGAGTCTGACCTGCCAAATCATTGAAGGGTATCTGGGGAAGGATAACATTTTGAAATAAAATAGAGAAAACGTTATGTCACTGAAAAATACTTCTTCTGATACTATAATCAAAGACAGTTCAACATGTTCTCCAGTGTCGACATACACACCTTAAAGGTGAAGGACTCATTGAAGACAGGAGATAGGTTCTTGCGCTGGACTTTAGTCTCAAACTTCTTCTTCTTGTCCGGAAGCATGTAGACTTTGACATAGGGATCGGAGGTCCCGCCAATGTCCATGGCTGGGAGGTCCTGAGCCTGGATGATGCCGACTACTAGCTGGAGGAGGGAGGGGAGATAAGTTTAAATGTAGGCAATATTTGTTTCCAAATTCTGAAAAGGATCTATCTTTTCAGAATAAAGGGCATCATCTCTGCTAGGTTATCTTTTTAGATTGGATATTGGTGTGTGTGCTTGCAAAATTCAATGTGCAGATGTGTGTACTGTACCTCGTTCTCAGTAAATTTATAGTCCAGTGAGTACTCTAGTTTTCCTAAGTACTCCTTCTCCTCTTCTTCCTTCTCTCCATCCTGGAAGAAGCAGGGAAAGGTTAGCAGTTAACAGACATATTCAATGTGCACTTTGTAACTTTGGGTTAGTCAGAGAAGTTAACATTTGTCTAGGGATTTTCCAAGCTGTGTCTAATCACAAGAGAGCAGCTGCAGCTCTGACTCCGTCATCGCTTTCGGCTGTTGCTCCTAGTTGAAGCTTTCAATTCATCCTTTCACTAGTCCTAGTCCTAAACCTGGATAAAAGCCAAACAGCTGTGGACAGGCACGCATACATTACAACCAGATAGAAAGCAGTGCAGCTCTGTTGCTGCTATAGCTAAATCTGTTGGCCTGTGGAGGGTGTAGTCAGACACGTACCTTCTTCGGATACACATGTCTCTAGTTGCATCCTTTGACCTGACCTTAAAGGGGCAGATCAACATTTTGAAGAAAATATGCTTATTCTTATCTTGCATGATGCATTAAATGTGATGTTACTGCCAGCAGCTGGTTAGCTTAGTGCATAAAGACGGGAAACAGCTATTTCAACTGTTGAATTTTGTTTCCAAAGCCTTCTGTAATCACACTAGTAGCATAATCACCAAGTGGCAACTCATGAATGCACAGGACGCCCTCATCTTTTTATTCTCCTCCTCACCTTCTTGTCGTCTCCTTCCTCTCCATCCTTGTCCTTCTTTCTGCGCCCTCTTCCTCCCTTCCTCTCACGGACTTTCTTGGGCTTCTTATCCTTTTTAATGCACTTCTTGTAGATGCAGAATCCCATGCAGGCGATAAGGGCAAGGACCACGACCACGATGGCTCCCACGGCCCACATGGGCACTGGAGAAAATAGGAGAGCGGCAGGTTTGTGCTGCGTAGTTTGATAGGAACTAGTGGTGGTGACACCGCCTAGATGATTAACAAGTGGCCCTCTACTGTTAGATGAGACAAATCTTAAAACTAATAACTAATTGGACCAGGATTTCCAATTTCTCAAAAAAAAATCTGTGTTAAAAGGGGTGGTGATGCTGCCTGAAGGCTGTGGTTATTTACAGTGCAACACAAAAGCCTATGCACTTAAACGTACAAATTATGACTTCATCATTTAGAGTTACTTTTTATCATTATTATCATTTCCTTTTTCTTTTGTTTATTGTTTTAAGGGAATTGGGCCTCCGTAAATTTGGCTTAAACAAAAGTTTGTTTTAAAGCTGGTGAAGGGGTGTGTCTCCATGACACTATGATAATACTACACTCCTCTACCAAACTTATGTTGAACTTCTCTTGTAGAGTGATACAAGGGCCACCAGTAGGGGACGTGACTCATATTTGTCTTTGAAACACAGAAAAACAGAATGGTACAGCACAAGAGATGGACTTACTCCTTAGTTTATGATCTTGAAGAGCAGAGTGGAATGGTCACATGAAAGAATGGCAGGAAGACAGGATACAGGAAAATGGAAATGAGAAGACAGGATGGTTAGATGATGGTATGATTGAAGATGTGAGAGAAGTGTAGGTCATTCTAAATAGTTGTGTGTGTTGACCGGTTGACCTCCCTTTAATCAAACTAACCAGGGCCAAATTTTTGATACAGTATTTGAGAACGCACCACATGTGTAGCAACAACTATGAGAATGAATGTGTTTGCATTGTCTTTGTGTTTGTATTAAAAAAAAATACATGTGAGTGTCTGTGTGTGTGTGTGTTCTCACTTGGCAGGTGGGTGAGCTCATCGAAGAACTTGTTCTTCATGCTTTCAAACTTTTGGTTGGAGTGGTGGGAGGTGGGTGGAGCAATTGGGCGCTCCCTCTCCTTCTCCTTCTCCTCCTCCTCGGCCGCCCTGCGGAGCCGCACCATGGCCTCCCCGGCCACGCTGACCAATCGCATCACTGCTCTGCCAAATCAAAGGAAGGAGGCAGACGACAAATGGTCATAAACGTTCAAATCTCCTAATCAATTCTGGAGACGTCCACAAAACACCGAACCCGCGGCTGTTCTCTCTTTGGACGTGTCTGTTAAATATTCATCCTGTTTGACCTTTCACCTAACTGTAGTTTGGTCTGGCTGTGCGACACTATACCTTTCACTTGGCTGTAATCTCTTTAATCCTCTCTCGCGTGCTTGCCTCTCAACATTTACTTACTCTTCGGTTGCAATCCAAGCCTCTCCCAGAGACTAACAAACCCTCCTCGTACAGGTCAAGTGCTTTTATTTCATTTTAAAGTAGAATCATGGTGAAATGTATGTGGTTAGGAACTGACATCCAAAAGTAGCAATATCCCAATGTTAAAATACACACTATAATTACATTTCAATTACTGTACATCACTGGTTGGAGGGGATAATAACTTTACGATCTAATACAACCTCTTACATGTTATTCATATACACCCCTTCCCTTTCTGTTCATGTTTGTATTTCTAGTCTTGCTATATTCCTCATGTTATTGTATTGATTTTATCTTCAAATAAGAAAGTTTTGAAAAAAAAACTTTTCATTTTGTTGGTTAATTTAATCTCTAACTGTTCATTGGATAACCATGTATTTTGTACAAAAACTCCCAAACATATTGAAATGTTGGATACACTGTAGTGGTGTAGTATTCCTCCTAAATAAAGGACTTCAGTAACAACTTTAGCCTGCTAGCAGCATACATAGCCTACGCTCTAGCCTACGTTTGAAAAGGGCAAGTAAATCAACATGCTTTGGCCTATAACCTTTTCAAAAACATAATTTTAAATCCATTATTCAGTGGGATATTAACCCCTGTATTATGTTCACTTTTTACACTCTCTGTTACCGTTTGGGTCAAATTGACCCGAGACATTATTGGGGTCATACACATAAACAAAATAAAAAAACATTAAAATCCTTTACATTTATGGCCTTTATCTCAATTCATAACTATATAGATACAATTTGTGATTATTGATCAATGTAACAATGAAAATGTTATTTGTTTTAATCATGAGGTTTTAATAGGTGTAACAAAAAACACTATAATTGAGACTTTGGTGGCCTACATTTGGGGACAATTGATGATACTGGTGTTGGTTGTTTGGAATCTGTGAGTAAGTGTGTGTATGTTTATTTGAGTCTTTGTCAGTGCAGGCACGTTTCTGTGTGTCTGTGTGTATTTGTCTGTATTCAGGTCAAATTGACCCAAACACCTTATGAGGGACATACATAGCAGGTGGTACTCTAGCATTTGTACTCAATTAATCTTTAACAGATTCTTCACAGAAAATAAGCAGGTGATAAAAAGTATTCTTGTACCATTTTTCTATTCGTAAAAAAGATAAAACGGCCCTATTAGTTCATGTACTAATTCCGAGACGAAGATATCAGCAGTTTCTCCCACTTGACCTCGGTGAAATAAACTGCAGACATGATCAAACTTTCAGTAAACTGGCAACAAATGAACCACCAATGGGCAGTAGGCCTACATTGAACTATACCACTAATACAGACAGTTTTTCTGTCTATCTTTGCATTTATTCGGTAACAAATTGCTACAAACAATACGACAAAAGCGACTTATTCAGGCTGTTATAGGTGATGGTCCAACTACAAGGTTAGCACTACTGCAACACTTTGTAGTAATGTTTGAACACTTCTAAGTCAGAATAAGTTAAAAATATTCTTCTCCTCCTGATGCCATAGTCATAGTGAATGGAGCATAATAGCCGCTGGACACGCTAACACATTAGCAAACTAGGTGACAACCACTCACTTCCTTTATAGATTTTTGGCTAACAGAGAGATAGCCTACATTAAGTACAGGGCTTCAGTACACGCCGGACATTTTTCATTATACAATATGCACAATTGCAGATGAATTATACTACACGCACAGACCACTTTCCTTGAATATTTCTATTATTTGCATTATCTATTTACATTTGATGTCTCTCTTCCTCTCCTTTCTCCCTTTGTCCTCCTCCCTTTACCAATGTCCATCCCAACGTCCCTTTTTGCTTCCTCCGTGCTTCCCTCCCATGGTGGCAGGGTGTCAAGATTCAAACTGAGCTCTGCAGCTCATTGCTTGAATAATCCCTTTGACTTGTGTCAGTAGGATAGGCCTATGTGTGTGTGTGTGTGTGTGTGTATCCAACAGCCTTTGTGTCACAGAGAAAAACATGCTCTTATACATTACATTATCTCTCAAAATTTTTTTTCAATTCAGTACATTCTAAAAAAACATTTGTTTAATAGTTTTCAAGTGCCCTTGTAAACCACAACAGTCTGACAGTGACCCAGCATGTGTAATATGCCTACCAGGACGCTTAAACTGCAGCAGCTAAATGGAATTCAACCATCAGTTATTTTATTATTTAAAAATTCAGCTTTTTCTACTGCGACAGGTAAAAATATCGCACCCATGAAATAATTAACTACTTTACCCTAATACATAGACAATATTGACTCAATTGATTGCATTATTCTATTTGTGCACTCATACGCACACTGACATTTACACATTGATACACAAGCCCCACTGTACTGCAGCCACGTAACAAGATTAATTGCCAAAGGTAATCCAAAAATCCCTTCGGTTTAAACAAATTAAGGACGGTTTGCCTCTGTGGGTCTCCTCCCCTTTCTCTCTGCCCATCCCAGTTTCATGTGTATACCTCCCTCCACCCTTCTGTTCCCTCCCTCTGTCTGTCACGTGTCCTCCCTCATGATGACAGCTCAAATAGAGGAATACACACTCAGACGTACACATCATGTTTCCATCATGATTTGATTTAGGAACGATCTGCTACATTAACTCTTTTATCTCTCTGGATTGCATAAGCAGGGGATTAGAGGGAGACTGCAGTGTGTGTGTGTGTGTGTGTGTGTGTGTGTGTGTGTGTGTGTGTATGTAAGATACACTTACAGTATATGCTTTCTGATTTAGATAACAAGATTTACTGTAGGCTATATGATAACTTGATAACTATAAAGCCACTGCCAGCCGGTTAGCTTAGCTTAGCACAAAGTCTTTACTACCGTAAAATAAAACATTATCTCGATGTTACACTCCAATTTGTGTACAGATTAAACATATGAGATGATAGTGAGCTTTTAGAGGTGCTGGCAGGCAGATTGTGTTTGGACAGAACTAGGTTATGGTTTCACCCTGTCTTCAGTCTTTATGCTAAGCTAAGCTAAAGCTTCAAATGTAGGCTACTAAACGGAACAGACACAACAGTAGTTTCCATCTTCTCATTTCACTCATGTCAAGAAAGTGAATAGGTCCACTTCCCAAAATGTTAAACTGTTGCTTTAAACTACATTATTCAATTCACTGAAAACATAAATATAAAATAAAGATAAAATGGTACGGTGTGCTGTTGTGAGTTTTTAGTTATCTGATACCCACTGGAAAACCTACTGGCATGGTAAGTCTCACTGTGCACTGCCAAATATGGCCATACTAAGAAATAAATATTGTTCATTTCAACAAAATCAAAACAAGTACCCCAGCGTATTCCACACAAAACTGTTTGAGTGAAAGACCCCTCAGGCATCAACTGTGAGATTTTGATGGAGCAGTTAAGTCAATATAAACAATAGAATTGCATTAATTGATTGAAATAGCAAAGAGAGATGCATAGATGTTTGAGGATGGGACCTCATTTCATCATAACAGAGGTAAACTTAATAGAAATAATATTTGATATCAAATAAATGTTCAATAGCAGTTAAGCTTCCTGGTACACCGATTACTTTGGATAAAAAGCCCCCACTGACTTCTGTTAAATCAGCTGTCTCTGCCAGGACTCTGTATGTTGCATAAAGCCATTCCAGCTCAAGTTTAGAACAACCCAAAATCAGGGAATGATGACCAAAGTTGGTATCTGGGAGACAGTGGATTAAGACCAAAACTTACATCAGTAAGTCTCTGTCCAGAGTTTTGCGATGTCATAATTAAGGGAGGGGGGGGGGGGGGGGGTTTTGTTCATTCTTGCAGCCCCTTTGGACAAAAGCCGTAGTGTTTTTGCTACACCAGCTGTAGTTCCTGGGTGTACCCATGACAAAGGTATTAAGAAAAAACATATAAAAATAGCATTATTTGCACTGATGGTCACGTTTACTGTTACAGTACATGTCATTTATGATCATCAGAGGAAAAATTAGACTGTTTCAGAAATATTTAAAAGTTCCTCGTAGCACCTTTAAAGACTGGAATTCAGTTGGAGCAGTGTAAGGCTGCTTTGATGTAGAAAGATAACAACACAAACACTGGTAGAAAATGGTATGAAGCTGATGGATTTTAAAGTTCTAAGAAGCAAATATATAAAGTAAATAACAAATGATGCCACTGATGCCTCTGTTGAAGTCCTGTCAAAATGAAGAAATTATTTGAGAAAATATAATACAATACTGAATAAAAGTACAATGTCACTGACACGTTTAACAAAACTACTTATGAACAATAAAACTGGGAGGAAACGTTTGCGTTACGATCATTTAACATGTTAAGATATAGAAGAAAATATTAAATGGGTGAAGCTGTGCATGGAAGTTCACTGTTGAATTTTGGGTGATAAACAGCGAATCAGCGACAAAAATCTAGCCATGTTAGAGTCATGCTAGGGGCATGTTTCTACCGATGGAGATACATGGTCCACCACTTGTTCAGACTGAAAGGATAGATTGTGTAAACATAAGTGGTCCTATATTATCTTTTTTAATTTTGAACTTCTTGCAGCAAAATCACTAGGCTGCTACATTAATACGGCCGTCGCCTATAAAAGGTTGAAGTAAAAGTCTGACAGTTTGGAAGATTTCTTGCTGCGAGAGATGAGAAGAGTGATACCAATCATGTCTTTTCCATAAATATAAAGTGACTGCCTTAGCTTAAGTTAGCTTAGTTTAGCAAAACAGAGGGAAACGGCTATTCTGGCTCTGTCTTAAGTCAATATCCACCGACCAGCAATTCTAAAGCTCAATAATTAACAGTTTATATCTTATACAAAAACAATTGTAAAAATGACTGGGTTAACTAATGTTCATTCATTTTGTTTTCCTTGGACAGTGCCAGGCTACTCAATTTGCTTATATTATCCCTATATCTGGCATCATCATTTGACCTGTTCTCCCAATTCAAAGCAGCAGGATTTAAAGGTTATGATACAGTGTCAAAATGTGAGAAACTTAAAAAATAAATGGACTCCACTTATAAAGAACTTTTCCCTGGTTTTTCACAGACCCAAAGCACTTTACATTGTTTTGTACACATTCACCCAATCACACACACATAGTAGTTTGGGATTCAGTGTCTTGCCCAGGTACACTTTGACATGTGATGGGGAGATGGGAGGGGATTGAACCACTGACCCTGCAACCAAGTTGACGACCGCCCTACCCACTTCACCACAGCCACCCATGTAGGCTATATAGGCTATTGAGGTAAACACCAGCACTGTGAAGTAGCCTACATTGCATTGCATGTGACATGGACCCTGCAAATAGATGTGCGTTAGCCTCCTCTAATCCACTTAAACTAATCTCTGACGTTTTGAAAAACCTGCTCTAAAATCAAATGTTTCTCTCTGTGCGATAAGTGCATTCATCAAAATATAGAGTGTCATATACATGAGCATTAAAGTTTAAAATCCAATAGGTTAACATTAACCTTGTGCTCCAGGTCAGCACAGTTGCTTCTTAACAGATAAACTGCACAACCGAAACACATGTAGAAAAGACTAAGTGAAGGAAATTGAGCAGAAACAAGTCATTAATGGATCTAAAGAAAACAAATCAAAGCTTTCTTTTCTCATGTCCCGTTATAAATTGAACACCTTCAAGATAAGTTAAGACTCTGGAATAAGATATATTAAAACTCCAATCTGGCTTTGGTAACACTGACCTAATGTCTCCCTGTAAAACTGAGTAAAAATCAATATATAACTCACCTTATTTAGTGTCCCTCTTGGTTCTTTGTACTTTTTTAATTTTTTTGCATCCAAATGTACCTTGAACAAATCCACCACCACTGACTGAAGAGAAGCCGCTGCGCCAACTCCCTGTCTCTCTTTCTGTCTCTCTCCCCCCTCCCCCTTCTGTGTGTAATCCCTACAATATCCCTCACTGCCAACTACTTACTGTCAACCTCCACTGCAAAAAGAATAATACAAAAAAACTCGATGTCTTTAAAGCAGGATGTTGTTCCAACACTGACACAAATTTCTTCCGACATAATTTTTCAGCTTTATTCTGGCAGTGCTTTAACACTGTCTAAGAAGTTAATAAAACACAAGTCAGGAAGATTTGTGTTAGTCAAGTCAAGTCAAATTTATTTATAAAGCACATTTACAAACAGCGGGTACTGCCCCAAAGTGCTGTACAGGCTAGATAACAAGAAAATAATCCACATTTATTACAAATAAGAAACCAAAAGAAAACACATAAGAAAATACTCAGCTCAGCTGGTTCCGAAGGCCAGTGCAAAGAAATGTGTCTTCAGCAGACATTTAAAATTTTCCAAAGAAGTGGCATATCTGATATGTAAAGGAAGAGAATTCCACAACTTGGGTCCAGCTACAGCGAAGGCTCTGTCTCCCCTGCTCTTCAGCTTGGACCTGGGACAGTCTAGAATACATTGGTCAGAGGACCTCAGTGCTCTGACAGGACTGTGCAGAGAGATCATCTCCGACAGATAAGTTGGCGCTAGACCATTTAGACATTTAAAAACAAACAAGAGGATTTTAAAATCTATTCTAAAAACAACAGGCAGCCAATGAAGAGATGCCAGGACAGGAGTGATGTGTTCATATCGAGATGCTCCTGAGAGCAAGCGTGCAGCTGCACTCTGAACCATCTGGAGGCGCTGAATTGAGGACTGGCTCAAACCGAAATAAAGTGAATTACAGTAGTCCAAGCGACTAATTGTTATACAATAGGTGGAATTATTTTACTCTACATATATATATATATTTTTACTGATTCATCAGATTTGAAACCTCAACAGGAGCTACCAGGCTAAATCGTATGTTCAGGAGTCCTTACTTGACAGTGCACCACCTGCTCACCCTCGCCCATGTGACTCCCTAATCTGCTGAGCAGTGGGACGCTGATTTTTCATCTTATTTTGTGGCTAAATTAATCGTTTTTCTTTTTTCAGAATGCAACTGAATAGAATAGAGGATGAGTATGCAGAATGATCTCTGTGACTGGAGCACGAAGATGTTGGTCCTAGAAGTTGCTTTCATTTGGTCGGCAATGCAAGAACCGAACTGTCAGTCATTGGCGACCTTCAACCTGGGCGCTGGCTTTGATTTCTCTGAAGGTCATGACCCCTGAGAAATGGGCAGCATTGTGTGAGCCTATGTGATTGAGTATCTGTTGCTGACTGACATAGTAAAATAGTGATTCATTATGTCACCTATGTCAGGTTATGAAAGATTCAAATAGCTGCTGTACACTCAGTCTAGTAGAGTTTACAAGTTTAATTCAATACATGCAGGAGGTAATGTAGTTTTTGCCAGGCTATGTATAACCCCTTTTGTTTGTTTTTAAACTGTAATTCAAATTTAAGTTCCTATGGAAGGTATGTTGCAGTACCGACTATCTCCAGCAGATGGCCATGTTGCATTTCAATTATTTTTCTAAAGCAACTAAAATCGTGTCTCCAACAGCTCTAAAAAAAGCATACTGCTATCTGAAAATAAGAAAAAAAAATATATTTAGAAGATAACTATTTTACTTTATAAGCATTGTCATAATATTGTTATTGAATGATGGAGATGTTAAAGGATCTTGTGATTGATTTGTGACAAGTGGTGGAAAGTATAAAGTAAAGATATAATTGTTACCCAGGGGTAAATCAAAGAACATGTTACACCTCAGCTACCTGAACATGTCGTTTAAATTAATGCATCAAATAATCTAATTATTCAGAATCAATTTGTACTTTTGGTACTTCGAGTATATGTAAAGATGCCAATACTTTAGAATGCAGGACCTTTGCTTATATTCTACACTGCAGATTTGCTACTTTTACTTCAGGACTAGATCAGGACGTCTTTCAACACAGCCATTTCTATCCTAAATGGTTTGTTTTTAATTTTGAAATAAACGAGAAACTGTTGGACTAAGAGGTGAATTTGGCTTGATGCCACAAACTCTCAGATATACTGTATTCTTCCCAATTTTACACTTGGGTAACAATGCAAGCATCGAAATTGAAATACCCATAATTTGGTGATAACGATCATGCTTATTGAATGAGGTCAAAGTGTAAGGGAACATTTTAGGAGACAAATATTTACTTTGATATAAATCTCATGTCATGATAAGTGTAGATCTTTCTATTGTACACCATTCAAACCCAAATGGCCATATTAAATGCTTATTATTATTTAACTGGATTCATGTAAAGTTACTAACAAATGCAGACCGACACCAGAGTCCAGCTCAAAATGTTTATTCAGATTTCAAAGCAGGTCAGAACTTTTATTTCGGTCGATAAAAAGTGACAAGAGGAGGTTACATGAGACATTAAAAAGACAGCAACACCACCAGAACATAATATGAGAACTGATCAACTTTATAGGTGAAGCAGATTAGATACAAATTTTATGCCGAGTGAACAGACAGATGAATCATTTAGTTTAAAGCCTGCGTGTTGTTAAGATTGCCGCTCGAGGGTCATTCCTGGCACTTTGGCGTTTAACTCTTTCCCCCCATGGAATGCTTGTCAAACAGGTACTCGGCCATCTTGTTGTTCTGGGCGTCCATGCGGGTCAGGTTGGTGATGAAGTCGCCCAGCTTCTTGATGGCCTCTACCTGCTCGTTCAGGTAGTGAGTCTCCAGGAAGTCACACAGCTGAAGGAAAGGAGGAGAGGAAAGTTGTTACGGAAGATTAAAACATTTAAAAAAAATTAATAAAAAAAAAAATTATGCCGATGGTTCCCATGAGTTTGGGGTTAAGCATCTTAGCAATAACAGGCTTGACATTAAACTTACATGGGGGTCTGTGTGATCGGCTGCCAGTTTGTGCAGGTCCAGCAGAGCCTGGTTGACGTTCTTCTCCAGTTGCAGGGCACACTGCATGGCCTCCAGCCCGCTCCCCCACTCATCACGCTCAGGTTTCTATGGATAAAAACATTACATTGTAAGACACTTAACACTCATTAAATAGGAAACAATGAACTATGCCAAATGTGGTAATTCATTAAGATTAAAGTCAGATAATTCAAACAAGCATGAATAATTAACAAGATTGCTCATAATATTGGAGCCAAAAGGTATATCAAATAAACTGGATGCATTATCCTTCGCAGTAAAATAAAATAAATCCTTGAACAGAATTGGTGGCAAATGGGAGGGGACAAATTTCAGAACACATCTTGTCACTCCCAGTTTATCTCTACCAGACACACAGGGTCTGGTGTTATACGTCACAAAGTAGGCTAGCTACCTTGATGTCCTGCAGGAAGATGCGTCCTCCACGATTGTTCTGGAAGGACAGCAGCTTGTCAGCATGCTCCCGCTCCTCCTCACTGTTCTCCTTGAAGAAGTGGGCGAAGCCTTTAAGGGCCACATCGTCACGGGAGAAGTAAAAAGCCTGTGAGGTTAAAACATAAACAGTGATTAAGATACGTCCCCCATCATTATTTGGCAAAACACGCTTGTAACAAACAGTAGTTATGCAGCCAGGCAGTGGTCAGGCACATGAGTCATAGCTCTGAAAGGTCCAGTATGGGTTAAGACACACAGCATTGAGTAAGGAGGGGTTTGGGGTAAAAGCAAAACATGCAGCACAAGCATGACACAGCACTTTTTTCAGTGTGTGTAGGCCACAAACACTCCTTATCAGCCTGCTAATTAGCGATAAACAGAAATAAGCTACTTATACAAATCTATTTTAAAGTAGACTGTAGTCCCATTTTATACTGCCAATATGCAAATAATTATAAGCAATAACATTTAATATAGCCTAGAACAAGAAGTATGCCTAGGTCAGACATAGTGTATGGAAAATTATCAAGACACCACGCAGCAGAAGCATAACATGTTATAAGTACTATAAATGACAATATTTAAACTGTCGTTTGTCTCACCATTGAAGTGTAGGTGTACGAGGCAAACAGCTCCATGTTGACCATTCGGTTGATGGCGGCCTCGCAGTCGCGGTGGTAGTTCTGACGCACTTGGGAATCCATTTTGGCTGGTGTTTCTTGTGCTTTTGTTAACAAAACGGTAGAAAAATAGAAGCTTTGCGAGGATGTTTTTCCAAGTAGTGTTCAAGTAGAAAAGGTTGGTCGTGTCTGGAAGGCTGACTGGTTGAAGTAAGAAGCGGGACGAAGGAAGAATTCCGTTCAAACACTGTTGAAGCAAGAACTCTTTAATTTCTCCCCGGGTGTGAAATGGAAGACGCGTCGCCCCGTGTATTTATACCCCTGGCAGACCTCGTGACGGACGTAACGTCAACAGCGCACATTTCCGCCAATCACTGAGCTCACAGAGCACATGATAATGACAAAGCTAAAAGATGAGAAGTGAAGTTGCATTTTCCCTCCTTGTAGTCTACCTTTGATGAATTCCAACCTGCTGATGCAACAATGACTTAGCACCTTTTTTTGCTTCAAGAGAATAAACTGCATTGCATTCGGTCTATATGGATATTTTGATTTTAATTCATTTAAATACATAATAGATGTGTGTGTGGTCTGTCTAGATGTAAACGTGGGTTCTTGATTAATATTCAATTAGCATAGAAATATAAAAAGAAAAACATTTATATTCTTGTAGCCTACTCTCTCTCTCTCTCTCTCTCTCACACACACACACACACACACACACACACACACACACACACACACACACACACACACACACACACACACACACACACACTTTATTAGGCCTATATCACTGAAATCACTTAAATAGCCAGTAGGCCTAAGTTCCTTTGTCTGTTAGGCCTAAATAGGCAAATATGCTGGTGCTCTTTTTTATCCTACTTTTATCCAATCTTAACTTTTAGTGTGCCCGTTTTTCTATAAACTGACAGAGGCAGCCCTGGATTATAGTTGAATACTGAGACATTTCGGCAATCTATAGAACTTGATAAGATATATAGTACCGTAATTAACTTTGAGTCTATAGAGCCATTAAATGTGAACTTGTTTTACCTCACAAATACACAGTCAAAAACTGCTGATAATGTGTTTTCAACCAAGGTGGTTTTTATTGCATTACTCACAGCACTGTTACGAAACATTACTGACGGTGAAATGCCTAAAAAGGTCCCATGATCGCTGAATCAACATTCAAACCAAGATATTTCTTTATTGAAGAGTCTCATTTAGGTGTAATTCCCGCTGATGTAGCAGAATAGTCTTGCTGAGACAGGCTCACGGCAGCCCATAAGCAGGATAAACGTGATAGAAAATGGATGGACCATTATAATAAAAAAAGTCAAGTGTGCTATAAATGCTTGTGTACTGGCAATACAGAGGCTTTGGAGAAACACATCAACTAATACTTACACTTACTCTTATTTCTTATGTGAGTGTCAGATAAGTGATATTAGCATTAGTATTATAGGCTATGATATATAGTCAACCTGAAAAGGAGTTTCAAGATATGTCATTAACCGAAAACTGTAACTGACTTCAAAATACTCTGCAATGCATGCTGTGTTAAATGTTTATTCAGTTGAACTAGTCCATCTGGTTCTTTTAAAGGAATTTGAAAAGATCGGATTGAAATGTGGTGGCTTCAGGTTTTTTCTCATGTAAACTTCATGCTCTATACTTGTCACCTTTCAAGGTATCAATGCCCTTATAAGGCTGTAATAAACTGCACTGTATGTGAACCAGTAGTTTTCCACTTGTATAACTTTGCTTTGTTTAGGCTCCCAGCCCTAGTGGATTTGTCAGTCTGGACTGGTGATTTGTTTAGCACCTGTGCTTAACACAAGAGGACACTTCTTCTGTTAATTTAACATTTTGTAAAATGTCTTAAGAGTTGTGGCCTCCTGAATGCTTTTTTAAGAGAATATAGTAAGGCTTTAACATCTTATTTAGGACACGATGAATATGGACACCGTGCAGGCTCACATCTGCTGCTAAAGTTTAGCAACTACATGTTACAAAAAGTAGAGAAAACATCAAACAAATCTTTCATCTTACAGATATATTCCACCAGAAACAAATATATTTGAACAGTTACATGTTTATATTTCAATATATTTTCCAATTGTTGCTGGTAGTTATTATGGTAAAAGATGATGAAAAGGCCAGGGCTAAAGAGAGGATTACATGCACGGGTTAATGGTATCAGTTGCACTGCAATAGACACTTTGTCCCTCAGTGTAATACAACGCACTATAGCTGTATTTTAGATTAACCTTGGATCAATAATGCCAACGAGCTAAGTACATGTCATTACAGTGCAATGTGTGTCATTATTCATGTTTGCACAAAAGCGACTCGGCAAATTAAGACAGCACAGTCCTTATTTTGTGCTGTGTCATGTTACACAGCTTGTCCGCCTTGTTGGTTCAAAAGCATGTATCAAGTTCAACTGAGGTATCGTGCTGAGTCACTGTTGTGACTCAGCAATTCCACATTTTCAAGGCCACACTTCCTGTTTCTTTGTTCTGTTTTTTTAACAGTTGCATTGAGAGGGATGGGTCTTATGACCAGGGAAATGTCTAACTGGAACCAGTTTGGGAAAAGAAAAAAGGAACAAGAAAGTTGAAAAAAAGAAAAAAAAGGAACCAATAACTGGACCAAAGTGTCCTATAACTGTTAACATTTTTGAATTAATAAGTTATACTTAATGAAAGTGACAAAATGAGCCACGTTGAAATTAAGCATTTTCTCACTGTTGAATTGATAAAGATATATACGTATATTAAACTTAGTCAAACCTGCTGGTTTTAAAATATACAAGACTAGTTAACATCTTTTTTATTTTGTTTCTGAATTGATTTTGCCAACCTGTCTTTTTGTGGTCATACCAATGTTCCCAGATCTATATAGTATCAAATGACACGGTTAATTAATGTAATTCCAGTAAACTGGAAAGTGGAATATGGTTTTGTGGATAAGTTGTATAAAGTAACCAACACTGACTTGATATTCGTGCTAAATTCCTGATCCCGTTCATGTCTTCATTGCTAGCAGGACAAATCATTTGTCTGTCGTTTTATCTTTTCTTCCCAAAAACCAATAACCCTTTTCTCAGCAACATTTTTTACTTGTTGGTACTTGGAACTCTTAACATTACCTATGGCTCAGTTCTAAACATTACTACATGGAACAACTGATAAGTAACACATGTTGTCTGAAAAAGGTCAGCAAGTCCAGTCAACAATAACTACTTCAGGTCAACTAGTTATAAAGTGATTATATTATGTTATTATATAACTAGCAACATGTGCCAAGGATTTACAGCCATGCTAGGATCTCTTTGAGGCTGTACTGGCAGTGGTGCTTGGAGCCAGATGTTATTGTCAACATGCTAACATGATATGGACCTTGTTCATCATCTTCTTAGCATGCTAACATTTGCAATACGTGCTACACACAAAGTACAGCTGAGGCTGATGGGGGTCATAAATCGAAGTAGATTTAAACATAAAGGTATCACCAAAGTTAATCAAATGCATACTAAGGAATCATGAATGTCTAATACATGTCATGGTAATCCATCCAACAGCACATGTGAACCAATCGACCAACAGACCAGCTTTGTCATGTAGATATCCTGGATTAAAAACCACAAGAAACTTTGTAAATTCATTACATGATTATTTTTAAATGTATTTTTCTTTCAAAAGTATGACCCACAGTGACCAAATACTGATTGAAAAAAAAAATCTTAACAATGTGGATTTGGACATGGAACTAAACTGGATTTTACTGGGAATGTCTGCGCGGCAAGTGCACTTCCATGGCTAAGAGCTACAGTATTATTGTACAGTACAGCTGAACACATTAAGATTAAGTTCGCAGAGGTTTGATCCATTTTTGCTTGGTCATTGACAGAATTCTAAGGCAGGTGGGGTTTCAAGCTGTGGACTGAAAAAAAAGTTAAAAAAGGTTTTTCACGCAATTCTTACAGAACAAGCAGATGTGTGATGACCAATAAAAAAGAGGCATGATAGTAGAGGACAGAGGTAGAACTTATGATGTCTTGTATTAATGATTGCATAACAATACTGCTTTGCTAGTTTGACAAGGTAAGATAAATAATCTAAATAGGCTGTCTTTATCGTAATGAAGGAACGTGTAATGTCCCCTAGTAGATGTTTAACTTTTTAATATCAGTGACACATATTTATATCATGTCAATAAATCAGCAATGCTGCCTGACCTGAGTCAAAGTATTATTTAGGGAAATCCCCCTTGGTTCTAAGTGCTTTAATTGTTTTTGGGGTTGATTTTTTTCGCAAAAGACAACCCAGACCGAATCTCTGTGGTTTCTCCTATCATAACCTGCTGCTAATTTCTAGGGACCATTTTGGTCCATTTGGAAGGGAAATTTTGGTTTGGTTTAGTAATGTTTAAAATCTAAGAGAAAAGGTTATGCTAAATTCATTTTAATGTTGCATGTTCAATAGGGTCCTATAGGACCCTTTAAAAGCTATTGAAAATCCCTGAACATGTATGGCTGTACTTCATATTAAGATATCAATAAGATATTTCTTGGGTTAAAAGATTTTTTTTCACTTCTTTTTCCCGTGCTGGCTGCTAAGTGCCACATTTCCTAGTACTTCAGGTTGGTTTATTTCTGATGCAAAAATACTTTGGCGGTAAAATGTTGGAACAAAACCCTTACTCACAAGAAACAATGGAAAACAGTGAAAAAGACGAGCACACTTTGCACTGACAATTTGCTAAGCCCCTCCCCCAAACAGCCATTGCCAAATCAAACCTTAGCAACGCCAACTTAAATGTGTACATTTAATTAAAAGGCTAAATTAAATTGCTCTAATGTAGGCTGCAATAGTACGCATGTCCGGCTTTAGGGCTACAGGCTACATTATTAGTTAATGTTGAATTTATTGAATTGTCATATATCTTTGATAATATCAGGGTTTTGGCACATGATTTAGCACAATGTCATGTATTTAGCTTATGAGCCGTGCCAGAAGAGAAAGCTCTAGGTGTAGCAACAGTATCAAAGGAGGGCTGGGCTTAGCGAAGAGTCATCTCTACTGTAGGCATCATCTATCTTATCTTTTAATTTCACTGACAAAGTTACATTTTGCTCCCTTCCTTTGAAATCTCCATCATACAGGTCACAGCTTAACTCTACATGCTGATGTGAAAGAACTTCCGCTGTAGTCGCCTTCATCTTTCATTCTTCTTATGCAGTAGGAATCCAGACACTCTTCCACTGGACGGCATTCCTCCACATCTCTTCCAGGAGCGAGGGATGAGACTGAGTCCAGTCCTTCCCTCCATCTTTCCCCTCTTGGCAGAACAGGCACAGGGTTTTCAGGGGGCTCGTGCAGGTGAATTGGAGGTACTGACAGCCCTACAACAGGAAATCAAGAGAATTAAAATGTATGGGATGGCTTGGTGATAACATTTCTTAAGATGTAATTCAATCTTGTGTGCAAGGGGTTCATGTATGTGTTGGTGTATAGACCTCACCTCAGCACTGCCCCAGTACCAGATGGCCTTGATGACACTGTGATTAGCCAGAGCCGCTGTCACCTGATCCCTACTTCCTGTAACAACATTTACCAAGCCTGCTGGCAGGTCTGACGACTGGAGCACCTGAGGAAGATTTTTTATTTATTTTTTTTACAAATGATTAATTTATTATGTGAGTTTCCATTGTTTCCATTAAACTACTGTTGTGTGAATACTAGGAATTGTTTTTTTGTTGTTGAGAAAAATAGAAAGTCCTTTGCAATATTTTACGACGAGCTTCCATTAAAAAAAATGAATGGGAAAAATGTATAAGGGCAGGATGTTTTTAAGGACAGGATGTTCCATAAAACTTAATCCATTTTTAAAAGGATCAAAAAGCAGTCCCTATAGACCAGTTCTCTCTGAAATGTTTAATCTTTCCCAAAAATGAAGTACAAGTAAGGTCTGAGAAATTAATCCATTCTTTTGCCTCTCCCCAACTAGATTGTTGTATTGCTTTATTCAGCAGCATGTTCAAAAGGCTGCAGCCCATTAGTGTTGGCTGCTAGTGGAGTTTACAAATGAATAAAATGTTTAGGTTATTATCAGGCATCACAGGTTTAAGGTACATTTCCCAAATGTTGTGTAACTTGTAACCATATAGTAACTGAGACCCTGTTTCCACCTGGCATTAATATGTGGTTCTGAGGAATCCGATCGTTATATGTAAATGTGATATGCTTGTTCACACCTGGCCTTAACAATGCGTCTTCTATGCGCGTTTGCGATCTGGATTCGAATTCCCCGCGCTGTATGGAAATCAGCTCGTACATCATTTCCGCTTATACACTCCATCTTCAATGTTTTCTGTTTTCTGTTGTCTGTTTACCTGCAACGGTGCGCTTTTATGACGTGAATTGTCGCGTGAATGAGTACGCGTTTCCGCCCAGTCACTCGCCGCAGTTGAGTGGGCGGGGCCTAATGTGTATGAGATGCGCATACGCGTTTCCACTGTTAATGGGTATGTGGATAAGTGGTCTCAAACCACCTCCGAATGTGGATAATTTCAATGCGCATTCAATGCGGATTGAGCGTGTTTCCACCTGTAGTTAGCGCGATCGGATCCTAAAAACCACATATTAATGCCAGGTGGAAACAGGGTCTTAGAATCTCTCAGGTGGGTGAACCAGTCTCTACTGTATAAGTCTAGATCCAGCATTCAATGCTTTTATCACGAAGCATTTTATCATGAAGCATTTCAACTCAAAGCACTTTTAACCAACTTGCTGCACATCACATTTAAAACCTTGATACTAACCTGAATGAAAGCCAAGGCTGGCAGTGGATACTTCTCACTGGGGACCATGATGATGGCGTTTCCAGTGGCAATGGCTGCTCCAAGAAGTGTTACCATAGAGAGGAGGGGATTTCTGTCGGGGAGGACAACCCCTACGACTCCCAGGGCTTCTGGGTAGGACAGAGCAGAGCCAGACTGTGGCACAGGCTGAAGGAGAAGGATACATCAGGATGTAGATGTGGGTAAGAGATCAGCAAATGCTACCAGACGTTTTTTTAACTGTATAACATTAAAAAAGCCTTACCAAAGTTCCTCCTTGGACTTTGTCACAGTAAGCTGCCCAATCAGTGAGCCTCGCAATGCTAAGCTCCACCTCCTTCTCAGCCTGGTCCACTGAGAGCATGCACTGGACGGTGATTGACGCAGCTATGTCCCGCCTCTTTGCCTCCAAGCCCTTGGCCAGAGAGTAGAGCGACTGAGCGCGTGCAGACGGACTCTTCTTCATCCAACTGGAGGACGGGAAGGACGTTTTAATTTTTTTTAGGATACATTTAATTATTTTGGTTGAACTAAACAAACAAGGAATGTAAACTATAAGTCTGAATGTCCAGCACGAAAAACGCATCATATAACCTAATTATATTGATTTGTATGTATTAACAAGAAGAGCTGTGTGTTGATTGGACTAAAGTGTGTTCATACGTACTTGTTGATGTACTGGACTGTGTACTGTGCCCTTTTATCACCTCCCAGAGTCAAGTTGGACTGCGAATTGTGATAAACACACACCCCCCACTGGGTTGCGAAATACTTTGCTGCCTGTGTGGACTGTAAAAGTGTGTGCATGTGATAGTCCTGAGTAAATGTGTTTTATAAGGGAACATTTTAACCTCTGAATGCTTTATTTTTTTGGCAAACATTGGCAGGTTTATAGCCCGGTTTAGCCTTCAAAGTAGGTGTTGAATTTTACTGGGAAACAAGGACAAAAGACTTAAAATAGGAGAAAGTTAGATCTTGTGTATTACACTTACACAGCTATCAGTATTTATTAGGAATTCCTTTGTTCTGTTTAGTTTTCAATGAAATGTCGTCAAGGTACTTCCTGTGTTCTTGTTGTATTTTCCAAGTTTTACTTAAAATTTCTATACCTATACTACTTTTTTCTTACTTTATTTATATTTATTTCACTTTCGTATCGCCACGCCCCCATCCCAGATTTATTATTATCCTTTGTTACAACCGGTTTCCCCCCCAAAAAAAGCACCTCTACTTAGTCTTACTACAATGACTACATTATCAGTCGTCTGTGTGTGAATTCGCTCTGTTTCACTTGGGTTTGTGACTTTTGAAAACAACATAGCTTCATGTTTGTTGTCAGTGTTTTCTAGCTGGACTTTGATAGCCCAACAACAACTTACCAGGGTTTTGTGTGTCATTTGTGAATATTTGTTTGTGTGGTAAAGCTCTCACCCAGGCTGGACTTTGACAGCAGCCTCCACGGCGTTGCGTACGTCTTTCCGCCCTCCGTCTGGACAATAGGCTAACACACCTTCGCCCCCTGGTGACTGCACAGCCACACTGCAGCCAGACACGGATTTACAGGCCTTACCGCCGACAAACTGGAGGTAGGACTTAGGAGCGCTGTGTGTAGAGAATGATGGAGAATTAGGGAATAGAGTGATATATATATATTACAACACATCATGCTGTATTGAAATACACACACTATTTTAATAATGAGCCTATTATATGCAGTTATGATATTACGAACATTGTGATGTTCAATGCATTAACATGACAAAGTAAAGAGTGCCTTACAAACCCACCTGGCAGAGTCTGAATCACCAGGAATGATAGCTGGACACACTGCTGTTCCAAACTTTGAGTAGTCAATAGAGACAGGGGAGGAGCGAGGTAGAGAGGAAGAAGAGGACTGGCGCAGAAACTGGTACAGACCCTGACACACAGAGAAGAAAGTGGTCAACAACACAGTGCAACACTCATCTGCTTAAGTAAGACTGGTGTATAGAACTGACTAAATGTAGCACAATGTTATCAGACAGGTCAGAAATATGACTGAATACATCAATAAATATTTGTAGTTTAATCACCCAAATGGATTGTAAACATTGTATACCTTCAATTAAGGGGTTTCAATTTAAATACAATTTCTAACAAACAGAACATAAAATGATTTAAAAACAACAAAACAATGAATGTGTGCTAAATACATAGAAAAGCAAGACACTTTTCTTTACTGAATTTCCAGTGTTTATGATATGGGTCCATGTCCAGTTAAATTAATCCGTGGGACACAACGGTAAGATATATTTTATGAGTTTACACTCAGTCAGTTTATGGACCCCTGTCTAAGTGTCAACTGTGTGATAAATCATATAAACCCACCTCCTGTCCTCCGTCAGTGCAGGTGCCGCTGTCTTTGTGCCCAGAGACGGGCAGACATGGGTCGGACACAGAGTGTGAATTCACCCACACTGAGCCGACTGACAGACTGAGGGGAGAGGAAGAGGAAGAAAATATCGGTAGGGAGTGTAGGGACTTTAAAAGTGTCCCAATAAAACAAGACATCGAATAACCATACACACTATCAGAGCTCTGGAATAGACATATCCAAATCGGAATGAAGCCATTGTTAATGTTATTAATTCCACCTGTTCTTTTCCTGCTTTGACAAGACAACATGTCTTCTGTAAAATGCATCAACAGAAGTATCGTGAAGAAGATAAAAAAAGAAACACAGGATATAAATAAATAAATGTTAATAATATCGGGAACAATTGGGATACAGGTAGGGCCAACATGATAAAGGATAGAACAATATAGGGGAGACATGTCAGAAAGTATTAAGGTAAAGGTGGCGAAGAAACATATGAGTGTGTGAATGCGTGTACCTCTTAGCGGTCTCCAGAGCCAGGGTGAGATCTTCAGTCCAGATGGAGGCCGCCTGGCCATGAGGACTGTGGTTTCCTGTTAAGATCAGAGACTGTTAGTCAGTGCGTTTACATGCAGACTCATAATCGGGTAACTAAACGAATATGACTTCAACAGGACTTTTAAACTGCATGTAAACACCTTTATCCGATCTACTTCGCACACAAATCGGCACAATAATGGACAAGAGAAGTCGGATAAGAACACCTAGATAACTCGTTCATTGTCGGCATTCTCTCTGCATGTATACAGGGATCGGACATCGCATATCGGAGTTTGCTTCTGCGCCTGCTCGAGAATCCCTGTAGAGGATTTCACAAGGAAGTGGAAGGAGACAACGTAAAAAAAATAGTAGGGATATTGCATAGATACTATATAAAAATATAAATATATATTTATATATATATATATAATAATGTATGTATATATATAAATATATATATATTAAAAAAATTGCCGGAAGGGAACCGAACGTGGCTCTAACCACTTGTTGAAAGTGGTTAGAGCCACGATTACTGAAGGGCCATGTATACTCAGACAAGTAACACGGTCCGTTCGAGTGTCTAGTTCGGTATATGTCTTAATCCAATCTAGTTGTGCCATGGAAACGCACTGTGTTAGTGTGGCTCAAGAGAAAATTCAATAACACATTTTTTTCTGTTTAATCTCAATCCCTGTGATAGTGAATGAATGGTGATGATGATAACTCAAAGGCTTGCATGTCAATCTACATAGGCGTCCTTACCCAGGCTGACTGCTTCTGTGTTGCTTCTGAAGGACATGAGAGGCAGCACTGGTCCAGGGCAGGGGCTGACCACAAATGGAGAGGAGGGGGCCGCTCCACAGAGCACTGTGGGAGGGTACTGAGCCCCTGAAGGGGGGGCAGAGCAGGACTGAACCAACTGGGGACCAGAGAGAGAAAAATAAAAAAAATTCCATTCACAGCAAGTTAGAAAAGCAAACAACTGTTTGGTATATTGCATCATTGTTTTCAAAACCTTATTTTCCGACTTTTTGTTTTAAAAATATTTTGTCAAAAAAGCACAACTGCATTTGATAGTAATCATCCACAGTGTTGGGAGTATCTCTGTATGGACTCTTGGAACAGTAGCAGCGGCTGTTAATTTTTAAGTAGCAGTTAAGTGCTAACTTTGTTAGTGTTAGCTGAAATGCGTTAGCTACTATTCCAATAGTATATACGGTGACACAACTAAGCAGTATGTAGCCGATAAAGTATGTGAACTGTCTGATATAGTAGTTGTATGTTAAAAGTCAGCTTTAACTATGTCACTAGCTGAGCATATTTAGCTCTCAGTGTTTAAAGTTAAGCTAGCGTGCTAGAAGGACAGTTTGTACAGGGGTTGACACTAAGGTTTCAAATGCACTTGCCCATAGGGCAAGTACAGGTAATGTTTTACTTGCCCGAATGTTGTGTTCACTTGCCCAAAAAAAACAAAAACACTGTTAAACAATGATATATACAGTATAGGCTAATTGAATTATACATTTTAGCGATCTCTTATCTCTTAAATGCAAACACTGCTTACTAGTCTCATCCTGACCACATAAAACGAACAACAATTCATATAAGCCTAGATATCATGACATCACACACTACACCAAGCGCTTGGTCCTGCTGCAGCATCGTGAAAGGGCCTCTTTTTGCCATGCACCTTGCCCAGGGGCTCAGAAAACTCAGTCTAGCTCAGAGTCAAGCTGAATGTTAGCTTCCACAGAAAAATTTTACTTATTTAAAACGGTCACATTGTGCCAAAATGTGATCGTGTGCCATAAAATGATTAAAGTCCACCATGTTAAAGCTATTGCCCAGTTATACTGTAAGTAAGGAGGTGGATCATTAATTTCTATTCATATTGATACCATTATAAAGACTCCACAATCCAAATCTTTATCGATACCTTTCTATTATTTTGTTTAAAGAGAACTGGTATTATTGCTTTAATTGCTTACAAGATGAGCAGAGCTCAGGATAGGACTTTAAGCAGGTCATAATTCCATATTTAGGCCTACTATTTAGTTTATATTGCTGGGAAAACAAGTTTTTTACCCAAACTGTAGGCTATTATTCAAGCTTCCCGCGAAAAACTCAAATTTCTTATTTTCTTGATGTTACATTTGAACACATCATGACGTCATTTTATTGACCTTTGCCTAATAATCATTTTACTGAGCCGACCTGAACACATCACATTTGAACCGTTTGCGATTTGTTTTAGCTAAAGGTCTTATCCTGCAGATTTTAATATGGATTTAAAAACTATCCGATTTTTTAACTGCGGGACTTGTCACTTGCTACAGTCTCCCGTTTGTTGATCACCGCTGCATTGAATGAATGATGAGACGGTGCCGAGCCCGTCTGCAGCGGCTCAGCAGACAAGAGTTTTTTTTTTTTTTTTTGGAGACGGAGCGGGTGGAAGGAGTTTCTTCAAGACAGTCGAAAGTAGAACACTTTTACAGTCCATGATGCGGTCCAGTGATGGAATAATACGCTGAAGTAGGCCTAATTAGATGAAGATGACCCGACTCGATATTTAAAATTATATAATGTGACCTAGCCTACTGGACTCCATAGCGGTATCGATAAGCTCAAACGTTATTGATTTCTGTGTTTTGAATATAGCGGAACCAGGTCCGTAGGATAGAGCCGGCTTTCGGAACGTAGACAGCGAAACTGCGCGCACACAGGCTGTGTGTGTGTGTGTGTGTAGTGTGTGCGTGTGTGTGTGTGTGTGAGAGAGAGAGAGAGATAGAGAGATTGAGTGCGAAAGAGCGACCGTGATGCTGCTGGCTGCCGCGCGCAGCTGCTCAATTGCGAATATAGCCGATCTATTTTGTGTTGAGTTAGCGGGAAAAAAAATGTTTTGCAGACTGTAAAACACATGAATACATAGCCTAGACTACAGACAAACCCTCTGAAATCCACTTGCCCGTCCGGGCAACCAAGAAGCAATCTCAACTTGCCCAAACATTATTTTCAGTTGCCCCGGGCAAGCGGGCAACCGTTAGTGTCAACCACTGCTGATTCTGAACACAAACACAATCATGATAGTAGGGTGAATTTCTAATTAGCAAGATGATTATAGGATTATAATTTAAAACAAAGTAAATACATTAACATTAGTTGCAGCTAAGCACAGCTTTTCTCTGCATTTGTGACTGACCGTGGCCCCCTGCTGCTGAGCTCCCTGTACTGCAGCGTCCACCAGGGCTCTGTCTCCGTCGCTGTGCAGAGCCACACACTTCATCCCTGCCATACGCTGCCTGAGGCGGGCCACCACACCGTCCAGCACAGACTCCTGCACGCACAAAACCCAGTGGACCTGAGGAGAGAGAGAGCAGTGTTAAAGAGACGGGGAGGTCTGAGGGGACAGCAGGAGACGGCCTCCACCCTTCTACTAAGGACACTTATTTGTTTAAAATCACCTCTCTTTTCTTCTTGAAGGCGGTCTCTATCACTCCGTCCACTGCGCTGTCAATGTCGGCCGACTCAAAGATGATGAAGGGACAGGTAGCGCCGATGCTGGGGGAGACGGACAAGGCAACGCCCATCCCCGCTGTCGCCTTACACAGCGTCAGCCCATCCTAAAGGGAAGACAAACACTGGTGTGATGATTTAAGAAAACGTGGTCACATTAAAAATCCGACTGAAAGCTTTATAGCAAATGTATATGTAGCTTTGAACTTTCTGCTTAGGAAAACCACACCAGATTTGATCACCAACACACCTGCTTGTTGCCACTGTAGGTGACATAGCTGATGCTGGGGCTCTTGGCCACTTTGGCACCCAGAGACATGTCACTTCCTGTTAAAACATTAAGAGCCCCAACAGGAAGTCCCGCCCCCATAAAAAGCTGTGCCAATAGGAGCACCGCAGGGGCGACGCTCCGACCAGGGACAACGATGACAGAGTTTCCTAGGGAAAAGGCAGGACTCTATTAGAAATCACAAAACATTTTACAGCAGTTTGACATAGAATAGCAAACAACAACAAAGTATATTACAATTTGTTAATTAGCTGATTATTTAGCTAATTTTTAAGCTAAAATCTATTTTTTTAAATTATTTTATCCTCTCAAATGTGAACATTTGATGCTGTCACTGTGTGTGATGGACAAAAAATGACTTGCTGATATAATACATATTCACTGTTAAGCGGTGCATAGACCAACTAATTAATTGATCAAACTAAAAAACAACAGCGGCTTAGAAACTGAAAGTTATTATACATTTCAGACTTAGATATTATTTTAAGGGAACTTTTCAAGTTTGTCTTTATACATTGTTTTGTGTGTGTTTGTGTATATGTATGTGTGTGTGTGTGTTGTGTGTTACCCATGGCCAATGCTGGTACAACTTTGAGCATAAGGGAGTAGAGAGAGCAGTCATCGGAGACAACTACCGCCACCACACCTGTTAAAGAAGGGGGAAAGAAGAACACACACCAACAAAATTAAAAATTAAAACTTCCATTTAAAATGAGTACCCAAATGCTACTTTGTATAAGCGTTAACCTTACCCAGCGGTGTCCAGTCTGCGATGAGAGTGTCTCTAAGCTGAGCCCAGCCTCCGTAGTACTGCAGCAGCCTGACCAGGGTGGAGGGAGAGCACGAGGCCCCACACAGCTCACCCAGCTCGGACACACACTGACCGTGCTGCCCCAGAACGCTCACAGCCCTGTCAGGGGATAGGACAGGCAAACACAAGACATTCAGCTCCACATTAGGACAGCGCTTGAAACTAGGCACGGGGCTAATATGTCTGCAATCTACGTATCGCATATCGGACAGACAACTCAAATTAAAAGAAATCTATAAAACATTTTTTAAATTTTTTTTAGAAATCTAAATTATTTTAATTTAAATTTTTTAATACATTTTCATTTTAAGCCCATAGTTATGAGATATGGCACACATTAATATTATAATTTAGCTATTCAAAAGTTGAGTTCTGATGTTCTTCTGCATTCAAGCAGTTCAAAGCAGATGAGATAAACCTTGTTGCATTTGTGTATGTTTATTGCTCTTTTCAAATTAGAATTGCTGTGTTGCTTAAGCCTTCCTATCCTTACACATAACATCACCACCAACAAAGAAATGTATAATTATAATGATATCGGCCGATATCCAAAACCAGGATATTTCGGAATCTGATCGGAACTAAAAATAGTGGATCGGTGCATCTCTGGTTGAAACAGTCAGTGCGGAGGATCCTGATGTGTGCAAAGGGGGAGTTTGTTTGTCGCACCTGAGCAGCACTTTGGCCCTCTGGTAGCAGGTGAGGCCACTCCAGGCCTTGTAGCCACCAACAGCAGAGGAGACACACTGGGAGACATCCTCCTCCACCGCGCACACTGTGCTGCACACCATGTCACCTGCCGCCAAACATAGGAGTGTAGAAGAAACTCAAGTAAGTTCTTCTTCTACTAAAGTAATAATAACACATCAACAACAACAGATTTTTCTTCTTCTACTAAATCCACCTAAATAGCTCACCAGACAACATATTAAGAGGCATGAAACTGTAAGTTACTGTATGAACACTGAAACACAAACATTACATTTACAGAAAATATATTGTAAGAGCTGTAGTAAATTAACCACACCTCAAGAACTTGCCTTACAATCATCATGTTTCAAGATTTCTTCAGTTTTAAAGTTACCCATCAAGATGCTGTCAGAATGTTTTGACCTCTACCCAAACATGTCTGAACACTTTAGAGCTAAGTGCATAAGTTGTGGATGTGTTCCAAACTCCTGCTGCTCGTACCTTTAGAATCGGTCAGAGAGACGCTCTGTCTGTCTGACGGACAGACAAACTTTCCGTCGATGAACAGACCCAGAGAACGGGAATGGTGTTCCAGCCAGGCCTGATGGAGGGGAAGGTAACAGTCAAAATGGAGAAAGGCTAAAAGATGCTAACCTGTAGCATCTCTGACAAGTAGACAGCTCTAAAAACAGTATTTAAAACACCCAACATGTAGTGATGACATTCAGGGGTGCTCAGGACAGCAAGGAGAAGTGTCCTAAAGACAAGAATCCTGCAGGATTTGATTTTAATTACTTTAAATGTCCTACTTGTTTTGGTATGTTTGCAAACATCCGAATGAAAGAAATAAGAAAGTTAAAAAAAAATATATATATGGACAACTTCCTATAAGTATGATATACAGTAAACAATATGATATACAACATGTGAACATTACTTTGTTTAAATAAATATTATGCTTCCCTCTGCTTCACAACAAACCTCCTGAAAACAATTGGATACAGTTGATTTGCGTTGCTGGACAACTTCCTTTCAAAAACTGGATTTTTTTATGTGAGAAGAGGAATATTTCCTTACAGCTGCATGCAGATAGGCATACCATTGAATTGAATTAAATTACACTTTATAAAATGCTTGACACCAAGAACAAACGACAATGAAAGCTTATTGCCTTACTGCCTCTAAATTCGTCTGATCTGACACTGTTCATGAATCATGATACCCAAGGGGGCCTATTCTCACATTTTATTGGTCAGGAAGACGAAAAAAGGAATAAAGGCCTGGCACAGTTGGTCAACTATTTACAGACAGAAGACCAAAGTACAGAGAGAGGTTAATGTTCAGATTTGACTCAGGGGGATTGGTTGACAGCCTCAATGCTCTCAAAAAAACACTTGGCTGAGACTTTCCAAAATCGGAAAACCTGTGTCCAAAAGTTTGGCTTCAGCCTTGACATTTCATAACAAACTCCTGTTCGGACTGAGTCCTATGCCTGTGTCACATGATTGTCTTGTGAGCTACAGACAGCTACCAGTTAACGAACCTAGCGTGGGTCACACAACAGGAATATGCTAAACCCAGTGAACAGTAGCTGAAACTTGCTGATATTTGACAGCATGCAAAAGCATAGTTGTATCTTATGTATGCAAACCACGGGTGTGATGACTTTACCTGTGCAGTTGCATTGCTGGAAGCTCCTGTTGGTCCGGACTCCATGCTTTGAAAGATATCGTGCACTGTCTTCACGGTGCTACCGGCCATAATAGTTCAAAATCAGGGTGAAATTCTTCACTTTGGAGCTCGTGGGACGGTTTCAAAGGGCAGGGAAGCGACTGCTGAGCTCCTACTCCACGTCAAACTGCAACGTGCTGACTTCCCTCCCACTGACAAACGCCCAGAGGACTCCCTCCTGTTTACTTCCGGTGTAGCGCTGTTTCATTTTCTTCTCTTTTTTTCTTGTGTGCAATACGAATAAAAATCACAAGATACATAAACCGTCAGTAACAGATAAAACATATGCCAGGGGGAAATATAGGCCAACAGTCTCACACAAAGGGAGCCCACATAAAACATTACAAAGGCCTGCGATATTCCAATTTAAAAGTTCATTTTTGAATGCAGCCGGGGTTTTGCATTCAATCATGAATATAATATTAGGAAAGTAAAAACACATTTATTATGAAAAAATGGTTTGCCTCCTATGACTGCGTTAAATAAAACACCGTAATTCAATACGTGACTAACCCAGCATAACTATACATTAACTATATATATGTAAAAAGTGGATTAAGGTAATTCAACGCCCATACAGTGTTCCGCTTGAGCGCATTTGGCAGTGATCACAGGCAGGCCTACATCATGGGCCTACATGCATACAACTGCTGTTCCACGCCGAGGCATTTTGTCAACGGACCAGAAAAACCAACGCGCATGCGCAGTACTCACGAGGAAGTGCAGGGAGAGAAATTGGTGCACTTTTTTCAGCTGAGTAGGGATGTCAAAAGCTGCTGGATTGTTGTTCTTATCACTTGAACAACGTAAGATAAATAGTTCACAAATAACGGAGTAATAGTCTGTCTGAGGCGACGCATCACACATTTGAACATGCCTCGTAGAAAGGTAAGGCGGGGTGTTTGCTGCATACTGACACAACAACATAACGTCATAGCTAATGTTAGCAAAGGTAGAACGACGAAACCGCCTGCGAGCTGAAATACAACCATACAATATGGCGTTAGTAAGATGTGGGTGTGGGTTCTATCAATATCGGTAATGCACACATCTCTGAGCTGTGTTTTGTGTTGTGCTAAAAGCTACGCTAGCTAATGTTTATTGCTGAGTTCAAATAAATGTGTTGTTTAATAAGCATCGATTTTTCTTACAAGTATAGCTTTGACAATGAGTTATTTTAGCGGGTTATGTTCAGATTTGTACGGGCAGGCGTTGAGCTGCAAGACGTTTAAACCAGTTAATATTGGTAACGGCTCTAACTGATGAAAGGAACAGGCTGTTCTTTGAGTGCGAGGCAGGAACGAAGCGCCCGCACCAAAACAACGAGGTGATTGGACAGAATCGGGCCAAGCGTTACGCTCATTGGGCCGGCTCTCTCAGACACCACCTCCTCTCTAATGTGATTGGTCGTATGTAAATGAGGCGCTCCGCTTCTTGTTGTGAAGTTGTCAAATTCGCTTGAATCTAACGTGCGCGGGTGGTCCATGCTTCTGTGTTGAGGTGTATTTCCCCGTTTTTTTCTTTTATACTTTCTAATTACTCGTTACCGTCATTTAGTGCTATTGCATTGGGTTGCGTTTATTTGTTTAGGCCTAAGTTGGTAATGGACACGTAATAGCCTTTACACATGTGCATTCATGAATACATAAATTATTTGATTATTAACATTAATTAATTTATTAACACGGGGATAGGGAATTAAATTATATATAAAAACGTTTAAATACAAAATAATGATTGAGTGTTTTTATTTATTTACTCGACACAAATATACCTATGCTATAGGCCTATGTTTATATATAAATGAATATGGTTATAAGTTGTGTATGCCTATATTTATATATTGCCATTTTAATTGATGATGTAGCTCTCGATTATTATTTTCTTTGCTCAGTTTTCATTATGTTTCCCCCCTTGATGCCTAATTTACCCCCAGTGCATTATGTGTTATCGTATCTAAACTTCATTTCATGTTAACTCTTGGGTGTACATTTAATTTGGCATATTCATACATAGGCTACTGTAAATAATAAAACATATTAGATAGAGAAATATGCAAATTGTTATTTCACCATGAACTGATGTTATAGCCTTCTGTTGTAGATGGGATATTATTCCAGGGGGGTAGATGGGGCCCGAATGTGTTTTTTTTTTCCTCCAATGCAAATTGAATACTACTGGAGTCCCCTTACCCCACCCCCACTCGTCTATTTTGGTGTCGGGTGAGCCCTCACACGCCCCCAAAAGCACCATCATTCATTCCGTGAGCAGGCAGGCCCGCAGATGCGACATTTTATGCAGCAAAACAATCTTTATGAGACAATTCATGTTATAATTTGTTTTACCGAGATGTCAGACGCTGGCAACAGTCGACTTAACTGACTAAAAACTGGAAATTTTACCCGTAAGGTGACGTAGAGGAAAATTGGGGTTGTCACAATATGCAATCGGCTCTATTCGGTGACACCGGTCAGGTTTATTTTGAGTATGTATTGACAAGTCCATCGTGACAAAAGGGGGGTGCAGAGCCGGAGGAGATGTGGAGGGGGTGATGCTCCTCCTCCAGCATGGGATCTTTGTTGAATTATCCGCTGGTAAAGCATACAAAAAAAAAATCTTTACCCAAATCATTCTCAAAGAATATCTCTGACTGATCTGAGACGGTTGGAGTGGCTCTCCGGACTCGTATTTTGATAATTGCTCTTGTTTCCAGAGGACCGCAGGCAGCAGCTCGGACGGGACGGAGGATTCGGATTTTTCAGCCGACCACGAGCACACGGAAGCCTCCGAGAGTGCGCGCAGGCGCAGCAGCACGCGCCTGACCCGTGCGTCACTGCGCCTCAGCCAGAGCTCACAAGGTAAACATTGAAACATTTTTGCAACAAGAGAAAAAGCTTGAGTTCAAACAAGTTCATCTATTTCTTTATCTACATTTACATCTATTCAAGCATTTATATAGCCTACATTTATACCAATTGTAGGCTACATACCATTATTTTTTACATTTCAGTTATCTTGAAATAGTCCTGATAGCTTGGTTGATATATTTGTTGTGTTGTAGTAATGGCTTGGGTTGAACTTGAAGGTGTGATTTTCAAATTTCCTCAAATCAGCGAGATCTTCTGAAAATATCAGAGCTAAGGGACGGGTGAAGGCTGAATGTTCAATGGCATGCATTCTTTAGTCAAATGTCTTTAAATACTATTTAGCATAAGTATTTTTTATTCCTCCATTGTTGACATCCATGTTTACTTGCATGCTGTCTGCATTGGCCCTTTACCTGCAGGTTTATTTGGCCTGCCTCCTTAGCTTGTAAAGTATAATAGCCATCTAAGCATCGCTTTAGCTTTAGCAAGGCTTAGTATAGTGGACATAAGTGTTATTACATCTGTTTATTTTACAATGGCTAATTGCACCAAAGCAGGGTATTGCAGAACTTTGCTATTTTTCCCTTAAGATATTGTTCTATCTTATTTAGTTGTGTTTGATGCTCCACACCCATAATGAAATGTAGTCGTTACTAAATACTTTTTATTGACACATTTTGTGCATATATTTATTGTCAAGCCAGACATTTTCACATGCATGTGTAGGTTCATTTGAATGGGATGCCTTCATTCAGGGACCACGGGATTACTTTAAACCCCCCTTCACTTCAACATCTCAGCTGAAGCGATTATATATGGGCAGCCCTTTGAGCATGAATGGGTTCAGACAGCCTGACCTCCACACACACACACACACACACACACACACACACACACACACACACACACACACACACACACACACACACACACACACACACACACACACACACACACACACACACACACACACACACACACACACACACACACACACACAAACTCTGCTCCCACCCCCTGTGTGTGACCTCTTTCTGCCGTGGGTGCCAGAGGGGATTTACAGCAGAGGAAGAAAGGCCCACACTGTTTCCTCTGCCGTGTTGTTGCCGGGAGAAGTTGGCAGCGCTGGTCGTGGAATCAACACAGAGGCTTGTTTTTTCTCTCTCCGAAAAAAGAATTAGATTCAGACTGAGGTGCATTCTTCCTTTCTGTGGCGGGATTACTCTCTTCATAACCATTGAGGTCGTTCGCAACAAGTAACTCAACTGTTTTTTGAGGCAGACGTTTCCACCTTAGACTGTGAAGCAGAACTGCTTACAGACTAAAAAGTATTAGCAGTGAAACGTATCAAGAGTAAATCAGTATGTTAATGTATTGGATGAGTCTAATTAGGTCATTAAAGCTGCACACTTTAAATTCTAAAGCATTTTATTGGTTTATGTGGTTTAGCGTGTTTCACCGTGTTCTGCTCTTCTCCTCTCTTCTCCCTCTTCTCTTCTAGATAACGGTTGTTCAGTACGGAGCAGTTCTCCAGTGGCCACGGGTCCTGACCAAGGCCTGGCTTCAGCAGCAGAGGCAGCAGCAGCAGCAGCAGCAGTAGTAGTGGCAGCGTCGGTGTTCTCCGGGCGCAGGGTGACACGCAGCCAGCAGGGGGCGACAAACACTACAGCCAAAAAATACCCACTGCGGCAGAGCAGGTCCTCTGGCTCAGATACCGAGGCTCATGGTGAGACCAGCAGTGTTTTTCCCTGTATGTCCAAGAAATTGTATCCGTATCATGGTACGTTAGAGACATTTTAAACATATATGTATTTTTATTAAAGGTGCACTATGCAGTTTCAGAGGAGGGGGATTTGTTTACATGTATAGAGCCCGCAGATATATTTTTCCGCCACATGTAACTCTTAATATTGAATTATTCTATCCTCATAAATGAAAACAAAATTATTTTGATTGACCTGAAACCACACATTAGACTAGGTCTAAACAGTTAGACAAAACTGTGGGCCCTGCTGCTGTAAACAACAACAGTGAAACAGTAACTTTTCTGGTAGCTTTCTAACTTTCAAATAGTGAGGGAAGTTTGTTTATTCAGTGATGAGAATATACCTTTTAGAAAATGTTCACTTCTCTGACACCCAAAGTTACACAGTGCACCTTTAGAAGTGGAGGCTGTGAAGAGCATGCATACACTGAATAAGGAGGAAAAAAGCAAAAGCAGAAGCATTTGTTATAAGAGAGTAGAAAGGAAATGAGAGAGAAAAGACGGAAAGATGGAATGACATGAAGATATCATATGGTGGAGAAGAGGGGCGTCTGTCTCATGTTGCATTCATTGTAATGCAGTTCAGTCTGTGATCACAGTGTGTCCCAGATTATAAAGAAGACAAATATGTCTGAGAACATATCCTGGACTTGTGTTTGTGTCACCGCAACAAATAAATGACCTTACAGAGACCAGGATCTGTTGTCTAACTTCAAGACACTGGGGAATCATTAAAGCAGATCTGTCTGCGCTTAGGTTGTTTACTTATTCAATTTGATCTTTTATTGGCTTACCAATTTTAAGAGACTGAGTGATCTCCTGATGTAGGTTAAACGTGATTAATATATTTTTGATGGGGCACACAATATACATAGACATAGAAACTTTTAGCTTTTCTTCATTGCATTTTCTTTTTTTTCTTTGATGGTTCAGCCCCGTTATCAGTCATTATGACTACAAATAACTGTCTCAAACAAGGCTCCCGCTCCCCTTCCCTCACCTGGAGGGATAGGCTTCTCAAATCGCGTTGCTGCGCAGCGCCACACTGAAATCTGCGACCAATATGGATATGTGACCATAGAGCATGCACGCGTAAACCGAAAATCGGACTGGGTGTGCGACCAGACCAAACGCAGTAATAAAAACTATATAAAAACGTCTTTCTTTGCACTGATGGTCTCATTTGCTGTTAAAGGTAATTTATGATTATGAGAGGAAACATGAGGCTGTTTAAAAGATATTTAAATGTTACTCGTAGCCGCTTTAAGCTATTAAGTTATGTAATGTACTTTATTATTAACCTTGTTGTAAGAATCAAAGATAAAAGCATCAAATGCAAATATAAATATTATATGAAAAAATTATCTTAGGAAATGTTTTCTCGAGTTAGAAATTCTAGAATAGGCAGGATATTTATTACTCAAATTATTTTTTTTAAAACAACTGTGATTAGTTATTCTGATCACTCTATTATTTAGTCAGCCTTAAAAATGAGTGGTATTTAGGAATGATGTTTCTGGGGGCTAAACAGTTACTTTGAAACCGCCACAGTAATTGTTTAGCATTGACAGAGGTTTGCCCAACTCAGAGTTTACGAGTTTATCCTGACATCTTGAAAAAAGCAACCAGTGTGTCTGGAAAAACCCCAGAAAGGAAAGGAAATGAACTGCAACATGTCCTCCCACTCACCTGCCAGCCTCTCTGAGCTCACACACTGGCTTTCTGCTGCAGTGGCATCCATCTTTACTATTGGATTTCTCCGCTGGCAGCCATTGCCGCATGTGGTCACTTTAGAAACCTACAGAGATATCCCTGAAGATACTTTTAATCACAGGAAAAGTGGTAAAATATTTTGCAGGACTATTAAAAGCTACTTAACCCATTGATGACTATGGCAATCTAGGATGCATGTCCTTAATGCCTGAGGGTTTTCTGAAAAAATAGTACGAATTGTCAAGTCTACCAAAACCTTAATATCTGAGCCTGTGTAGCACATAGAAACATGAAATAAAATACATTTAAAAGTTAAGGTTCACAGGTTTTATTTAAACATGCTCCCTTAGCGCTTACAAACCAACAAATATTTCTAAAAATCGTCAAAATTAGATGAATTAGAAAAATATTAAATATTGTTAATAAATAGATGCAATGTGTTGTGTGATTTTCGTCAGTAGTCTATTGTAGACCTTGATTCTACGCACCAAACGCCACTAACTGTTCTGTCGCCGACATAGCTGGCGTATTTTTTTTATTATTTTGTTTTATTTTTATTTTATTTATTTTTTTGATTGACATGATTTTCGGCAAACCACACAACTTTTGGGTGGTCACGTGGTCTTAAAAAAAATCAACAAAACCCACCTCATGTGTATTTGAACCAATGACAGTGCATTATATGCTGGGAATGCCATGAAAATTAGATAAAGTAATAATGCTGCGCGACGCAGCATCAGGCAGGAGAGCCAATGTGGCATCGCGCAGCAGCCGTCATCAATGGGTTAAAAGGCAGATACTTTTTTTTTAATCATTGATGTTTTTTCTTTTAGTTGGGCATTTGTTGCTGTGCTGCTGTTATCCAACCTACCATTAACCACAATATGCAGTGTTGTTTGTGCTGGTAAAAACTTAATTTCAACTGCACAGATTCATTAAAAGCAAATGTATGTGTGGGCAAGCTGGAAAAGTACTTCTACTACCCCATAATTAATGTTTAATATAGTTTTTAACATCTCTATGTGCAACATTCTAATCTCGAATGTGTGCACTTTTTGACTTACCATTTTCAGCTAAAAATGTTCTTTCATTACTCTGTAAACCCCTGGCGTATACAGGGTTCGTACCTTAATACCGAAATGATTCCCTCTCATTCCCTTTGTCCTGATTGTCTCAGCAGACCTAAAGCAGAGGGCCGGCCGAGACGAGACCCCTCCCCGCACCCCGACAGGTAACGCCCAGTCGTCTGAGTCAGACATCGAGGTCTCCAGCCCCGGCAACCACCTGGTGTCTTCCAGCAACGACGTGGTCGTGTCACAGGAGGAGGACGAGAGATTGGCCAAAGAGCTGTCACTCAAAGAGGCCGCCGCCCACGACCTTTCCCACCGGCCCAAACGCCGCCGCTTCCACGAGAGCTACAACTTCAACATGAAGTGTCCCACACCCGGCTGCAACTCACTGGGTGAGGGCAGAAACACTGCAACCTTTAGCATTGGTGTTAGACATCCTGCAGAAAGGGTGCACAAACCCCTGACCTCTCTGCGTCTCCCTACAATCTTTCTGCTTGTCTTTTTTCTCTCAGGCCATCTAACAGGGAGGCATGAGAGACATTTCTCCATATCAGGATGTCCACTCTACCACAACCTCTCTGCTGATGAGTGCAAGGTACGCACCAACACACACACTCACAATTATACATCCACAGGGATTCCCAGGACAATAAGTGAGTGTGACACCGAATGCTATTTTTAAACTGAAAAATGTCCAGGGGGAAGCTCTGGCCTTTTAATGTGTTGTCACAGTTATCTTACAGTTTCTCCTCGTGTTATTTTCTGACAATTATCCACCACATTGAAGTAAAAAAAATATCTTTCATTTTTTTTGCTACAGTTGTGCTCTGTAGACTTTTATATAATTACTCATTAGTCAAACCCAAGTTTCCATGGTGAGGAACAACACCCTCCGATCAGGTTTTCAGGAGATGAAACCGAAGGAAACCAACACGCTCAAATTGAAGTTGTCAAGTAGCAAGAGTTCCAGGAATACGGAGGTTTGCCGCTACTGTTGCGGGGGTCGGTTGTGAGACGTTTGGTGGCAGACAGACCTGTGTTGATGTTTTGTCAGGGCAAGGCATCCACGCGCGACAAACAGACTGAGGAGAGGACGCTGTCACACCGCCAGGACGAGAACAGACACTCCACAAGAAACCAGGTAACTGACAAAACACTTGAGGAAGAAGGAGCAAGTTTATCAGAAAGGTTTAACACACGGCAACACATTCTCACATCTTAACTAGACAGATGCTCTTACACATTTAAAAACGTGCTGTCACTTCCTAGGAAGGTACGGTATACCAGGAATCCACTGAACTGATGTGTGTGTGTGTGTGTGTGTGTGCGTGGGGATTTCCCATACACTGCAGCATTACTGTAGCAGGGCCAGAGGCAATTTGAAGAGGGCTGTTGTAGGTTGAGTCAGGTTGTAGGTTGAGTGTGAAAGGTCTGATGTCAATTAAATAATGTATCTGACGGAAACAGAGCTCATTGATCAATTAGACTAGAATGAACCAAGAGTTAGACTACAAGACTGATTTCCATCAGTTGTCACTGTCCAGATGTTAGAAAAGCAATCATAAATCATGTGAGCTATCTTAATATAATTGATAAACACAAGATAAAAAAATAGTATAAAACAAAATAGTTCAGGACATTAACACCTTGTAGCTAGCAGTCAGGAAAAGAAAATTGATAAAAAGACAGATAATTATCTCGAAAAAATTGTAGTAATAAAATGTTTCGTAAATTTTTTTCATCATGATAAATTCTATCTAGCTCTGATGCAGGTACTTAAATGAGAAAGTTTAGTTTAGTATTTCTGAGAAAAAGGTACTAACCGATTGTGTTACATTGGACTTCATTGGCCATTGCTCACCAAGGAAAGGCGCTAAACATCTGCGTGACCGCTTAATAAAGTAGTGAACATGGAGTTCTGTCCTTATCTTTACTTCAACATTTGTGCTCGAAGGGTTCAGCACCCAGTTTTCTCATGTGAGTTTTTTTGAGCGCGTTATTTCCTATTCTTGACTTCATCGATTCAGCCACAGTGTATATGGCTCATTTCATTATGTTTATGGATCAGTGTAGCATCAGCATGTGGCAGGATTTCTTCAGATATAAGGCAAGTCATTTATACATAGTACTTATAATACTTACCAATTCTGAACCCTTAATTTCTGTGTTAATTTTTCAGTTTAACCAAATCATTTGTATGAACCGAAATTACTATAAATAGCAAGAAATAACTTCTTAATATGTTAACATCAGATATTTAACTGAAAGCTAGTAATCTAAGATTGCCATTGCCATACCAGTACCACTCCTGAAAGGTTAAGGCATTTGCAAAAACCAAAGTGAGGGCTCATGTTTGTCTCTGTGTGATCTCAGGCCCCTACGGAGCGCCAGCTTCGCTACAAGGAGAAGGTGACAGAGCTGAGGAGGAAGAGGAACTCAGGCCTCAATAAGGAGCAGAAAGATAAACACATGGTAAGTGGAGGAAAAGTGAATGTGTCCTAACTTTGCTTTACTCCTTTTATATATCTCTCTCCCCCCGCATCCTGTCTACATTCAACCTGTATAGAGTTTGTACAGAGCCTGAAAAGTTTGGAAAATGCTTGATTTTAGATTTTGGTGTTTACGAGGTTGGAAATTTGCTTGCCTTGCACATTACTTGAAAATGCTGATTTTCTTCATATTGACCAGACTGTCCATAAAAATACTGTGTAGTCAACAAAAAACAGATTTCCTTTTTTAAAACCTTAATGCTGACTGTCATTTTATTCAAAGTTATGATCAGAGGTGTTTTTAAATAAAAATAAAAAAAAGATTTTTCTTCAATACCTTCCATGTTACGTGAACAAGTACATGAAAATCAGCCACAGAAAAACACATGACACACCTTTTTTAAAAATGATTTTAGTGCATATATACTATATTATATTAAACTCCACGTGTTTTCCTTCAACAGCTTTATTAAGTGATTGTCAATATACATTATACTTAAAGCTTCAGGGTCCTTGAAGGTTTTTTTTTATCTTGGAAAAGTGCTTGAATTTCACCCTTTTTAAAAAGCCTTTATGAGCCCTGCTTGTAGACCCAACATAGTATCATGAAAGTATTTTCTCCTGTCCCTATCAGGAGCACCGGCATAGCCACGGGGCGAGCAGGGAGCCACTGCTGGAGAACATCACCAGCGACTACGACCTCGAGCTGTTCAGGAAAGCGCAGGCACGTGCCTCGGACGACCTTGTAAGAGAGAAAGCTCATCGTCACCTCCCTCCCTTACTCCTTTTTCCTTCCCTTTCTTTTCTTTTAATTTACCCCCACCCCTGCCTTAATCCCCCCCCCACCCCTCTTTTCTGCAATATTCCTCTTCTTCTCTGTTTCAGTCAGCACACTCTCCTCTGCAGCCACAGAAGGAGGCTGACATATCTTTGGTAGTTTGGACAAATCCCTTCCTGTTTGTCTTTTCTTCTTCTTCTTCTTCTTCCTCCTTGTTACTTTGTGACCCGTTCAGATGACACGCTCTCTTTAAATGATCCCAAAGTTGGTTATGAACTCATATCATATACAGTACAAACTTTATATAATTTGTTGCTCCAGACAGGTTATCCATAATTTCTCTATATTTATTTCTCGTTGGCAAAGTAATGTTATCATTGCAGGTTAATGCAGCTAGTCTTAAATGATCTGAAATCCACTTTCCATCCATTCACAGCCTTAAATTACTTTTACACCCTTGAAGTCTTTAATCAGTTTCAAAGACGTGGAAATCTTACTGTGCACTATTTCCACAATTTTTCTATTTTCTGTTTGCAGCTGAAAAGGTCTTAAACATCCTTGCAGACAGAATGTAAACAGTCACTGTTGTAACTTCATATAGAACCTTTCATTCATTCCTCACTCACCCGGCCTATATTTTCTTCCTGCATATGTTTATTGCTACATTTTTCAAACGTTTTTGTGACTGGTTGCCTCCACTGAGGCACGTTTTCTTAATTGTGATGTATGGTTCAGCTAATCCTCTTCCCTGAGTAATAGAGATCTTTCCTCTTTCTCCTCTCTCTCCTCTGCCTGCCCGGCCCGCTCTTCTTGTCCTCCTTTCCTTCCTCTCTCTCTCTCTCTCCCTCCTTTCCTGTACAGGAGAAGCTACGTCTGGCGGGCCAGGTGCCGGAGGGCAGCAACATGATAAAGACCATCGTGTTCGGCCGCTATGAGCTGGACACTTGGTACCACTCTCCATACCCGGAGGAGTACGCACGCCTGGGGAGGCTCTACATGTGCGAGTTCTGCCTCAAGTATATGAAGAGCCAGACCATTCTGCGCAGGCACATGGTAAGAAAGACAGCCCGGTCTGTTCAGGAAATCACATGAACGTTCTGCTTATGTGATGTGATGATGCAAAATAATACTAGTAAAAAAACAATCCCAAATCTGTTCACTACAGGGTAAACTATTGAGTATCAGTGAGTGAGTGAGTGAGTGAGTGAGTGAGTGAGTGAGTGAGTAAGTGAAGGAGGGACTGATTTCAGATGCAGGTTTGGTAAAGGGTCGGCACTTTTATCTCTGCTGAAATGTCTCTGATGCAGAACCAAAAGGATGGACGTGTCTAGTCTTGAAAATGTACTGTTGCACAAAAACTCTGTTCAAACTATACCCTTACAATCTCGATGCCTAAGGGCATGTAAGACTTGATTCAGATAGATTGTGTACCTTTGCCCTTGTGATGGGGTTCACACTATTTCTCTAACGGAGTGAAGGCGGGTAAAAGTCCTTCTTCTAAACTGACTGCTGGTTGTGTAGATTTCAGACAAATACATCGTCACAACGACACTGTTACCTGTAGAATACTATCATCTAACATCAGTGGGAAGAGCCCACTAGGTGTAAAGGAGCTCTTCGCTGGTTTTACACATGAAGTTAAAGAGGACAGCCAGAAGCCAGTCTTTGTGGGGGAATAAAAACGAAGAACAGACTAGAGATGTGAATTGAATCTTAAAAAGTGTTGTTTTTTTCACACTACAGAATGGCCATGCGAAACTAAAAGGGAAATAGTTGTCTTTACTTGTATTCAAAACTAACCACCTCTGCTCCCTCTCCTCTCTGTTGCACAAAGGCCAAGTGTGTTTGGAAGCATCCTCCAGGTGACGAGATCTACAGGAAGGGGAACATCTCTGTCTTTGAGGTGGACGGAAAGAAGAACAAGGTAAAGGAGCGCTGCACCACTCCCCCTGACCTGCACACTGCCATGATGCACCACATTCTCCTCACTGCTCAAACCTGTCGGAAATTGCTTCTTTCTTACTTAGACTGTGTTTCGAAAAAGCTATACTAACATCCTCCCTCCTACATACACACACTGGGGGCGGCAGTGGCGAAGTGGGTAGGGATCAAATTCTAATGTGTGTGCATGCTCTTCCCCATAGATTTACTGTCAAAACTTGTGCCTGCTGGCCAAACTCTTCCTGGACCACAAGACACTGTATTACGACGTGGAACCTTTCCTCTTCTATGTCATGACCGAAGCTGACAACACAGGCTGCCATCTAGTCGGATACTTCTCCAAGGTGAACGGAATGTACATAAAACGTTAAAGTACAGTTTCCCACATTCCCCCCCCCCAAAAAAATCACAGTGTTTGACAAACTTCTTTTTGGAAGTTGCGGAATATTAAATAACTTTACGACTGGGTCATTTTAAAGAAATTTTCTACAATGTATATTTTTCTAACTAACGTCTGTGACACTCGTCCCGCAGGAGAAAAACTCTTTTCTGAATTACAACGTGTCCTGCATCCTCACCATGCCACAGTACATGAGGCAGGGCTACGGCAAGATGCTCATAGACTTCAGTGAGTACATACACCCAGTGTGTCCATGCATGTGTGTGTGTGTGTGATTTTGTCTCACAAACTTACACCTGGCCAAGGAATATTGCACAGCACAATAACGCTGGATTTAAGAGGCTGCCTGAAGCACTCAGTCTTTTGAGAAAAAACATGAAAAGTCTGTGCTGTCTTTCATTTGTTTTCTTTTTGATGTTCCAGTATGTTTCTCTATTCTTTTCTCTTTTTTCTCAGTGGTAGAAGGGAATGCTTCAAGGTGCACTATGCAATTTCATGGGAGGGTGATTTGTTAACATTTGCAGAGCCTGTCCTTATCGACATGTCCTTCTTACTATTGGATCATTCTATCATCATAAATGGAAACTAAATTATATAGAGGAACCTGGAACCAAACGTAAGACTAGAAAATGTTTGTAAACAAAACTGTGGGCCCGGCTGCTGTAAACAACAGTGAAAGACTAACTTTAAAGGTGGTTTTCTAACTTCAAACAGGGTTCCAGGGGTCACATTTTCTCGTAAGGAAAGTTCTCATTGCTGTATGTTTGAGGTGGTGGTCGGAGGGGCCGTTGGCGCTGAATGGCAGCCACGCTTCCGTCAGTCTGCCCCAGGGCAGCTGTGGCTACTATGGTAGTTTACCACCACCAGTATGACTGAGTGTGAACGAATTGAACCAGGAAATGTAAAGCGTCTTTGAGTGCCTAGGCAATAAAGCGCTATATAAAACCTATCAATTAATTATTATTATATATTATGAGAATATACCTCAGAAAACTTTCATTTCTCTGTCACACCCAAAGTAACATAGTGCACCTTTTAAGGCAGAGTATAGCCACCAACCAATAGAAAAAAAAAATTCTGATGTGTCCTTTAAGGTTACCTGTTGTCCAAGGTGGAGGAGAAGGTGGGTTCACCCGAGCGCCCCCTGTCTGACCTGGGCCTTATCAGCTACAGAAGTTACTGGAAGGAGGTGCTGCTGCGCTACCTCAACAACTTTCAGGGCAAGGAGATCTCCATCAAAGGTCAGAATGTGCACCTGTAATGCTGGGAGAAGACATGTTGCATCCAGACCACTCATTAGGGGGAAAGTCTTTCAAATAAACAGCGATGAATCAGATGGATCAATAAATCCAATAGGAATGTCTTTAGTTTTACAGGTATTTGTCACTCAGTCAGCGACATTCACGTCCGACATTTACGTATTCATACAGTCCCCTACAAAAGTATTGGAACAGTGAGACCAATTCATTTATTTTTGCTGTAGACTGAAAACATTTGGGTTTGACACCAAAAGATGAATATGAGACAAGAGATCAACATTTCAGCTTTCATTTCCAGGTATTTACATCTGGATCTGATACACAACACATAAGATAGCATTATTTTTAAAGAAACACCACATTTTTAGGCGAGCAAAAGTATTGGAACAGATAGACATAAAATAAATTAAAGTGAATAAAACTTAATATTTTGTTGCAAATTCTTCTCTTGCAATAACTGCATCAAGCCTGTGACCCATTGACATCACAAAACTTTTGCATTCTTCTTTTGTGATGCTTTTCCAGGCTTTCACTGCAGCCTCTTTCAGTTGTTGTTTGTTTCTGGGGCTTACACCTCTTTAGCAAGTAAAATGCCTGCTCTATAGGATTTAAGTCTGGATACTGACCTGGCCAGTCTAAAACCTTCTATTTCTTGCCCCTGATTAACTCCTTTGTCGTTTTGCAGTGTGTTTTGTGTCACTATCTTGCTGCGTCATGAAGGATCTTCCAATCAGTTTGGTTGCATCTTTCTTTAAATTGGCAGACAAAATGTTTCTGTAAACTTCTGAGTTCATTTTGCTGTTGCCATCATGTGTTACATCATCAATGAAGATTAATGAGCCCATCTGAGAAAAAGCCATGCAAGCCCAAGCCATGACATTGCCTCCACCGTGTTTCACAGATGAGCCTGTATGTTTGGGATCATGAGCAGATCCTTTCTTTCTCAAAACTTTAGCCTTTCCATCACTTTGGTAAAGGTTCATCTTGACAACAACACAGTAAAACATGATGGCGGCAGCAAAATGAACTCAGAAGTCTACAGAAACATTTGGTCTGCCACTTTAAAGAAAGATGCAACCAAACTGATTGGAAGATGCTCTATCATGCAGCAAGATAATGATCAAAAAAAACTGCAAACACAACATAGGAGTTCATCAGGGGCAAGAAATGGAAGCTTTTAGACTGGCCAAGTCAATCTCCAGACTTAAACCCTATAGAGCATGCATTTTACCTGCTAAAGAGGAGACCGAAGGGAGTAACCCCCCAAAACAAACAGCAACTGAATGAGGCTGCGGTGAAAGCCTGGAAAAGCATCACAAAAGAAGAACGCAAAAGTTTTGTGATGTCAATGGGTCACAGGCGTGATGCAGTTATTGTAAGCGAAGGATTTGTGACAAAATATTAAGTCTTATTAATTTTAATTTATTTGAGGTCTATCTGTTCCAATACTTTTGCTCACCTTAAAATGTGGTGTTCCTTTACAAAAAATGCTATCTTATGTGTTGTGTATCAGATCCAGATGTAAATATCTGGAATTGAAAGCTGAAATGTTGATCTCTTGTCTCATATTCATATTTTGGTGTCAAACCCAAATGTTTCCAGTCTACAGCAAAAATAAAGGAATTGGCCTCACCGTTCCAATACTATTGTAGGGGACTGTATATATGAATTTACGGCATTAAAGTATTTTTTTTTATTCTAAAAGCACTAATTATAAATACCACACTATGCACTGTGGCATTTCAGATAATTTCATTTGTCAACTACAACTGACTTATATTGCACTTAGTTTTAGATGTACTAAGTTATTATAAATAACTGTTACTCACTGCAATTTAAAAATGTAATTGTGACGCATAATAAAAGAGGCAGCCAGCACCTCAGATATTAGACTGTGACAAAACACTCAGTTCGTATCCAAGCTTCTTTTTGTCTTCCTTTTTCTTTTGAGCTCAAGTTCTCTTTTCTTTTCTTCTGAAACATTGTCTGTTGTATCGAGATTGTTTTCATGATCAGACGCAGTAATACAAATCCGTCCCAGTCTGCGTTCAGAATTCGACCGCTATCTGCCCACCATTCAAAAGCTTTTGATTACCGTAGTTCTAACTACACCGCAGTGTTTGTACATTTCAATTCATAAAGAGCTGTGTTCATACTGAAGAAGTGGAAGTTTTTTTAATATCGATTGGTTTTTCAATTGCATAGAAACTGCACAAGCCACAACAACAATGCTGCTTTGGTGATTTCTGATTTCTTTTGATATTACTGTGAATATGTAACTTCATAGAGGAAGGATCCTTGATGGAAGTCAGTCAGTGAAGTCAGTGAGTATCATCACTGTTCTCTATGATGATGAACTATCACTGACCTCGGAGAATAGCTCATTCTGTTGTCGTTGATGAATAAATAAATAATAATAAAATAACCAGTTTGCATTAGGCATATAAACATTAACAGAGGATGAATTGTTATACCTTTGATGATCCCTTAACATTCTAGCATCAGGTCATAATTTAAATGTGCCCAGTACTTTGGTTTATGACATTAGCCTAGGCTAAACTTCTCAGTTAATTGCCAAATAGCAAAAGCTAGCAGTCGATTACGCTAAGGCAAGCTGTTGATTATAGTAAACATTATACCTGCTTACTATACTATTATAGTCCAAAATGATTGGAAATGCGTCTGAGCAGTCTTCTCCAGTTGCCTGGCAACCACATTTTGGTAACAAGACTCCAGAAAGTTACTGCGTCAGAGCCAAGAAATAGTCTGTGGCACAATACATTTATTTTCTATACGGGATATTACACACAGGCACAGGATTATGTTCCCTTTGGACGGTGCCAGGCTATAATTTTCCCTCCGTTTCCAGTCTTTATGCTAAGTGGCTATTCGTGGTATCTACTGAATATACTATGCTGCTATGAGAGTGGTAGCAATATTCTCATCCAACTGTTGGCTAAAAGGCATATTTCAGCAGAGCCCCACTGTGCCTAAGTACAGCTTTTAAAAATCTCTTCTCCAAACTCTCCCTCGTGTCTTGTCTTCACAGAGATCAGTCAGGAGACGGCAGTGAACCCAGTGGATATCGTCAGCACACTGCAGTCCCTCCAGATGCTCAAATACTGGAAGGGAAAGCATCTGGTTTTAAAGAGACAGGTATAGGAAACCAAACAATTCCATCTCTTTCCTGCTGTTCGGTTCATTTGGTAGAAAATCCTCAACTGGCTGGTACCTGCTGCTTATTAAGTTATTGTTCATTTTAAAACTCTTACAAAGGTCCTGAAGGAAGCATATTTCAGATCTCTCACATAGCTCAACACTAAGATGCATGTTTCTTCCTGTAGGACCTCATCGACGACTGGAAGGCCAAGGAGACCAAACGTGGTAACAGCAAGACCATCGACCCCACAGCCTTAAAATGGACTCCGCCTAAAGGGACGTAGAGGAGCTTCCTTTCACACATTTCAAACACACACACACACACACACACACACACAGATCCTCCTCCACACACTGGCATGCTCACACACCCTGAGCCTAAACTCTCACACACCCTCTTGTACAAAGCGCTTTCGGTGGCCAGCAGCCGTTACTTAGTTACTCTGGGTTCAGCAGTCATCGTCATGGCTCGGTTAATTAACTTCAGTCCAACAAACAACAACAACATTTCATCACTGATGCCTGTCCAGACTGACTACAGAAAACACTATTAAGAGAACAATAGAAGGGGCTGCATTTCCTTAACATCCTTTTAAATGACAAGCTCAGTGGTATGGATTGTTCAATATTAGATAAATAAATACTCACAGGAATACATTGTATTAAATATATAAATCAAACAATTATTTTTGTGAAATAAATATTATTATAGAATGTTATTTCACCATTACTTTTCTCACAACACCTTAGTCTTATAGTACTTTTTCTCAGCCTCCTGCCTCTCAAGATAGCGATTTTGACAACTGCTTCCAAATTAAGCCGGTTAGCTCCTGATAGCTGCAGCAGCAACAATGTCAAAAAGTCATTCGGAGTCAGCCCACGAGAGGCTGCTGCTGTAAATAAGCCCACTACGATGTGTCGTTATTATGACAAGTGGCATTATGGAATAAAAAAGCAGATATGACGTACAACTCTGTGTCTGTAGGGGTGAAGTGTGCATTTTGAAAAAAAATTAAAAATAAAGGGTCGATGAAATTCTATTTTAAGTGAATGATGAAAAAAAAAACATTTCTCAATGATGAGTGTAGTGACAAATTAATTTATATGTGTTTTACAGTTTGTATTAATGTGATCATTTATTTCACAATGTCTATTTCTTTAATATTCAACACTCTGGACATTCATCATTTATGTTTTGCTTTGCAGAATAATGAGGTAATGTCAGTCTACACATATAATATCTCTTCCACTTCATTTGTTATCTGAAAAGTGAAAGTAATTGCGCGCCTCCTCCCCAGCCGCTCGTTTAGCACAGAGCACCAGGCACACCCACTAATCCCATTTGCGACGGCCGGTGTTGGAACCTGCGCCGCATTTCATTCTGTTGCCGAGACGGTCGACACGAGGCAGGCCGGCACGCACGCACGCTGACTCATGCAACGGGTTTTTGGCCAGACGCAGGGCAGCTGGCTGTGATTAAACAGGCATAAGGTTTCTATGAATAGAAGCCCTGACCTCCATTAAACACTCAGGTCACATGAACAACTAAAGTGTTTACTATTCTATGTCGGGAACAGAAGTGCAGACAGCTTAGAGATGTTACATGAGCATTTCTGTTAAAAAATGGTCTCAGGTCATTTTGTCTCACAGTGACGGTGGCTGATCTGAACCCAGAGCAATTCAAAAACCCAGTGTCTCTCTTGCAACAAACACACACATTGTGTCCAGTATTCAACCCGTCAGTTAGTCAGGAAGCTATAGCTGCCATTGGTTCGTTTGGAGCGTGTTATGTCACCGGTACATGACCTACGTACAGTACCTGGATGTGTTTGGTCACAACCAGTCTTCCCTTTGATTTTTTTTTCAAGCTTTTATCTTTGTGACGGCTACTGTGTGGTTTCATTACGTCCGCCATTCTATTGTAATAGTAAAAGAACATGGGGGGAATCTCCGCTGTTAGGAGTGTTTAAGTTGGCAAACGCGTTGGTGTTTTCTTTTTCGTTTTGAAGTTCTCAATGATATTTTATACTTTTTCTACCTCTAAGGTTAACCACTGTACAAAAGCTACAACGGCTCATTTTAAGCTCCTTTTGTTTTCATTGTTTTAGTATTCTGTGTGTTAACATGTTAAACTATGTAGCTGTGTTCAGCCTACAATGTTTTTGTTTTACCTAGATTTTAAAAAACATATGCTATTTATATTCTTTAAAGAAAAATGTTAACTACGTAGAACGTCAAAGTCTGGTAGAGGTATGTCTACTCTATAAGACCTGTTTCCTTGTGAATATAAATATTTATCTCAAATTTTATGTAGATTTGAATGTGTAGAAGCTCTCGAAAGGTACAGTTGGGAGAATCCGGGGCACCCCACCGTTAAGAAAAGAAATAACACAGACAATGACAGTAGACATTTACATTATGTAAGGTTTATCTCCTGTGATCAAAAGTGTCATATTGATTTAATCAAAACATGTCACTTTTGCACATTGTCATTACTTGTTACCACCACACTTGCTGCTGTAAGCAGTCAGGATACAAGCACACGCTTTCTATGTAACCATAGCATGGTCAGCAGCACCTTTCTGTCATTTTTGTTTTGTTCTTTTTAGCCCACATTTCTTTGATTGAAAACATTTAATTGACAATCTCCGTTTTTGTATTGTTTTTGATCAACATGTTAACTGTACTACCAGCTATTAAGATTTGTTGAAAGGAATAGTTCAACATTTTGGGAAATAAGCATATTTACTTTTTGACGAGAGTTAGATAAGAAGATTGACACCACTCTTATGTTTGAACTATTAATGAAACTACTGTTAGCTTAGCTGAGCACACATACTGTAAACAGGGGGAAACTGCTAGCCTGGCTCCAACACATTACCCTCTGTAAAACAACAAGTTGTTGTTTTAGCACTTTGGTTTTTGTACTTACGTAATGTGTTAAATTGGTGACCTTAAAATGTGCTTTTTGCTAAGTTTGGACATGGCCAGGCTAGCTGTTAACCTCTTTATGATATGCTAAGCTAAGTGGCCAGTGCTGGTAGCTACGTATGCTTCATGCAGATGTGGTATCAATCTCCTAGTCTAACGATTGGCAACAACGCAAATAACTGCATTGGCCAAAAATGTCCCAACTATACCATGTCAACAGTGTGTGAATAATGTCAACGCTTTGACATTAGTTTGCTGTGAAATTCGAGATGTGTGGCCAACACTGTCAAATTGAATCATATATGATTTGCTAGATTGCTTCTTTTTTTCTCTTTCGTAGCTTTTGTGTGAAAATTTCACGTCCTTCACAGAATCCAGCCCTGACTCCCATTTCCTTTTCTCCATTCAATGTATACAAAACGTTGCCTTTTAAATCCTGTAAGGTTGAAGATGTTTTTCCTTTGTGTATCTTTTTTTCCTTTATTTTTTTATGGTGACGTTTTCTTTCTACCATCTGTAGATATATTTATCTGTTTTACGTGTTTATATTTTCTCTAAGCCTTCTGTTTTTTTCTGTTTTTGTCTTTTTCTTCTTCTTTTTTTTTTACTCACAAGTGGGTTCCAGAGTCACTGCACTGACCTAGAGACTTTAAATCAATACAAACAGGCCTGTAGCTTAAAGGACTGCTGTTATCCTTTTGGCGCCTGCTATCAATACAGCTCTCTGAAATGTGCTCATGACTGTCGTGAGTGTAGACCAGTTTTTATTATATATTTATATTTAATTTACCTTACCATTTTTAAGTGCATTTACAGGGAAGTGCACTTAGTTTTTGAAAAGTCCAACCATGACTTTACATTAACATATTATATTACCTGTGTAGGTATCATGGATTGAAAATGATTTCAGTCCCTCCGAAATTAAAGAGGATAGGCGTCTTTTATGGGGTGGGCTGCCGGTTTTTTTACTGACATTTAACATAGGCTACTAGAGAAAATAGGTAAACATTTATATTCACCCAGTAGCAGAAAAGAGACCTGAATGTAACATTTTAAAAAGGCTCATTATACCCTTAAATTACAACTTTGTAAAAAAAGAAAAAAGATCCCTCGAATATGTTTAACATCACAAATCAATCAAGTTTAATCACATGAACGTCTGAAAGGGATTTTGTTACGTCTGTCTGGAAGTTTTTTTTATTTCTCATTCATGTTTCACCCCGTTGTCTTGCTGTGTTTCCTCCGTGCCAGTGGCAGCTATAGACGGGGCAGCTTCACAGCACCTTGCTTGTTATTAAACAGTCTGAATAGTGTCACAGTAGACTTTAGAGACAAACCACAAGCATTCCATCACCTTCCGTTGGCCCACCTCTAGTGAGCCTACAGCAGCACTTTCCATGCACCCCGCTTCCTTATTAAAACTGCACACTCAAAGCAGAGACACACTATAAAGTAGCGTGGCATGGATATGTAGCCGAGTTGTGCTTTTTGTACTTGCTTCTCCCTCTTCCCTTTTCTCTCTCCAATAAATGCAAATGGTGAAACACACGGAGAGCTTTGGCTGATTTGTTCTTTGTGCAATGGCATGAATGGTCAGTTTGTATTTTAGGATTATTGTATGGACAATTGGCTCACCACTTAATAGCAGCTGCCCCTGAAGTGGACTTTAACATGTTAACCAGACACAATCTTCAGGGACGCCATGTGTAAAAAACTAAAAAAACTAAAACAAAGTTTACGTCAGCTGAACAAGGACATAATGTTGCATTTATTTTCAGGGACAGTTATGCATTGCACTGAGGCTACTCTTAATTGTAAGTGTTCAGACTTGGTCCCAAAAAACATCAGGTAGACATGATTGCAATCCTTATTTTACAAAAGGAGTCACTGTAGTCAATCATGCTTAGCCTACACTTATTTAATAAACGTTACTTTTTTGCCAAGAATTTTAGGACAATCTTTAAGACAATTTCTGAAAAGGTTCGTTCATACCGCCCCTGTCATCACGTCCTCAATTTAGGATGCAACTAAAGTACAAGGGTTACATGTGAATTTGCAATAATTGCGAGTTCTCAGCATCACTGCAGATTCTTCTCTAAGGCAGTGATTGCCAATCTGGGGTTCAAGGTTTCACGACATGATTACAAAGTCAAGGGAATAACACTGAATTGAATTCCACTACACAACATTACTTTAATCTTCGCAGATTTTGTTTTAACCTTGGTGGTTTCTTTAGAATACCGCAAGGTTTTCCAAAGAAAAGTTTGATTGGGGGATCATTCTTCATTTTGATTCGGTAAAATGCGACTTTCTTTGAAAACCATTCCTGGTGCGTCTATGGACACACTCTCGCACATCCGGATTCTAGAGTTCTGCCCGGAAGGTTGCACTGTCCTTGAATACACCATGAAGAAATGTGTTTGCAACTGCATAATTAATCCAGAAGTAATTAGACCATTTGAAAACGTGGGGTGTGCAATGGAAAAAGTTCAGTAAGAAGTTTGAAGTTTAAACCTGCAACACCACTCATTCTTTAAAGGGACATTCGACCAATTTTACACATACAAGTCACCTATCTAGATAATCTCTGTCAAGTCTGACGAATTCACGGAGGGATGCTGTTGAGTTGCATTATGGGGACTGTAGGATCTAAAGGTTTTTTTGTTTTATTTTTCCCATACCAGGGACTAAAAGTCAGGACTCTTCTTTTTCAAAATGTTTGTTGACAGTTCCCACTTTTTTTGGGAAGTGTCATACGGTAGATCCTCCTTTAAAGGACATGATGTTGGAATCCTTTTCCCAATGTGTAATACAGTAAGCCCTCACAGAATGTTTTTTAATCTCTATGTGTACAAAAGTAAGTGCAGACAAATGTGTGTACAAAATATGTGTTTATTTGTTAACCTGCCACATTATGCCATTACTATATTACTATGGAGTTAACAGTGAATGATTTTTCCCCCAACAATGAAAATTGTACCTGAATCAGCAGTAAATCAATGATTTGTTATGCTAGTCCATCCCGGTGATACAACACAGAATAAAGACACACTTATCAGCTACAATGGATTTAATTAAAATATGCTAAACTCATTTAAAAGAAAGACATGAGCATAGTTTAAAATGTGACTAAATATGATCGATAATAATAAGAATTGCAACAGTGATGGAAAGGCGATGTAGCTTAAATGTATTTGTGTTAGTTGCAACAGGTGTGCAGAACGCCTGTCCCAGTGTGAGACACTGTTCGTTGATCAACAACATAGGAGTGAATGGGACATTGTAGTCAAATCTGGGCTTTGATTATGGGTGTCAACGTGATTTTTTTTGTTTCATATGTCGTCTTTAGTAGGAGTCCTCTTCCGTATCTGGAAAACACAGAGAAAAAAACACAACGTTTAAGACTCAAACTTGGCATTTCTAAAGCAGAAGGACTTCGTAAAATTATGGGGTAAGGGATTATGTTTTCACAAGCAATGAATATGAGATTATTTAATCATTATTATACAGAATAATACCATAAAAAAACTCAAATTCCTGCCCAAGTAATTGTGGGAAATAATCCAGATTTCTTGTTCTTACAAAATTACGAAAGTATAACAAGATTACATTACCTCCATCTAAAGTCCTTTTGCCCATAAGTCCAACAAACATCTCCCCTTTATTTCCTGATGAAGACAGATGGAGATATTCTATTTTAAAATGAAATACAAAACTGAACAATACAACTTTCTCCTAGTGTAATAATTATACTCACTTTTCCTGCCCTGTCTTACAGGTTGAGATGTGCCTGAAATAAAGAAGGGATGAACATGTTGTATTGATAAGGAAGTTTCAGTAGGAATATTACACAGGCAATATGTTTACTATAAAAAGTAACAAAAATAAAATTGCCATAAAATTGCAATAGATTTTAAATTCCCTTTGTTCCTCTAGTTAAATACGATGCTTTGCTTTGCGTTCTTTTTGGACACACTCAGCGCCACATCACTTTATCTTACTCGATCCCATAAAAACACATTTTATTGTTTTTAATCTATTGTACTGTTATTTGTTCATTTTCACTGTTTAGCCGTGCTCTGCTGCGACCCCAATAGGTAGATAAAGAGCTGAACATTATTGATAAGTAAAATCATGACACTTTTGAAATCTGTTTTGTTTACCCGAGCTCCTTCCCATCAGGCCGTGGAACTGCTGTGATGTGGAGCGTCTGATGAGGTCTGCCAGGCGGATGGTTATTCCTCTCTCCAGCGGGTAGCCCTGCACACACACACACACACACACACACACACACACACACACACACACACACACACACACACACACACACACACACACACACACACACACACACACACACACACACACACACACACACGCACGCACACACACACACACACACACACGCACGCACGCACGCACGCACGCATTCAATCAATCATCTGATGGAATGGGAGAGCTGATGCTGGCCACGGTGCTGAAACCGTGAAACTGAGCAGCATGTAGGATAATGTAGCCTAAATTAAGCTTTTCCAACTTGACTATACACAAGGTCAATTTTTCACAGGAGATTGGGAAGACACCTTCATTCCCCTTGATTTGGCAAAATCCTATTCCTCTGTCGCACCCAAAAATCTGGATTCTTTTTGTAACAGTTAATATTCTCCCAAAAAGATAAATTGTTAAAATGATATAAGGCACTCAAGGACAGATTAACATTCAATATTGATATGAGTTTTTGATTTATTTTAAATGCAAAAAAAAAAAGCCTTAACAAACTTATTTTACTTATATTGCAAAGTGACGATCCTGTTTGGGTGTCGCTCTCCGCGGTGCTGAAATCTGAGTGCAACAAACATGCTACGGACTTGAAGAAAACGTAACTTTTCCTTGACATTTTTAAAATAAAATAAATTAGATACATCCATAATTTCCACCTCTAAGCACTTCTCTACCCACCTGCCAGTTCTCCACCGTCCAGATCTCTCCGTCGCCCTTCTCGCTGGAGAGCGGAGTCCCCAGCGCGCCTAACACCTGCACGAACACGACCGCCAGCAACACAACTAAAAACTTCAGACTAGCCTCCATCGTCACCTGAGGGGGCCGAGATAAAAACTGACTGCAGATGGTCGAGATGAAACTTCCCCTGTCTGGACGCTATAGCAGCAGACGGAATAACTTCAGACTTAAGGAATGTGTTTGGTAGTTGCACTTTGTGTGATGCGCTTCCCGCTCTTATAAAGCTGCTCTGCTCGCTCCTCCCCACTTCCCTCAATCTTATATTGAGTGAATATATCCGGCACGTCGGGGGGAGGGGAGTGGTGGTTCTCTCCCTTGTCTGACTCACAAGTGATCTGCTTAGACAGTGAACACACTGCACTGACTGCGCCCTTATCTAAAGCCAACTGACCACTTCCCACACTGTGATGGATGGCTGTGTTGATTGTGTTTGGAATATGTTACTCACCTGTGACTTTTCCCCACATACATGATTGAGGAGCATATTAATCAGCTAAATGTGGTATTAACGAACTGAGTGTGGAGAGTGAGAGCTAATACAGTATGTGACGAACATGACATGGGGTAAGGCACGTGCCCAGATAGGCCCTGAGGGGGGCTTGAGCCCTTTTGCCCCCCAGAGTCTCAAAGTGCCCTGCCCCTCAATAATTGTTTGTTTTGATGATGCAAGTGGATTTCACAAGGAATAACAAGCTGCAAAAGAACAAACTGTTTTCTTTGTTTTCTACACAGAAATGAAATTGAAGTGAAAGTGACTTCAGTCTGAGGTATACTGTATGTTGACAGTAAATGACAAGAGATGTAGGCAGAAATTTGAATTTGAATATTTTTATTGAACTGTTGTTGTTATTGAAGCATTCAGTTTTTTTAATGACATCTAATAGTTTGGTTCTTATTGCTATAATATGTAACCCGGCGCCCCCCACCCAAACCCAAGTCCTGCCTGACGATGAAATGAGATGATAGATGTTACAAATTCTTATTAATAAAACCAATAGCTAGTGTCTAATTGCTGTGTGGTTTTAGGGAAACCGGAGCACCCGGAGTAAAACCCTATGATGGCAGAAGCCAGCAGATGAGAAAATAGATTAGATAGAGGCAGGACTTAAACTCTGCATTGTATTCATTCTGAAAAAAAGAAAATTGACTATCAAAACATTTCCCCCAAAATGAATGCTACATTTCACCTAATACTTAATTCTACATTTTAAAGCTGCAGTAAAGGGCATGCAGATGATTTTGCCCACAAAGGATGAGAATCTAAAGATTGCACAATCATTATTTTGATGGTGTCCCCCTGCAACTCATGTCAGATGAAGATGACATGAGATGAGATGATAAATGTTACAAGTTCTTATTAATAAAACCAATAGCTAGTGTCTAACTGCTGTGTGGTTTTTGGGAAACCGGAGCACCCGGAGATAACCCTATGATGTCACACTGAGGTGGCCCTATGAACCCAAGTCCTGCCAAACATTATGGTAACAACAGAGGAGAAGATAGATGACTTGGACTTGAGGCAGGACTTGACATCTGTATTGTATTCATTTTGAAAGAAAAAAAGAAAACATTTTCCTTCAAGATGAATGCTACATTTCACCTAATACCTATTTCTAGTAAAGGGCTTTGAGATGACTCTGAGAGTAGCTGAAAGGAACCTGCGGATGAGGCCATGCTTTGTTGGTGGTACAATCAAGTAATACCCGAAAAATGAGGCAATGCATTTTTCAAGTTCTGGTTCCCCTAGATACATTGACACCAGAACCATCTCTGCACAGCCCCACTTTTTGCACAGGTCCTTCATAATTACCTTGTCTAGTTTCTTAAATGTTTTTATGGAGGTGTTAAAATCTGTTCCCTCAACTTCTGCCCATGTGTTTTCGAAGATACGCTGGATGATGACCTCTATGTCACCAATCGTCCAGCTAATTTTAGCCTCGCTGAGTGTACGTGAAACCAGTTTCTCAACAAAAACCCTGACTAACATCTTACGTTTTTCTTCCTGCGGGTTAACATCCATCTGTTCGTTAACATCTATCTGTTCGTTAACATCTATCTGTTCGTTAACATCTATCTGTTCGTTAACATCTATCTGTTCGTTAACATCTATCTGTTCGTTAACATCTATCTGTTCGTTAACATCTATCTGTTCGTTAACATCTATCTGTTCGTTAACATCTATCTGTGTGTTTATATCTATCTGTTCGTTAACATCTAACTGTTTGTTAACATCTATCTGTTCGTTAACATCTATCTGTTCGTTAACATCTATCTGTTCGTTAACATCTATCTGTTCGTTAACATCTATCTGTTCGTTAACATCTATCTGTTCGTTAACATCTATCTGTTCGTTAACATCTATCTGTGTGTTTATATCTATCTGTTCGTTAACATCTATCTGTTCGTTAACATCTATCTGTGTGTTTATATCTATCTGTGCGTTTCTATCTATCTGCGCCTTTTCATCTATAACAACTTCCGTTGGCAAAGGGTCACTCACCTCCACGGCGGTGATCTCCAGCGTCTGTGCTGGTGGCCCAGCCTCCATTAAGGCCAGTGTCACCCTTCTACTGTGGCGGAGGACCTGGGTATTAACCCACCAGCCCATCAGTGCCACAAAACCCCACACTTTGGTCTTAATTGTCGCATACATGTCGTCATGTGATGGAGAAACAGACACACTCCTGCAGGTTGCCCTTCCACTAATTGTTTCTGAGATGATCTCTGGTGTCATCCCATCCGTAATGTGACTGTAGAGGAGATCTGATAGTCCTTGAGTAAATACCAGCATTTTATCGCTGGAAACATTTTTAAATTTACGGAAGACACGAACCTCCTTTCCACTCTCTTGTTCACCCTCCTCTGTCACAAGCAGGGAGTTAACACTATCTATTAGTGACTCCATTGACTTTGTACTTTCAACTTTTGGGTCAAGGTTGAATCTAGTTTTAAGCTTTGTCACTATGTGATAGATAGTAGCTTTGGCAAAGCGCTTTGCAAGGAAGTTCCTCACCTTGCATCCAACACCTTTCATGGCTGGTTTGCCCTTCAGTGTGGATTCTGATTCTGGACTTGCATCTTTTGCTTCTGCCTCCTCTGAACTCTTTTCAATTATGACCTGAGCAATGTCATCTGCTGCAAAATCAATCTCCATGGAGGTTTCTTGGTGAAGCAGCTCATAGTCAGAGTCCGAAACATCCTCCAAAAGAGGTTCCATCATGTCATCGACCTCCTTTCTAATCAGCTCCTGGACAGCCTTTGTGGTTGCTGTCGCCAAGCTGTTGTGTGAGGAAACCTTATCCGGGGTCGGCGTTCTTACACGTCCGACTGTTGACTGAGAGCAGTCATCAGTGAATACCAATTCCTGCTTCTCTTCACTGTTCCTCTGTCTCAGTGGTCGTGGAGAACACAACACCTTCAGCTTCCCTCCGAATGCCTGTACCATTTTACAGGCATTATTGACCATGGCGTTGAGTTTGCGTGGGGGAGTGACACGCTGATTAATAAAAGGCTCTGCCCTGCCCAGACTGCTGGAGATGGCAGAGTTTACACTATCTGCTATCTCCTGACCCATCAGGTCCGTGAGCCGCTTTGAGCTGTCACTCACAACCTGGTCCGTTACTTCGAGAATCTCGGCGAAGCACTGAGGGAGTTTGTCCCCCAGATTAGACACTACAAACTCCTCAGACACAATAGCATTGATGCCCCTGAGAGCCATCACAAGTTCCTTTACAACTGCTGCTATAACATCTAACAGCAGGTCGGCCAACAATATCTTAGTGGCCTCCTCAGGGGTACCTGACCTTAAAAGGGTCCACTGTTCCTCTGTCATATGATTAAAAAAGTTTTCTATCAGTGGACGAACCCCTTCCACTGTAAACTGTGGCAGCTCCTCTGTCAGAACTGGTACTGCTCCATTAATGGGGACAACTTCCGTATTTTGATCCATTTTGTTTGATGTGTTTCGGTTTTTCTTTTCTAAACTCCTTGTTTTTTTTAGTTTTCACGAACTGTTTGGTTAGTATGCGACCGGCTGCAAAGAAGACCAAGAATGTTTTGACCAAAGGAATTCCCTAGAATTGAAAGTCTAATGTTCAGGTGACATCATCACCTGAGATCAAAGGATCTTCAGAGATTGAAGGATTAATGTAACTTAAGCTCCGCCCCTCAAACCAGCCGGCTCAGAGATCAAAGGATTCTGTTCCAGAAGCTCCACCCCTCAAAACAGTGACAAAAAAACTAAAAAAGCTGCAGCCTAGCAACAGTTGCTAAGCTGCAGCTCTTTTTTTCAGCTTCATTTTCATGGTAGTTCAAAGTAGGCCTATGAGTGTATTAACCCCAGTGATAGCTGTCATTTAAAGGTGGGGTATACTGGTCAAGCACAGATCCTCTTAGTGTATTGTCGGCAAGTCTGTCAAACATTTCGGCTCTCGAACTGCGCGGCAGCTGTCCAATTTCAAACAGTCCCTCGCACTTCCGTCATGACGTCACATCCTGGCGCTATGGTGCTGGGAAGTTTAGTTACTAACATAACACTCACAAACTTAGCTACAACATGTCAACATTAAGCTTTAGTAGGCTACACAAAAGATTACAAACAGGGAATGGATCATACATGTGCCCGCAACAGTCCCTCCCCCTAATGAGACAACAAACAAAATATACAAAGATCGTTTCTGATTTTTCTTTCTCTCTCTCTTTCCCCCTTTTCTGCTATTATGATAATTTTTTATATATATTTGTTTTTCATAAACCTCCACCTATAGCCTACTACAGTTATTTATAAAATAGTTTGTCCCTTTCGTTTGGACCTAAAACCAAGAGTTGTCAACTGGGTATTACATTCAAAACTGTAACCTCCCTCTCTTTAGTGCACTGATAAATGAAAATTCAGAAGAGACATGTATTCATGTGCCTGTGGCTGTAAATAAAAAGCACTGAACTCTTGTCTGCTATTTAATACACGTGGAAAAAGTGAAGAGCTGTGAATACTTTCTGTAGGCGTTTTCAGCCCCACCAAAATCACCATCGTTGTGTTTAAATGGACGGCCAGGACGTAAAAAAGTTTTGCATATTGTAGTATAGAAAACGCTTTCCTTGTACAAACCCCCTAAGTGCCTAGTTCCACGCTACCTGCTCTGTGAGACTTTGAGCTATACACAGATAGCCTACATCAACAAATGATATACTGATCTTTTAATATTGATTTCTTCATGATTAGTCATATAGTTAACCAATACAACACATTTGTGAAATATCAGCATACCATTTTTTAGATTAAGATAGAAATGTTTACTAGTATCCACAAAAATATGATTCAACAATTTAGAAAGTAGCTACTCAGTATGAAGCCCCCTCTCAAATTAACTTTGCACTTTTTCAATTATGAAACAACATTGACTTTTTTATTTGATCTATTTAAAAAAAAAGGTCAGTATGTCAGTAGGTATTGGTAATCAAGCAATCAAGCTAGTTTAATTAGCATTGAAAAGTGTTCCTTCATATATATCCAACATGATATGCCATGTTATGAACAAATGTACTGATTATGGATGGCAGCGTTGTGACATCATCAGGGTGGGAATAGTGCATGTTGCTGGGGTTAGTGCACCTTTCCTTTTTATTGCCCCTGCCCACCGAAATGTCTGTGCACCTCCCTGGCCAGGGTGTGTTTCAGTTGTCAGGCCAATGAACCACAATGAAGAAGGGAAAAAAAAGGCCACAGGCAATGACAGGCAATGTTTTAAAATTTACAGGCCAAAGAAAAGAGCCCAAACAGAGTCACAAATACTGCTGACAACGTTATACTTTAAAATGACAGGCCTGCCCTGCAAAGCTGAACCAGAAACCACAACAGCCATGTTTTGTGTCGTCTTTATGGCTCGTGTCACCTTCTCCAGGTGCAATTAGATTTCCAGCCGTGATGTATTCAAGCTGGGTTTTATGTGGCTCTGCAGGTGGGTGCAGAGTAGAAGCACCATGAATTTATTCTTGAAATAATCTCTGCTGCAACAGCCTCGGACAAGAACTCTCTCTTTCTGTCTCTCTCCCTTTGTCTCTCTCTCTCTCTCTCTCTCTTTAGTTGGAAAACAAACAACATTACATTAGAAGCAGTTTGGGGCGTTTCTCCAGATTCATGTGCAATTAGTGAAAGAGTGGGTTTTCTGGGTGGTGCTGTCCCAGTCTCCCCTGTGGCTCATTGGATGTAGGCTCATTTCTAATACCTCATTGGTTCCCTAACACTGTGGTAGACATTAGCACTTCTACTAGAATTCTTCTCTTCTTTTACTAGATTGCTACAACTGCTGACACTTCATGTTTACACTGAGGTCACAACCTTTGTGAAGGTGTGATACGGCAGGAAGGACATTTTGCATAGCTGCATTGCTCAAATCGAGCAGGTTAACACAATCAGGTGGGCCAAATTGATTGATGAAATAGACCAATGTAATGAGAGATCTTTAGGGAAGAAATTGGGTGGCATTAGATAAAACAAAGATAAAACCAGGTCAGTTTAGGCTCACCAAACTGAACCCATACAGGTCAGACATGCTAAAAGGGAAAAAAATCTCAGAGGATTGGTCCATTTCATCACTCAATTTGGCCCATCTGATTGTGTTTACCTGCTCGATTTAAGCAATGCAGCTTAGGGTTCACAAACTTTTGCACATACAACAGTTGTCAAATAATTTGTTTTATCTGTTTTAACAATTGATTTCTGGAAAAGATCATTTTTGAATTGATAAACAAACATCTGTTATTTCATATAAAAACACTGGTATTGATAAAAATGTATTGATTATATTTAACATAAATACAATTCCAAAAGGTTCAAGGGGTTCACAAACTTTCACACAGCACTGTATATGGTAAATTAATGATTGCACTGCAGAACGCCATGCCCTCAAAGTGTAAAAGTGTTTAGAAAAATAACCTATATGTCCCTTATTGTTGAAGAGCATATTCTCTAAATATCTTTCAATGAAAAATGGCACCCTCTGTCAAACAGGAGCAACCCACATCCAGAGACTCACCAAGATCCGTATACCTGACTATTCCACTTCATGCTGGCAATCAATCATTTTCAACCGTGGCGACACTACAAAACTATGGTTTTATATATCTTCTTTAATCTAATTACAATGGCTGGAGTTGTGTTTCTCTTATTGTTTTGATAGTAGCCCCTCTCTCAAAAATGACTACCTGCAATCAGTCTCCTTTGACAATCAAGAACTATTGAAAATCTAAGAGAGGCCATCATCCTATAACACTTCCAGTTCATGACTGATAGAACAGGTAGGAACGTTCACCAAAGGGAATAATAACCTTGTAACATGTTCAGGCTAAAATGAAACTGTGTGTGAAGCTGGGGCTGATAGCTGAAAATATTGAACCTTGCTAAATCTTCAATGATCCTCACCAGCCTCACATATGCACCATTTTGACATTTTGGTAAAATATGATGAATCACTTTTATGCATCAAAAGGTGTCAAATAGCACCAAACATTTTTTTTGATTGCTTTTGTTGTATCTTTCCTTTACCCAAACACCCACCTGTCATGAATGCCAGAGAGCGCCTGCCTTGATTTGAAACCGTTATCCCTTGGCTTTAACTGAATCAAACAATAGAACACTTGTTATGTTCCTCGTATTGCACATTTTAGGTTGGCTTTCTTATTACTTTACTTATTGCACAGTGGGTCTGAGAATTTGATTTAGTTGAAGCATGATTGATTATCATATGCATAGCCTATTTATTTCAACCCACTTGTAGCCTAATTTAGGCTCACTCAATACCTCGACAATTAAATAATGTTCATATAACACCAAATTAATGATTGCACTGCAGAACGCCATGCCCTCAAAGTGTAAAAGTTTTTAGAAAAATAACCTATATGTCCCTTATTGTTGAAGAGCATATTCTCTAAATATCTTTCAATGAAAAATGGCACCCTCTGTCAAACAGGAGCAACCCACATCCAGAGACTCACCAAGATCCGTATACCTGACTATTCCAGTTCATGCTGGCAATCAATACTTTTCAACCGTGGCGACACTACAAAACTATGGTTTTATATATCTTCTTTAATCTAATGATAATGGCTGGAGTTGTGTTTCTCTTATTGTTTTGATAGTAGCCCCTCTCTCAAAAATGACTACCTGCAATCAGTCTCCTTTGACAATCAAGAACTATGGAAAATCTAAGAGAGGCCATCATCCTATAACACAGTAGCCCCTTTTACACAGAGATTGCGGCATATTGACGGAACAACATCACTCCAAAATGCCGGCTTTGCTTGCTTCTGTGTTATTTACACAGAACCAAGCAATGCCGGCCTGCTGGCGCATCAGTAGCCCCTTTTACACAGCGTCCGGAATGAAAGAGGTGCTTGTAAACAGCGTCAGGTGTGACGTAAACATTTAGCGCCGCGCCGGTCAGCTGCTTTACAACAACAACACTGGCCGGTGAATTGAGAGCAGAAGTGCTGGAGCTTGCAGTAAGAGGGCCGTATTTTACTGTCCCCACGATGTGCCAGTTGATCTCGCTACGCGCTGAGTCCAACATCACACTGGGAATGTTAACCAAACTGACAAAATCAATCCGCTTCACCTCTGTGTCTGTGTGTGTGTGTGTGTGTTTGTGTGACAGGTTGGTTGTGAGCGAGTCTCTTTGTGAGGGCAGAGATCTGCCAATCAGACATAAACATACACATACACACAGTGTGTGAAGTCACGTTACTGTAGGCAGAAATAAAGTGTGGATATACGCTCAGACTTTGGATAATTATAGCGGCGGCGGAATCCAGTCAAGACGATGTGAGTACGTTTGGCTGCATATTGACAGTTAGACAGTAACTTCAGGCTGCAGCCCGCAATGTAAATGTTCCGCAGTAATTTTGTTAGCTAGATGGAGAGAGCTCTTGTTAAACATATTGGCCGATTAGAATTATTATTTGTAGAGTGTGCGAGTCTTGAGTTGTGTTAGCAAAACAGTAGCTCTGTGGCTAACAGCTGAGCCGGAGCCTTCAGTCAGCTGAAGCAGACAGTCTAGCGGGGCGAGCAGACTATTCCCCCGTTACTAGGTCGTATCCTTGGTCGTTCCTATTTACTGGCGTACTGAACTACGTTTTAGTTACATAAGAACCTAGTGGGTTTGCGATGACTATTCCAGTTATTAGACAAGGTCTCAGGGTTGCTGGGGAAACAAGTTGTTTTTTGTTAAACTATTCTAGGTTGGCCGCAGCTTGACATAGTAACCGTTGCTACTGAGTGAGTTCCGACCGTGTAGCGGTCTGTTTTTGGCTGTTAAAACAACATGTTGCTTCAATGAATTGCTTTATTTCTTGTAGTAGCCATGTAATAAGCGGGATAATGTATAGCGAACGGGTCACTTGCTAGAAATAAAGACCTTCAAGCTGCTTCAGCTTGTCGGTCTTTATTTCTAGCAAGTGACCCGTTCGCTATACTTTATCCCTTACTTAGCCTAGCCTAGCTTTCCCATTGTACAACTTCTCCTGGGCAGAAATAGACTCATACACTCTGCAAAATGAAGCGCGGGGGTTTGGATTGAGCAACGGACCTTATGATCAGCTAGATTATACGCCGTTCCTTTTATTTGGTGATTTTTACGGGACATCAGGCCACCGTGATTAATGTTATACACACGTCCTTCAACTGCTAACATGGTCGCATGTTTAGAACGTAGGCTATGGAACGTCAAACGCCCCCCTGTTCCGCAACAACAAGCTGGAGCATTTAAACAGAGAGGCGGAACTGTGTCGGGAATCTTACTACCCCCCGAGGTAGTAAAATTCCCGGAACAATCTCTCGCACCTTTCTTCCCTCGTTCCGCAACTGTCGCATTTAAACAGCAGGGCCGAAAGGCCGGCATATTCCCGGCTTTCACTGGCTGTGTAAAAGGGGCTCAACCTTTTTTGAGCCGCGGCACATTTTTTACATTTACAAAATCCTGGGGCACACCACCAACCAAGATGACACAAGATGACACTCTAACACAGTACATATACTAATAATAATAATAATAATAATAATAATAATAATAATTAAAAATTATGTCGGCGAATTTCCCGGTCGCGCGCGTGCCCCTAGTTGAAAAAAGTAATCGTCTCAAAAAATGGTCGCAAAATGCGAGCATTTGGTCTCTGTCTGGAGCCCTGCAGCTTTGAGTAATCGTACCTCTCGTTTGTCAGAAAAACTTTAAGTTCCTCTCGCAGCTCATACACACGGGCCAGCACTTTGCCGCGCGACAGCCACCGGACCTCCGTTTGGAGCAATAAGACTTTATGTTCCGCTCCCATTTCCTCACACAAAGACACCCGACAATGGTTAATTAGGTGATATTAGATCATTTCCCATGGCACACCTGACGATCTCTCATGGCACACTAGTGTGCCGCGGCACACTGGTTGAAAATCACTGCTATAGCCTAACACTTACAGTTCATTACTCTGATAGAACATGTAGGACCGTTCACCGAAGGGAATAATAACCTTGTAACATTTTCAGGCTAAAATGAAACTGTGTGTGAAGCTGGGGCTGATAGCTGAAAATATTGAACCTTGCTAAATCTTCAATGATCCTCACCAGCCTCACATATGCACCATTTTGAGAATTTTGACATTTTGGTAGATTATGATGAATCACTTTTATGCATCAAAAGGTGTCAAATAGCACCAAACATTTTTTTTTGATTACTTTTGTTGTATCTTTCCTTTACCCAAACACCCACACTGTCCTGAATGCCAGAGACCGCCTGCCTTGTCATGACGGTGGACTGATGCATGCTTCGTAGAACAAAATCACCCACTCATTATCTCATTTATGTTTAACCATTCTACCATGATGACTGCATCACTCACATAATTGCAAATCCTAAGAGTATGTGGTTTGAGGATCAATGTTTGGCTCCAATGATACAGACAATAATGTTAAAAGTCTATTATTAGGGTTTTCTGTGTGAGTATCACAGAATATCTCTCTGACTGTGGATACGATTATTACGTCCAAGTCACTGGAAGTCAATCAATAGCAGGATGGCGATACATTGTGCACCTGCCTCCTTTTCTGTGATAGTTCCTTTTGAAAAGTAAGGCTTGATCACACATCTATTCATACTTGTTAAATGTCATAGCTATTGTCAGAGAGTTGTGAAAACAAATGGGCTGGAAGAACAGAGCAACTAGGGGCATAGCTTGGTCAGTCAAGTGTTGGGTGAGAAAAGATGTGGTTTATGTGAGGGAGGGGAGTGGGGGTTGTGTATGTATTGTGTGTTTTTTTGTCCGTATCCAAATAAGTTTCAAAAAGAACAGATGTGAAAAATACTAAGGCTACGTTTACATGACAACGGCTTCAATCGTCTTGGTTTTCAGCCAAAATCACCATTGTTGTGTTTAAATGGACGGCCAGGACGTAAAAAAGTTTTGCATATTGTAGCCTATAGAAAACGCTTTCCTTGTACAAACCCCCTAAGTGCCTAGTTCCACGCTACCTGCTCTGTGAGACTTTGAGCTATACACAGATCGCCTATAGCAGTGATTTTCAACCTTTTTTGAGCCGCGGCACATTTTTTACATTTACAAAATCCTGGGGCACACCACCAACCAAAATGACACAAAATGACACTCACAGTACATATAATACATATAGTTAATAATATAGTTTCTAAATGTATTTACTCACTAAGTGTGAAACCTGGGCCTGTTTCGATGAACACAAAATGGATATCCTGGCAGGAATGGTAGAAAGACCGGGATTTTTACCCATTTTCACCACAACCCCTTCTACACCTGAGCCCTGTGATTGTTCCTTCTCTATCTCTGCTGACTCCTTTATAAGGAAAATTGTTATTGGCCCAAAATTAACTAGTAGTAGGCCTAGCTAGATGACATACTCAACTAATTTGCATAATATGCAAATCTGAAAGAGGCTAAGGCCCTGTTCTCACTGTGAAAACGTGACAGTTTTCCCGTTTTTGTTTTTTTTTAAAACCCCGTTCAGACACAATTTGTCTGACATCTTCACCCATGCACATGTTTTCAGAGGAAACGGGACGAAATCGATGTAGTAAGCATGCCAGGCCAGCAGTTGGCGGTACAAGGTATTAGTAGATAGCTTTTCCGGTACAATTTGATGCATAAAACCTTACTGAAACCGAAAATTAATGCCACTAACGTTCATAAAGCGGTTGGTGTAAGCTTGGGGTTACAAGTACTGTAAATGACAAGCTTTCTGTCCTCTTATTTCACCGCATTGAACTCGTGAAAACAGAAGACATGCTGATAGTGAAGGGGCTTTGTGAGCGGCTACTTTTCCTGTTAGGCGTACTTCAAAATAAAAGTCAACTCACGTTTGTCCGGTGAAATGCTGTTAATGTTTAGCCAGTGAAATGCTTTTACTGTGAAGCCTCCTTTTGTTGAACAGTAACTTAACCGCTGCGCGCTGAACTATGGATAGTGTTTTTAATGTAGAGAGAGCTGTGTACACAAGTTTATTTTGCTAGAAAAAGCGGCAGAGCCCATTCCCTCACACAAAGACACCCGACAATGGTTAATTAGGTGATATTAGATCATTTCTCACGGCACACCTGACGATCTCTCACGGCACATTGGTTGAAAATCACTGGCCTACAGGATCGACACAATCCAATCCAATAGCTGTCAAAGCTGTTTTACTATAAAATCACAAAAATCATTGTGGATTTCTCCTCAGGGGACCATGAATTCATGTAAATAAAAAAATAAATAAGTTTGCTAACCTCATCTAGCAGATTTTGAGATATTTCATGTGAGATGTCTAAACTTGAACCTGTTCGGGGCTATAGATGAAAATTCATGGGATCACCAAGTGTCCAAACGTTTTGTAGCAATCCACCAGTTGTGAAGATACGTCCGTCTGGACCAAGGTTTTTATGGCTGACAGTTGGATATTAAGGGAAAATAGATGTATAATCATGTCCATCTAAAGTTAAGTTATCTTTATAAGTCAATTTACAGAAAGCAGCACATTGAAATTTGTCCTTTCGCATATCCCCTCTCAAGTTACCACACATTGGAGGGGGTCAGAGAGCAGGGTCAGCCATAGTACAGGGCCCCTGGAGCAGTTTTAGGGTTAAAGGCCTTACTCAAGGACACAATGGTAGAGATGCTGGGCACTTTAGGTGTACTACCAGCCACCACTATAGTATTACAAGTAACAACCTCCTCTCCGGTGCCGGGGATTGAACCAGCGACTTCATGGTTACTGGTTGGCCCCCTTTTCCTATAGGCCATCCTACCACTCTGAGGTTAAGTCAGGACCTTAAAATGACAATCACCATTCACTGTTGAGAAACACATAGAAGCACATTATCCGCCTTTGCATCTCTCCATCTCTCCCAGGCAACATGGATGCCACTTGCTGATACCCACGGTTGGGAACTGCCTTCGGCTATTTTGAACTTCAGTCCCTTTCAGCAGCTGCTTGCCAATACAGGTCTCAGAGGTGATGTTTAATAATTCACATTATGGCCAGTAACACTGCTGTTTTCATATCTCATTCGAGCATTGACTAGCTGCTTAAATGTATTGCTTTCTAAATCTACTGTCAGTGCCCCTGGGGGTGGGAAAGACATTTCCATATAACAAACAATGAATATTATGTGGATATAAAAGTTCAAGAATCTACAACCTCAAGAACTCAGTGTGTGAGTTGTTTCCACTAGAGAGTCGTCGCCTGTTTTCCCAGAACAAAACCGATTGTAAAGTGCTGTGAGTTTACTTTTAGCTCTAGGAGAGATCTGAATCTGCAGGATGAGCTGAGTAAGATGAGCAACATGAGGGTTTTGATTTGTAATGTATTTCTAAAGAGGCATGGTGTTGAGCACTGTGTTTTCCCTGACAATATGTTAGTGGGGGGCATTATTTTGGCAGCATTCAGCCTACATCTTAGCAGTGATAAGCAAGGGTGGCACCAGGGTAAAATTCAATTTAAGGCTAATTGCAATATGACATTTTACTCCAGTAGGACTGTTGCTCGGAAGGACCAAAAAAGCCAATATAAAATCCAGAATAATAATCAACATAACAATGCTGGTATTAAATATACGACACCCAGACGAGGAAGAAAATGAATGCAATCAAATAAACAACCGAAACACACAACAAATTAACTTTTGTCTTGGGTAAAAGTTTGACATTTATGATCTCTTTGTTGTTTGCAACAGTGGGAGATTTGCAACTAGAAATCTTTTAATTTGTTTGTTGAACAATTGGGTTTTCCATTTCAATATTGAAGTATACCAAAACACTTCTCAACCATTGTGTCAGACTGGAATGTCTCTGACTTTATTGGTCAATCTATCTAGTGTAGCCTAAGCTAACACTAAAAACTAAACATCTAACTCCAGTGGGATATTGAACATTTCCAGCTGATATGTTTTTAAATTAGAGCCTGTAATCATGTTTTAAACTTGCTTACATCATATAACTGAGGCTACAGCTTCAATATTAGCTTCTTCACAGTTGGTTTTGGTTAGATTGTCACTAACTGTTCCATGTCTTCTACACGGATCAGCAAGAGACAGCTTTGATCTTGTAATGCAGTAATGAACTAGTTAGTTATCAAGCAACTATAGTCTACTACCTAAAAAGCAGCAACGTTAACCTACAATCTTTCAAACAGCAAGGACCATGTCATTAGCTTGCAACTTATAATTTTGTGATGGGTTCGAAAAGTAGACTACCCCTTGAGAATCCACGCTACACAGTCCATTTTGAAGTGTTAAAATAACACTAAAAGAGTTAAATTTAACACCATTTCCGAGTGTATTTGGTCCCACTCAGAATTGGAGTTAAATTAACTCTCTTCAAAGTGTTACAATTTTAGAGTTAAATTAACTCAAAATAGAGTTAAAAATACACTGTATAGTGTTATTTAAAGCCTTATAGAGTACTTTCTATACCCCGTCTTTTAACTACCGAAATTGACACCAACACTAGGAGGCATTCTACTCCAGCTGTTGTTATATTAACTCAGATAGAGTTAATGGAGTTTGTCACTGCATATTTAACACTGGGGAATTTACTGTGTAGTGTACTGTAGGCAGGAGCGTGTCTATATATGTTCGCAGCTCTATGTTGCCATATTTCACAATACATTTTGACTTTTTGGTAACAATCTTTGTTAAAGGGTTTGTTTTCATTTAAATATCGATGACCACTGAATATATGCACGTCAGACAAGTTGGCAAGGTTAAAATTTGGCCTCCTCATGACTTTAGTGGCATATCTCTCCACTGTATTTCAAATAACACAAAGTGTCACTGTTGTAAAAAAGTCAAAAGAAACATTCTCGTGTGGCCACATGGTAAATGAGCTTTGTTTGGTAAAAAAAATAAATTGAAAGGAACACCCAGGCCCAGAATTGGGGACGGCAAAAGGCAGCTTCTGGTCTCACTGCCCAACCATTCTGCTGCAGATCCAATCAGCTTTTATTAGTCTGATCAAGACTCATCTCACCTTTCCCTCCCTCCTATCCAACCTCATTCAACCTTCTCTCATGCTGTGGGTCCATGGCAGATGCAAACCAAAATGAGCCAGGAGACGCAAACGACCGAGCAAGGACGTCAGCACGGGCAATGACAAATAAAGAAACTAATTTGAGTGCTTGATCTTCTCCCGTGAGTTTGGCATTTCTTTCATAGCTCTAGCTAGGCTGATATTTTATATCAGGACAAACTAAATCTACAGATAAAACCAGAGCAGTTTGTCTTTCTTGTTGTCTGTTTTTGCCAAAAGCTTTCTCTTCCAGTGGGACTGTATCTCTTTGTTGGCCATTTGTCTGCTTATCTGCTTTTATTCTAAAAAGAAACTGACCGATATGATCACGCTGAATCACAAAGTGAAGCCACGTCAGATAAAGAGCACCCTGTTGACCACAACTCTTAGTCAGATGAGGGGCAGCTGTGCTCAGGTGATGAGCGGCTCTTCCAAAATGTTGATTCCCGCCCACGGTCGTTCTCTGCATGTCACTCCCCTCTCTGCCCCATTTCACCTCTGTCTCTTAACACTGTCAATAAAGCATAAAAATGCCAAAAATATCTTTAAAAAAAAAACAATTCTGTTGATTTTTCTTTCTTGTCAAAATAAATACTGTATCCTTATTAGCTGCTGATTAATAAAAAAACAAGTATATTGTAAAGCCATGGCAGCTGGCTCTAAGCTATGAAACAGCAAAACAAATGTAGGCCTATTGCTCCCCTGAGACAGTATGTGTGACTTGATGTGTTTGTGCAGGCATGTGCGCTGTTTTTGCATTAATTTGCACCATATGTTACAGCTCTCTGCTGGTAACCACTACAGGTAATGATTACTGGTAGTAAATACGGATGAATGCTTCCCTACACTTCCTTATTAGATCGTTCAATCACTTGCTGCAGAAACCTTTGCTTTGACGTCTCTTAGAGAAAGAGATGTGTCTGGGTGCAGTGTGTTGTCCGATGGCATTTTAATGTTTATGTGTGCACTGCATACATAAGCATCTGTCAAGTGTTAAGGTGAAAGTTGGTGTGATTAAGCATGTTCTTCTGTGTAGTGAATGTGCTTTGTGTGGCTACAAGAGCAAGTTTGCATACAGTATAATTTATTAATGCGTGTGTAGTGTATAATTTGTACGTCTTAACCCAAGTGTCCCTGGATCTATACAAGAATTAATCTTATTGAGGCACTGGTTTTGGTCAAATGTAGCCAAGCTTAGGTCCAGTGAAATGTACAAAGATGTGTGTGTGTGTATGTGTGTGTGTGTGTGTGTGTGTGTGTGTGTGTGTGTGTGTGTGTGTGTGTGTGTGTGTGTGTGTGTGTGTGTGTGTGTGTGTGTGTGTGTGTGTGTGTGTGTGTGTGTGTGTGTGGCATCACTTCTCTGAAACAACGGCACTGTTCAGAGTATTGTTTCGACCGAAAGGACAGAGGCGAGTAAATGAACAAGCAATTACATACATTTTTCTTCCCAAAGTCAGCTGTAATTTGCATGTCTTGCCCAATCATCCACATCACCATTGTCGAACAATAAAGTAATACAGTAGTTTAAAATTTTAGAAAATACACTTATTCGATCTCTGGAAGAGGGTTAGATGAGATTGCAGCCCCTAAACATATAATACTATGATGCAGTTCATAAGCAGGCTTTAGTGTTGATGCTAATGTTTAATCTTTGGACAGAAAAAGGACAGCTGTTCCCCATGTTCTTTATGCTGAGGCTATGAAAAGACATGGTGCTGGCTTCCGGCCTCATATTGTAAAAAACTGATATCAATCTGTTCCTCTTACTCTCTGCAAATGAGCATATTTCCCCACATTTTTGAAATTGTTAACACATTTCTGTTAGCAATTGAGCCCTCAACACACAGTCAAGATCCCAGAGTTGAGAGTTCATGCCCATGCAATGTATCCCATTGACCTGAGCCTTCATAATAGCCTGCTCGCTGTTTGGTGAATTACCCTTTGGGGGGGGGGGTCGTCATCCCTGTATGTTTCTATAGCCCGATGGTCCCACAGCCTGGTGGTCCCATAGCCCTATTTGTCTCTAAAAATTAGGTTCAGGCATCACAGCTTGGTGGTTAGGATAAGGGGACAGGGAGAGGTTAGAATAGGAGAGACACGCACACGCGCACACACACACACACACACACACACACACACACACACACACACACACACACACACACACACACACACACACACATACACACACACACACACACACACACACACACACTCACACACACACACACACACACACACACACACACACACACATACTATTCTTTATTATATAGTTAGATTACTTATAAATGTGGGAACATAGACACGCTCCCCCTCTTTGTTAGCAGTTGCTCTACATACTGTCATTGCTGTTATAATTAATAATTGATAGTATTTACCAGGTTACTTTCACAGTGGCTCTGGGAGAAGATGGAAGTGTTCTTTATTTGAGAAATGACATGGTGTGTGGTGACATTAAAACACACACACACACACACACACACACACACACACACACACACACACACACACACACACACACACACACAGCTGTGTCAACAATGAGGAGAGGAAGGTGGAGACAAATGAAGTTATCATGTTCTGCAGATAAAATGATTTACACACAAGCAGCCCTGGTCTAGTTAATCATGTCAGGTTGCCACTGACTGCAACACAATTAAACAACTCTTTAATTGCTTTAGTCTTCTGGCAGAGAGAACCAACACATTTTCACTTTAATTTAAAAAGGGTTCACTGAATAGGATATGTACCCGATAATGTTTGTGGGGATGGCAGTACTTTTTTATATTGTGATAGTAATAATATAGCCTAAGCATTGGTGTTGCCAGGGTGAAATATGTGGTTGCTGTGGAGGTTCCAGCAATAGTTTAAAGTACTGTAATAGCAGTGAATGATTGTTGGTATTGTGCGCATGCTTGTATATTTTTTGATACCATTATCTCTTGCTCACGACATAACGGAATTATAAAAATCTGTACAAGAATGGCCGCTCTCGTTTTCTGTGGTTGAAAAAATCCCATTCACAAAATGATCTAATTGCTAAATGCTTCACCTTGCTCACCAGCTACTGCTGTCGTTTGCTGCTGAAGAGGTAGTGTAGCTACAGTGGGTTTAGCAAGCTAAAAGAAAGCTAACTTCTAGAGGCTAAAGAGTGGATGTGTAGTGACTTGAGATAACTCTGTTGGTTTATATCCATAAATAACACCTTTCACGTTACACATAATTAGATTGACTGTCTCACTATATATATATATATATATATATATATATATATATATATATATATATATATATATATATATATATATATATATATATATATATATATATATATATATATTTATACCCATTAATGCAGATTTAATGTCTGGACTAAATGAAATTCGGCTCCTTTAAAAGAATTGAGAACTTTTTGTGTGCAGACTGTAAGTTCTCGGTAATTGTCAGAATTTAAGCTGCGATTCAAATGTTTGAAGTGCCACATGCAGGTTAATTTTTTTTAATTAAAATTATACTTAACCTGTCCTCAAAATGCCAATTCAAAAAGTTTATGCATGATTTTAATTTGTTCAATATACAGGAGTGAAAATTCGGAGAGAAAAGTGTTTGTGTTGAGCAAAGCTCCTAACAATGCTCTTTTTTAAACTTCATAAGTAACATGTATCATATAACGTCACGTGGCCGAGAGCCTGGCCATGACTGACTCAGCTCAATGTGCAGTAGTTGGTAATCCTGGATTCATGCGTTGTCATTTGCGTTGGTATTTCGATGTATCTCATGCTCCCACAGCCTGCATCCACCTGTGCTCAACCAAAGCAACTTAATCCCTGCTGTGCTGTTATGAACAAACTTAGACAGTGTGCATCACCCAGAAAACCAGCGAGTCATGTACACCAGAGAAATGCAGTAGTAAAATGTAATACATGTGATAAAAAGTCCCTCTAAAATCAAATTAATATGTAACCCGTTATAATTTTACAATGGTCATCAAAACACAAGGGTGATCTGTTGTTAACATGAATTATAAAATGATATTCTAGATGTGTGCTTAGCTTATGCTCAATGCAGAAACAAAACAAAGATATGAAACAATAGTTTTGTGATGGTTAATGTTATTCAATGCTCTGGAAGTGTGTGTGTGTTGTTTTAAAATCAGGTTTTATGTAAGTTGACCAATTGACAAGAGACATATTCTCATTCAATAACTTCTTATTTGTCACTGATGATAAATAATTAGTTTGTACAAAAATGTAACAGTATATGAAAAGTAAAAAATTAAAGAAAAGAAAGTGGATTTGCCTAGAATAAAAATAGAAAAGAAAAAACAAACATTAGACCATACCGCTACCTGGTGGTGGAGGGCATCTACCACACATCAGTAGAACAGTGTACTCCATCCATGACATCGGTGCCTATTCAACTTTAAAAAGTAAAAATTGTTATTGAATTGGATTTTTTTTTAATTGGCTTGGATTGAAGACAGTTTTAAACTTCACAAACATGAGCCATCTGAGGCTGTGGAATTTCATATTTAATGACATCATTACAATACATTATATTTTCTAATTAGACAGCCTAGATGGCACATATATGAGCAGTAGGCCTACGTAAATCACTTTTTTCATTGAGATTATTTTCAGATGGGGATATTTTACTCCAAATTGATATCATTCATACAGATGATCAAGTGCACCCAAAATGTGTACATGAATTACATGTCTCCACTAAAGAAATATATATATTCCCCAGGAGCAATATTTGAACAATGGCCTGGTTCAAAATATGAAAGGCTAAGCTGAACTCAAATGCTTGGAAATCCTTTGATCAAGACTTCAATCACTGCTGAAAAGAGAATTAATTAAAATGTGACAATTGGGATATTCCTATTGTTGTGAGATTCACCAACAGACAGTAGCTGCTTCATATTTTACATATTATTTAATTAGTTCATTTGTATGTGGTGTAACTGGTTAACTATAGACTAACTTGTCCATCGATAAAATAATTTAAGATTTTGTAAACAAATCTTTCAACGACTCCGATAGGACAATGACACGACCTCTTTTCTGATTGGCCGATCACAGTTAGGTTCTATCCAACCAATCAACGACCAGCAGTGTGGTCATATAAAGTCGGGTCATTCTTGACCTCGGCATATTTTCTTCGTCTCTCTCGTTGAAATCAATACTCCTACATCATGTCTGGTCGCGGCAAGGGTGCTGGTAAAGTCAGAGCAAAGGCAAAGACCCGCTCCTCTCGTGCCGGTCTCCAGTTCCCAGTGGGTCGTGTCCACAGGCTGCTGAGGAAAGGCAACTATGCCCACCGCGTCGGAGCCGGAGCTCCCGTGTATCTGGCGGCGGTGCTTGAGTACCTGACCGCTGAGATCTTGGAGCTGGCTGGAAACGCTGCCCGCGACAATAAGAAGAGCAGAATCATCCCCCGTCATTTGCAGCTGGCCGTCCGCAACGACGAGGAGCTCAACAAACTGCTGGGCGGAGTGACCATCGCTCAGGGCGGCGTGCTGCCCAACATCCAGGCAGTGCTGCTGCCCAAGAAGACCGAGAAGGTCGCCAAGAAGTAAACACGAGGCTGATTCACCTAAAAACAAAGGCTCTTTTAAGAGCCACCCACTTCACTAAAGAGTAAACCTTCAACTAGTTGTTTGAAAATCCGAACTAAAGTTACAGCCTCGACCCTAGACTAATGTTTTATAAGCATCAACAGTTGGACTGCACTGAAAACATATTTTCCCACACTTTGCTTTAGAGCTAATCTGTTTATTCTTCATCAAACTTAAATCTAAAGCTGTCCCACAATGAAAGCCTTTTGGCACATTACCTTAAGTGTATAGTCTTCAGTCTGTGGCTAGGCTATGAATACTGTAATGGAAACTATATTTTCATGGTCAACAAGCAGCTGTTATAGAAAGACATGGTGATACTATATATAGGCTACTATCCCAAACACACCATGCCTGATATGTCAACATTACAAATTACTTTAATCCTCCCTTTGCAAAAAATACCATTTCCACTATTTGTTTCTTGCATTGAGATTAAAAAAGAAATCTCATGAAATATGTTATTAAAATATTCAGACTGGTCCTGTCCTCAGTCCTGTATCCAAATACTTTGCATTTTTAACTTCATATGTGACATGCTGTAACTAATATCTTATTATGTACAATAAGTAAATAGTTTAGAGTAAACTATCTTTCCAGTAACCTATATCTATAGGCTACAATATGTTTTGGAAGTGGACACACAGGACAGAAGGTTAATGTTACATATGGGCTAAACTTCTATACTAATATGAATATAAATTAAAGAAGTCCATGATCACAAAGGTTCAATTAAAAGTAACACATTTGAAGAATTTGGCAATAAAGTAAAAAATGAACAAAAGAAACGGCTGCAAATGGTTAACGGCCTCCCACTGCAAGTCCCTCCCCCATCCTCTCTTACGTCCGCAGCTACGCTTTAAATACCGAGTCGAGCAGCTTCAGGTTCATTCTTCTTTGTAAAGCTTAAACCAATAGGCTGAAGCAACGATGTCTGGCAGAGGGAAAGGAGGCAAAGGGCTTGGGAAAGGAGGCGCCAAGCGTCACCGTAAAGTTCTCCGTGATAACATCCAGGGGATCACCAAACCCGCCATCCGCCGTTTGGCTCGCCGTGGTGGAGTGAAGCGTATCTCCGGTTTGATCTACGAGGAGACTCGCGGTGTGCTCAAGGTTTTCCTGGAGAACGTCATCCGTGACGCCGTCACCTACACCGAGCACGCCAAGAGGAAGACCGTCACCGCCATGGACGTGGTGTACGCTCTGAAGAGGCAGGGCCGCACCCTGTACGGCTTTGGAGGTTAACTCAAACCGACCCAATAACGACCCCGGAAAACAAAGGCTCTTTTAAGAGCCACACACTTTATTCAAAGAGCATTTCCCTTTTGTGTCAACATGTAGCCATCATAATGTCCTCAAAATGCTTTTAGCATAGGTTATATGTCCAATCAATGTGTGCAGAAACTTCTACTAGTGCAGTGACTGCCCATCCAACAAAGTCTACAGTGAAATTGCACAAGTGTAAACATGTTAACAGTACTCACATTTATTAAGTACGAAACTGTTTATAGTGTGCTCAATAATGTATTTTGATAGGCTACTAACCCATTGATGGCAGCCACTGAATCCTGTGAAACATTTGAAAGAAGACATTAAGCACCAAAATAATGTAGCCTATATATTATTACATTTTATAATCCATTTCCATCCAAGGACTTCATATTGCCTACACCAAACGTGATCAGTTTATGATGATACATTGTTACATATTGAACAACAGAGCAATTAAAAGTAGCTTCACCTTTGACCAGCTTACATGTTTATGCAACATTAGTAATTATTTTTTAATAGCCTGTTTGTAATTTGAGGTGGGCTTTTTGAAAATGTTAGAAACTGAGGAGTAGGCTATGTCCTCCATAACTATAGGCTACATTCTAACATAAATGTATATTTCTAATGAGTTACAATTTAATTCACTGCAGTCATATTGTAACCTATATAATTGATCAAATTTCAATTTAGAGAAAAACAAGAATAGCTCTTTGTGTGTAGTCGGTAGCCCTCACCGTGTGTCTGCACATGCTCAGTCTAGATCACATTAACAGCCAATCGTGTGCAAGCAACAGCACACTGACATTTACAACAGGCACATACAATATAGTGCCACCACGTCAATGCAGCATTCTAGTCAGTTGATCTCCACTGATACAATCATGCCCGGAGCAGCAGACACCGTCAAAGCCCCAAAGAAGGGCTCCAAGAAAGCCGTTTCTAAAGCCACCAAGACCGGCAAGAAGAGGCGCAAGTCCAGGAAGGAGAGCTATGCCATCTACGTGTACAAAGTCCTGAAGCAGGTCCACCCCGACACCGGCATCTCCTCCAAGGCTATGGGCATCATGAACTCCTTTGTGAGTGACATCTTTGAGCGCATCGCCGGTGAGGCTTCCCGCCTCGCTCACTACAACAAGCGCTCAACCATCACCTCCAGGGAGATCCAGACCGCCGTCCGCCTCCTGCTGCCCGGTGAGCTGGCCAAGCACGCTGTGTCCGAGGGAACTAAGGCTGTCACCAAGTACACCAGCTCCAAGTAAACCACCCCGCTGTTTACCAGCAACACAAAGGCTCTTTTAAGAGCCACCCACATCAGCAAAGAGTTACTACTTTCCTAGAGTTACTTACGACAAAAAAATATATATATATTTAAATGAGGTCTACAAGTGTTGTAAAGAATGGCGACCAGCAGTAAGTTATATAAGGACCAACCATTCTTTTACATTATAGAATATATTATTAACTACATCCTGCCTTAATGAAGTCCTGTTATTTTCAGAACTTTGCCCACAGCACCGTTCCATGTTCCTGTAGCCTACAGTTAAATGCACATCATAGACACTAAAACTTTTAGGATTCTATGAGAAGGAAGGGTTTTGGGAAAAATACATTTGTCAATATTTGTCTCTTTAAATGTGTCACAAGCTGCAGTTTGTTTGGTTAAATATTTTACTCGTATTACTGCTCTTGGCACACTTAATCTGGCAATGAATTCTGTTCTGTAGGCTATATTATCTAGTGGGCCTATGCAAATGTATACAATTTATATCAAGAAAACATGTCCATAGTCCATTTCCACACAAGGGTTGCTGTACATAGTAAAATGTATTGCAAGCAGTGCAAGTGTTACGTTGTGCTTTTTGTGAGCAGATTAGTAAACACTAAAAAGTATTCAATATGACATTATTCTATAGTTGTATGAACCTTACTATGGCTGTGTGTGTACACTGCAACAGCATATATATTAGCCTACTCATTCCATTTCTGATAACAACCCAGTCTCTTCAATCTGCTGGGGATTGGTGTTGCATATAATTTGCATTAAAAATGTACAATATATATATAGCCTATACATATTGATATAGTCATAAATATATCAAGTCAAGTAAATATACACCCAATAACGTGCACAAACTGGATCTGATTAAAGTATTGAATCCATGTCTCCGTGCAGGATTAATAAATATGACGTTACTGAAATTTTACATGATGGGCTAATTATTATTTTATTACATCGCATTGTCTCTCTTCATGTTTTTGGCCCCCCGTTTTGACATCTGGCTCATATTGGCACTGAAATTTATTGAGAAAATTCGATATGAGATTTCAGGGAAAGCAAAGAAGTTAAAACAAGTTAAAAAATGTATCGCCTAAATAAAGTATTTTTTTTAAATAAAGCATTTGCTGGAAACAAAGTCTTTACCCAGCGGATCCATATTGTCAGAGTCTGTCTGACCGCCCGAGTCACCGGCAGCATCCGTGTGTTTACTTCCACCCAAAACAGCTCTGATTTAAACCAAATTAAACTAGACACTGAAGCTATTTCACTTTTATTCTATCTTCATATATCTCTGTTATCTGGACCACCACTTTCACATTGAATACAAATCACTTTTAACCATTTTAGGAGACGAAATGTGAAGGAAAGTCGCTGTGAGTTGCACAAAGTGACGGTGTATGGGAGAGGTTAGACGCTTCCTGGAGTCAAATACACGTCTTCTCGGCTCCAAACATGAGCTCATTCTGAAGAGAAAAACGTTGTGTCACTGTTGTAACAACATTTATGGTGTTAAACATTTATATTACACGAGTATTATCCCCGAAATGTGGTGGAGAAAACACAAAGTGTCGCCACATTTGAGCCGGACAGCAGAGCGGCTGTGTGGTTGACACTCCACGGTTCTCATGTGCTGTATTTATAAGCTCCGCCTCGTGCGCTCCTTTCAGACACTTACAGTCGAACACAGCAAACAGTAAAGATGGCAGAAGACGCCCCAGCAGTTGTCCCGGTCAAATCCCCGGCTAAATCCCCGAAGAAGAAGGCTGCTGCCAAGCCCAAGAATGATGGACCCACCCTCCCGAAGCTGATCCTCAGCGCCGTGGCCGAGTCCAAGGAGCGCAAGGGCATCTCTCTCTCGGCAGTCAAAAAGGTTCTGGCCGCTAAGGGCGTTGATGTGGCTAAGGCCAACAAACGCATCAACACCGCCGTGACCAAACTGGTGTCCAACGGGACTCTGAGCCAGACTAAAGGGACCGGGGCCTCCGGCTCCTTCAAGGTCGCTAAGAAGGAGAAAGTCGCCAAACCAGCGAAGAAAGTGGTGAAGAAAGCCCCTGTTAAAGCCAAGAAGCCCGCCGCTGTCAAGAAGTCTCCAAAGAAGAAGGCACCGGCAGCAAAGAAAGCAGTAGCAGCCAAGAAGTCTCCGAAGAAGGCAGCGGCCAAGAAAGCCGTCAAGAAGCCCGCAGTGAAGAAGAGTCCCAAGAAGGCTCCTGCTAAAAAGGTTGTGAAAAAAACTGCTGTCAAGAAAACCCCGGTGAAGAAAGCTCCCGCAAAGAAAGTTGCAGCTAAGAAGGCAAAGAAGTAAAGCGGCTCACTCATCCAATAGAAATCACCAAAGGCTCTTTTAAGAGCCACACAATTTCTACTAAAGAGATCTTCCTGCTTCATGCTTGAGATAAATAGTCTTTGATCAAATGTTGAACCCAAACACTCACACAAAATAGCCTTCAATGCAGCATTTAATTTAATCAACAAATTCATATTTAGATGAGCTGAATCAATATATATATCACACATGCTTTATTGATCCTTGAGGAGAAATTCAGTTTGTTACTGTTGCTCCAATTTACAATAGGCATTTGTAGAAATAATAGAAGCTTTATTGCAGACACAGGTCCATATATAATACATCAGGTCTATCGTAAAAAAAAAATGCAAAATTGCATCAATGTCGTTTTAAGCTAGAAGTGTGTAAGAGGTAAATACATCTGAACAGTGTTGGGAACGTTACTTTAAAAAAGTAATTAGTTATAGTTACTCACTACTTGTTCCAAAAAGTAACTGAGTTAGTAACTGAATTACTTTATAATAGATGTAACTAGTTACCAGGGAAAGTAACTATTTGCGTTAGCCTACTGTAAAAAAAAAAAAAGTTGCTATAGCCTATGTCAACAAATTTGGATTTTTCTGGGCAGTTTTCACAAGTCAGTTGAAATGAGTAGAACAGACAGGTATGCCTACTTGTAGGCTACATAACCTTCAATATGTATTGCACATCAACAGACAGCAAGAGGTTTATCCTGCACTTCAAGCATTTTGTTCTCAACAAAAGTAGGCCTAGTAGAGGAAACTGCTGAATGTACCGTGCTGATCTGCTATCACTGGATTCAATTCAGGGGTGTCGGCTAAAACACCACTTAAGGCCAAAAACGTCAGACTATGAAGCATGAGACGATGAGAGGAGGAGTAGGATTTATCCGCTGTTTATTTCTTCTTTAACATGCACAGCAGCATACAGATCCCAGGAAAAGAACAATAGCAATATTCGGCTCGTGATGACAAGCTAAACAGCTGTTGCAACCGGCGAATCGCGGCCGTTTAATAACGTGCATAAATTATATTAGAGATCGGGAAACTCCATGCACTTACTCACAAGGGCTGGGCGATGCAAACAAACTCAGGGAGAGAGCACGTTTCAACCGTGGATTGATAGGTGGTTACTGCGCCAACGTGCACGCTCGCTCGCTCACACAACAGAGAGAGAAAGAAAAAGAAACTTCACCAAACAGCGCTCCGGCTGACTGACGTGACGGCGCTAACTGACAGTTATGATGTAATCCACAACACAATTTAAAACACACCGGTCTCCTCACTAGCAGTTTGTGTAGTATGGAGCCAGGGGTGCGTTCGGATTACACAGTTTATTCAATCAATGTAACGCACCGCATTTAACGTTCAGTAACGATAACGGCGGTGTAACGGCGGAAAAAGTAATTAGTTAGATTACCCCGTTACTGAAAAAAGAACGGCGTTACCTAACGCCGTTCTTTTAAACGGCGTTATTCCCAACACTGCATCTGAACAATACAAGACAGTACACAATGTAAGTAGGCCTACTGGGAATAACTTTGTCAGAATATGAGATATTTAGGCCTAATATAAAAGCATCAAGTAGATAAGATCAGATAAGATATCCTTTATTCGTCCCACATTGGGGAAATTTCGGTGTTGCATCACACATTAGAGCAGGAATAAGAGCACACAGGAGTAAAGAGCACACAGAGGGCACAGCAATAGCTGTAAATGCTTATTTAGCTTTAGACTTTGTATAAGCTTATGTTTTAGCTTTAAACTTTGTATAAATATAAACTATAACTATGTGAGTTAGCAGAATATGGGCAGCATAAATAATGAAGTGACAGTGACACATGTAGCACCATTATTGCACGTTCTTAAGTTACAGTATTGCACATGATTTCAGTATATACAGGTGAATGACATGTACAGGGTCAGCAGTTCTGATTGTACAGTCTGACCGCAGCAGGAAGGAAAGACCTGCGGAATCTCTCCCTCACACAGCCTACAAGTCTTACAAGTAGCCTACAATATTAATATTTGGCTAATATAACAGCTGTAATAATGATTACTGATGTGTAGATTTAAATTATTGCACTGATAGGCACATGAAAACAGATTATAAAAAGGGAGTTGTCCGGAGTGATGGCTTCATATGGTGCTCTGTGGTGACCATAATTTAGAAAATATTTAGATTAAGATGTAGAAATAATGCTGATATTTTTTAAACTATCACAATAAGTGGGCCCTCTAAGCTAGGCCTACAGTTAAACAAGACAACAACGCATATCAATCAACGATATTTAACATCAACTATGCAGGTCTGCTTATTTAAAATTACAAAACAATAACATTAAATATGTATAGGCTACAAAAGTATAAAAAGCAACAATAATGTGATCTACATCAGTCCACTGTGGAGGAGGGCTTTACTTTGATTTTATCCAATCAGCTACAGCGCGCGCTTCTCCGTCTGGTCCAATCAACGCTGAGCTCGCTCCGGCAGTTCCTTTATAAAGCCGCTGTTCGCCGTCTGACTTCATTCATTCTATCGCTGTGAACACAGACAAGAACTACAATGGCCAGAACCAAGCAGACAGCACGTAAATCCACCGGAGGAAAAGCTCCCAGGAAGCAGCTTGCCACCAAAGCTGCCCGCAAGAGCGCCCCCGCCACCGGCGGAGTGAAGAAGCCCCATCGTTACAGGCCCGGTACCGTGGCTCTGAGAGAGATCCGTCGCTACCAGAAATCCACCGAGCTGCTGATCCGCAAGCTGCCCTTCCAGCGCCTGGTGAGGGAGATCGCTCAGGATTTCAAGACCGACCTGCGCTTCCAGAGCTCCGCTGTCATGGCTCTGCAGGAGGCCAGCGAGGCTTACCTGGTCGGCCTGTTCGAGGACACCAACCTGTGCGCAATCCACGCCAAGAGAGTCACCATTATGCCCAAGGACATCCAGCTGGCCCGCCGCATCCGTGGCGAGAGAGCTTAAATTGACCACATCTACAAACGCCAATAACGGCTCTTTTCAGAGCCACATACTCACAACCATAGAGCAACATCTCCTCAAAAATGTCTAGGCTATATGCCACCAGTATAATCAAATCTGGTATGGGTCATATTTTACATCAACCTTAATAACTCTTAACGTTTATGGTATTATTTTATATGTACAATAATTAGTATAACCATGTTCTCTATTCCATGTATTATTTTAATACTTATTGACATTCAGTGTTATAGGAACATTATTTAATTTTTGAGGTATTGAATGAGCCTAAATTAGGCTACAAGTGGGTTGAAATAAATAGGCTATGCATATGATAATCAATCATGCTTCAACTAAATCAAATTCTCAGACCCACTGTGCAATAAGTAAAGTAATAAGAAAGCCAACCTAAAATGTGCAATACGAGGAACATAACAAGTGTTCTATTGTTTGATTCAGTTAAAGCCAAGGGATAACGGTTTCAAATCAAGGCAGGCGCTCTCTGGCATTCAAGGCAGGCGCTCTCTGGCATTCATGACAGGTGGGTGTTTGGGTAAAGGAAAGATACAACAAAAGCAATCAAAAAAAAAATGTTTGGTGCTATTTGACACCTTTTGATGCATAAAAGTGATTCATCATATTTTACCAAAATGGTGCATATGTGAGGCTGGTGAGGATCATTGAAGATTTAGCAAGGTTCTATATTTTCAGCTGTCAGCCCCAGCTTCACACACAGTTTCATTTTAGCCTGAAAATGTTACAAGGTTATTATTCCCTTTGGTGAACGTTCCTACCTGTTCTATCAGTCATGAACTGGAAGTGTTATAGGATGATACCCTCTCTTAGATTTTCAATAGTTCTTGATTGTCAAAGGAGACTGATTGCAGCTAGTCATTCTTGAGAGAGGGGCTACTATCAAAACAATTAGAGAAACAAAACTCCAGCCATTATCATTAGATTTAAGACGTGGATATGTAAAACCTTAGTTTTTCGCCATGGTTGAAAATGATTGATTGCCATCTCCGTGAGCATGAAGTGGAATAGGCAGCCGGCAGGTATACGGATCTTGGTGAATCTCTGGATGTGGGTGGCTCCTGTTTGACAGAGGGTGCCATTTTTCATTGAGAGATATTTCGAGAATATGCTCTTCAACATGCTGCAGTGCAATCATTAATTAACCATATAGATGCAGCTTTCTGCAGCCTATATCTGCTGTTCTTTGGGTTAAACTTCACATTAGACCAGGGTTTAACTTGTTTGGCTGCAGAGAGCACACCCCAACCCCTCCTTTCCTTTAGAAGTTGAGATTTGTTTGAGTATTGAAAGAAACTATGGTTGTCTAGGAGATATATACAGACGCGGTAACAGACAAGTTATAGTAAAATGAACGACTAAATGTACATTTCGGACCTTTGATTAGTATGAAAGAAGACATGCTATGGAAGCAAAATAGGCAAAAATTCAGTGTAAACATGAAGTGTCAGCAGTTGTAGCAATCTAGTAAAAGAAGAGAATAATTCTAGTAGAAGTGCTATTGTCTACCACAGTGTTAGGGAATCAATGAGGTGACGCCACTGGTGTGTGTGTGTGTGTGTGTGTGCAAGTCTGTAGCTTTGTATTTAGTCCTGAATCGACTATATTATACCTAGTTAATTTATAATAACCTAGGCCTATTTAAAGGTGCAGTGTGTAATATGACATCATCAAGAAAGTTCTACAAAGTTCTAGAATGCAACGCTCCCTGGGTAACCCCACCCCTTTAGAATAATAACAGAAGCTACAGTGGCCTTCAAGGACAAGAACAATTCTAAATTTTAAACAATGCACCTGATGACATTCCAACTATGACACTTTCAAGATGGCGGCACTAGGCCTTGGTCCAAAATGTGCAGAAGTATGGACATATATGAGACCCTTTCTAAGGGAAAAAATAATAATTCAAAAAAAAATTTCAGCTATTATGCACTAAATTAAATGTACTTATGGATATTATAATTACTTTCTACAAAATCTGCTGGGAAATAAAACCCAAAATTCTACACACTGCAGGTTTAAGTATAGGCTAAATTAATATTTTGTTAGTTGGACTTTCAAAATATTACTAAAGCATGTTACTAAAACCAGTAAACAAATGGTTACATACAGTTCATATGGAAGTGTTCACAGCTTTTCACTTTTTCCACGTTTATTAAATAGCAGACAACAGTTCAGTCCTTTTTATTTACAGCCACAGGCACATGAATATATGTCTCTTCTGAATTTTCATTTATCAGTGTACTAAAGAGAGGGAGGTTACACTTTTGAATGTAATACCCAGTTGACAACTCTTGGTTTTAGGTCTAAACGAAAGAGACAAACAGATTATAAATAATTGTCGGCTTCAGGTGGAGGTTTATGAAAAAAAAAATATATATAAAAAAAATCTTAATAGCAGAAAAGGGGGCGCCCTTAGCTCAGTTGGTAGGGCGTCCCCCCCACGGGCCTCGGCCAGCAGCAGACCCGGGTTTGACTGTCAAAAAATTGATTTGATGTCACTCCCGTCTCTGCCCCATTTCAACTCTGTCTCTACACTATCAATAAAGCATAAAAATGCCAAAAAGATATCTTTAAAAAAAAAGAAAAGGGGGGAAGAGAGAGAAAGAAAAATCAAAACGATCTTTGTATATCTTGTTTGTTGTCTTATTAGGGGGAGGGACTGTTGCGGGCACATGTATGATCCACTCCGTGTTTGTAATATTTTCTTTACTGGAGTTGAATGTTGACATGTTGTAGCTAAGTTTATGAGTGTTATGTTAGTAACTACACTTCCCAGCATCTTAGAGCCAGGATGTGACGTCATGGCGGAAGTGCGAGGGACTGTTTGAAATTGGACAGCCGAAATGTTTGACAGACTTGCAGACAACACACAAAGAGGATCTGTGGTTGAAAAGCTTACCCCACCTTTAAATGACAGCTATCACTGGGGTTAATAAACTCAGAGGCCTACTTTAATGTTTCCATCGAACTCCCATGAAAATGAAGCTGAAAAAAAGTGCTGCAGCTTAGCAACTGTTGCTAGGCTGCAACTTTTTTTATTTTTTTTGTCACTGTTTTGAGGGGTGGAGCTTCTGGAACAGAATCATTTGATCTCTGAGCTGGCTGGTTTGAGGGGCGGAGCTTCAGGTACATTATTCCTTTAATTTCTGAAGATCCTTTGATCTCAGGTGATGATGTCACCTGAACATTAGACTTTCAATTCTAGGGAATTCCTTTGGTCAAAACATTCTTGGTCTTCTTTGCAGCCGGTCGCATACTAACCAAACAGTTCGTGAAAACAAAAAAAACAAGGAGTTTAGAAAAGAAAAAACAAAACGCATCAAACAAAATGGATCAAAATACAGAAGTTGTACCCATTAATGGAGCCGTACCAGTTCTGACAGAGGAGCTGCCACAGTTTAACGTTGAAGGGGTTCGTCCACTGATAGAAAACTTTTTTGATCATATGACAGAGGAACAGTGGACCCTTTTAAGGTCAGGTACCCCTGAGGAGGCCACTAAGATATTGTTGGCCGATCTGCTGTTAGATATTATAGCAGCAGTTGTAAAGGCACTTGTGATGGCTCTCAGGGGCATCAATGCTATTGTGTCTGAGGAGTTTGTAGTTTCTAATCTGGGGGACAAACTCCCTCAGTGCTTCGCCGAGATTCTCGACGTAACGGACCAGGTTGTGAGTGACAGCTCAAAGCGGCTCACGGACCTGATGGGTCAGGAGATAGCAGATAGGGTAAACTCTGCCATCTCCAGCAGTCTGGGCAGGGCGGAGCCTTTTATTAATCAGTGTGTCACTTCCCCCAGCAAACTCAACGCCATGGTCAATAATGCCTGTAAAATGGTACAGGCATTCGGAGGGAAGCTGAAGGTGTTGTGCTCTCCACGACCACTGAGACAGAGGAACAGTGAAGAGAAGCAGGAATTGGTATTCACTGATGACTGCTCTCAGTCAACAGTCGGACGTGTAAGAACGCCGACCCCGGATAAGGTTTCCTCACGCGACAGCTTGGTGACAGCAACCACAAAGGCTGTCCAGGAGCTGATTAGAAAGGAGGTCGATGACATGATGGAACCTCTTTTGGAGGATGTTTCGGACTCTGACTATGAGCTGCTGCACAAAGAAACCTCCATGGAGATTGATTTTGCAGCAGATGACATTGCTCAGGTCATAATTGAAAAGAGTTCAGAGGAGGCAGAAGCAAAAGATGCAAGTCCAGAATCAGAATCCACACTGAAGGGCAAACCAGCCATGAAAGGTGTTGGATGCAAGGTGAAGAACTTCCTTGCAAAGCGCTTTGCCAAAGCTACTATCTATCACATAGTGACAAAGCTTGAAACTAGATTCAACCTTGACCCAAAAGTTGAAAGTACAAAGTCAATGGAGTCACTAATAGATAGTGTTAACTCTCTGCTTATGACAGAGGAGGGTGCACAAGAGAGTGGAAAGGAGGTTCGTGTCTTCCGTAAATTTAAAAAATTTTCCAGCGATAAAATGCTGGTATTTACTCAAGGACTAACAGATCTCCTCTACAGTCACATTACGGATGGGATGACACCAGAGATCATCTCAGAAACAATTAGTGGAAGGGCAACCTGCAGGAGTGTGTCTGTTTCTCCATCACATGATGACATGTATGCGACAATAAAGACCAAAGTGTGGGGTTTTGTGGCACTGATGGGCTGGTGGGTTAATACCCAGGTCCTCCGCCACAGTAGAAGGGTGACACTGGCCTTAATGGAGGCTGGGCCACCAGCACAGACGCTGGAGGTCACCGCCGTGGAGGTGAGTGACCCTTTGCCAACTGAAGTTGTTATAGATGAAAAGGCGCAGATAGATGGAAACGCACAGATAGATATAAACACACAGATAGATGCTAACGAACAGATTGATGTTAACGAACAGATAGATGTTAACGAACAGATAGATGTTAACGAACAGATGGATGTTAACGAACAGATAGATGTTAACGAACAGATGGATGTTAACAAACAGATGGATGTTAACGAACAGATAGATGTTAACGAACAGATAGATGTTAACGAACAGATAGATATTAACGAACAGATAGATGTTAACAAACAGATGGATGTTAACGAACAGATAGATGTTAACGAACAGATGGATGTTAACGAACAGATAGATATTAACGAACAGATAGATGTTAACCAACAGATAGATGTTAACGAACAGATAGATATAAACACACAGATAGATGTTAACGAACAGATGGATGGAAACGAACAGATAGATGTTAACAAACAGATAGATGTTAACGAACAGATAGATGTTAACGAACAGATGGATGTTAATGAACAGATGGATGTTAATGAACAGATAGATGTAAACCCGCAGGAAGAAAAACGTAAGATGTTTGTCAGGGTTTTTGTTGAGAAACTGGTTTCACGTACACTCAGCGAGGCTAAAATTAGCTGGACGATTGGTAACATAGAGGTCATCATCCAGCGTATCTTTGAAAACACATGGGCAGAAGTTGAGGGAACAGATTTTAACACCTCCATAAAAACATTTAAGAAACTAGACAAGGTAATTATGAAGGACCTGTGCAAAAAGTGGGGCTGTGCAGAAATGGTGCTGGTGTCAATGTATTTAGGGGAACCAGAACTTGAAAAATGCATTGCCTCATTTTTCGGGTATTACTTGATTGTACCACCAACAAAGCATGGCCTCATCCGCAGGTTCCTTTCAGCTACTCTCAGAGTCATCTCAAAGCCCTTTACTAGAAATAGGTATTAGGTGAAATGTAGCATTCATCTTGAAGGAAAATGTTTTCTTTTTTTCTTTCAAAATGAATACAATACAGATGTCAAGTCCTGCCTCAAGTCCAAGTCATCTATCTTCTCCTCTGTTGTTACCATAATGTTTGGCAGGACTTGGGTTCATAGGGCCACCTCAGTGTGACATCATAGGGTTATCTCCGGGTGCTCCGGTTTCCCAAAAACCACACAGCAGTTAGACACTAGCTATTGGTTTTATTAATAAGAACTTGTAACATTTATCATCTCATCTCATGTCATCTTCATCTGACATGAGTTGCAGGGGGACACCATCAAAATAATGATTGTGCAATCTTTAGATTCTCCTCCTTTGTGGGCAAAATCATCTTCATGCCCTTTACTGCAGCTTTAAAATGTAGAATTAAGTATTAGGTGAAATGTAGCATTGATTTTGGGGGAAATGTTTTGATAATCAATTTTCTTTTTTTCAGAATGAATACAATGCAGAGTTTAAGTCCTGCCTCTATCTAATCTATTTTCTCATCTGCTGGCTTCTGCCATCACAGGGTTTTACTCCGGGTGCTCCGGTTTCCCTAAAACCACACAGCAATTAGACACTAGCTATTGGTTTCATTAATAAGAATTTGTAACATCTATTATCTCATTTCATCGTCAGGCAGGACTTGGGTTCGGGTGTGGGGCGCCGGGTTATATATTATAGCAATAAGAACCAAACTATTAGGTGTCATTAAAAAAACTGAATGCTTCAATAACAACAACAGTTCAATAAAAAATATTCAAATTCAAATTTCTGCCTACATCTCTTGTCATTTACTGTCAACATACAGTATACCTCAGACTGAAGTCACTTTCACTTCAATTTCATTTCTGTGTAGAAAACACAGAAAACAGTTTGTTCTTTTGCAGCTTGTTATTTCTTGTGAAATCCACTTGCTTCATCAAAACAAACAATTATTGAGGGGCAGGGCACATACTGTATTAGCTCTCACTCTACACACTCAGTTCGTTAATACCACATTTAGCTGATTAATATGCTCCTCAATCATGTATGTGGGGAAAAGTCACAGGTGAGTAACATATTCCAAACACAATCAACACAGCCATCCATCACAGTGTGGGAAGTGGTCAGTTGGCTTTAGATAAGGGCGCAGTCAGTGCAGTGTGTTCACTGTCTAAGCAGATCACTTGTGAGTCAGACAAGGGAGAGAACCACCACTCCCCTCCCACCGACGTGCCGGATATATTCACTTAATATAAGATTGGGGGAAGTGGGGAGGAGCGAGCAGAGCAGCTTTATAAGAGCGGGAAGCCCATCACACAAAGTGCAACTACCAAACACATTCCTTTAGTCTGAAGTTATTCCGTCTGCTGCTATAGCGTCCAGACAGGGGAAGTTTCATCTCGACCATCTGCAGTCAGTTTTCATCTCGGCCCCCTCAGATGACGATGGAGGCTAGTCTGAAGTTTTTAGTTGTGTTGTTGGTGGTCGTGTTCGTGCAGGTGTTAGGCGCGCTGGGGACTCCGCTCTCCAGCGAGAAGGGCAACGGAGAGATCTGGACGGTGGAGAACTGGCAGGTGGGTAGAGAAGTGCTTATAGGTAGAAATTATGGATGTATTTATTTTAAAAATGTCAAGAAAATTTAACGGTTTCTTCAAGTCCGTAGCATTTGAGTAGCCTACTTAAAACGTGCACTCACACTTCAGCACCGCGGAGAGCGACACCCAAACAGGACCGTCACTTTGCAATATAAGTAAAATAAGTTTGTTAAGGCTTTTTTTGCATTTAAAATAAATCAAAAACTCATATCAATATTGAATATGCATCTGTCCTTGAGTGCCTTATATAATTTTAACAATTTATGTTTTTGGGAGAATATTAACTGTTACAAAAATAATACAGATTTTTGGGTGCGACAGAGGAATAGGATTTTGCCAAATCAAGGGGGATGGAGGCAAGGGCGTAGGAACCGGGGGGACGTGTCCCCTTCAATATTGGAGACAGGCGCATTTGTCCCCCCCCCAAAAAAAAATTAAACCGCGAGGAGAATAATATTTAATTTTGAAATTGCTTTTATTTTGAAAGCGCAACACAGCTTCTTGTCACAGCCCCCCTAAATGTGTTTTTTGTGCCCCGAACTGCATTAGTATCCAGCTGCAACCCCGGAGACAAACACCCAGGCGTGACGGAAGTACTGTGGTGTGACAGACGTTACCTGTAGATTTTATTTTTGCCACGTCATAAACAAGACCGCAGACCGATACTAATTTTGTGTTATTTATATTGTTTTGGCGATTAGGTTCAGGCATCACAGCTAGGTGGTTAGGGTTAGGGCAAGGGGACAGGGAGAGGTAAGAATACATATAGATAGAACATTAGATTAGCCACGGCGCTATTGAGCTCCACTCGGCTGACGGAACGGACGGAACACCGTGGCGGCCATCTTGAGTACGTCACGTCAAACAATAAAAAGGCCGCAGACCGATAGGCTACTAAGTTTGTGTTATTTATATTGTTTTAAGTATTAGGTTCAGGCATCACAGCTGGGTGGTTAGGGTTAGGGCAAATGAGTGACGTAGCACTCTACTACGAGTAGACTCTACTCCAGAACTGAGCCTTTAAGGTAGCGCGCAGGGTTGGGAGTTAAGGTGCGAACACACTACACGTGTTACACGCGTACAGACGCGTATAAAATCGGCTATTTTTCCATAGGGAACCATTGGTTTACGCGTAGATGCGTCACTCGCGCTAAAGCAACATTTTAGCCGCGTTAGCCGCGTATGAGCCGCGTATTAACGCACCTACGCAGAGATCAAAATTTTTTACTTTTTACGCTCCTACGCGTGACAATTAGCTGCGTTGGCCAATCAGCGTTGGGCTTGACCCGACGTCACATACATTGGCACGGTCGGAGAACAGTGTACTGTACACAGAGGCTGATGAGAGACACCGAGGAGGAAAATGTATTGCAGGCAGCCGAGCCGGTGCTGTGTGACAGCAGCTCGGGAATAGAAGACGTGGGGAGAGTAAACCAGGAGAATGGACTTCCTGGTTAATTCAGTGAATATGTGCGGCTGTGCTTTAGCCGATAAAACAAGTTAGCGCCGTATAGCATTAGTTAACTCACCCGGTTGTGTGCGGGCGGCTAGCGCCTCATATTATGAACCCAAACATGACGGCTATGTCCGGGGGACTTTCACAACAAGTACAGCGAAGCACCGGTGTTGATCTAAGCCAGCCACGGTCCCCTGTCACAGCCAGGTAGGGTAATGTTGGCTACTTGGCTTTATGTTGTGCCGCCGTGCACCGATGCTGCTGTAACTGTGTTTGTTATGTAGCTGCCGTGAATATGCAATGCTGTCTTAATGCTAGGCTATTTGTGCTGTTCAGTTTGTCTTTTGGCACAGTTGTTGGCCGTGTTGTTGTTGTTTTTGTGCGGACATGCACGCTGTTGCGTCGGGTCGGGTCTGATCGCAGCCATGGTTGATTAGGGGAAATACAGTATCGGGAGGGAGACTACGCACGTTACGCGCGTAGAACCATTTTTGACACAAAATGATCAAGCAACATTTTAGCTGCGTTACACACGTATATCTTACGCGGGTAACGCGTGTAGTGTGTGTTCGCACCTTTAGGCATTCAGGCGACACCATGCCATAAACTAAAGCAACAACAAGCAACCGCAGCAGGTCAGCAGTCGAGCCGTCATCCAGTCAGTCAGAGAGAGAGCCAGCCGCCCAGGCCACGCCTTTAAACTCTGCAGGATTAGGAGCACCTGCCCCCAATCAGGCCCCAGAACACCTGAGAGAGAGAAAGAGAGAGAGTATGGAGGAGGCAAGAGGAGGGAGGAGCAGAAAGGTGGGAGCGCGTAACATGCATAATTATTTTGGTCCAGGGAATTTGTTATCTTTTCAATTAGCTCGATGACTGCTAATGAAGTGGATCGGTTGGGTCTGAAGCCATATTGGCTGTCAGTTAGTACATTGTGTTTATTGATGAATTTGTTCATATCATCATATATCTGGCAGCAAAGAGTTTTTCAAAAAAAATTGGAAATTGAGGAAGCAGTGAAACAGGCCTGTAGTTTGTGAAGTGGTGTTTGTCTCCAGTTTTGTACAGCGGTAAGACTTTTGCAATTTTCATTTTTTTGGAGAATTTACCAGTTTGAAATGATAAATTACAGATGTGCGTAAGTGGTTTTGCAATTCCTTCAATGACATGTTTAACTATTCTCATGTCAATGTCATCATAGTCGGTAGAAGTCTTGTTTTTACAATTATGAACAATCTCTATAATTTCACTCTCTTCCACTGCTTTTAGAAACATTGATTTTGGATTAATGTCTATTAAATCATAAGTATTGTCTTCAGATCTCACAGATCCTGGGTCATTAATTTTTTCTGACAAATTTGGTCCCACATTTACGAAGAATTTGTTAAAATCATCAACCACATCATCCATATTATCTATTGTCTTTTCTTTCTACATAAGATACTTAGGGTAACCTGTAGGCTATGTTTTGATCCATTTCTAATAATACTATTTAGCACATTCCATAAACCTTTCATGTTGTTTTTGTTATTCTCTAGTATTTTATTATAGTATTCTTTTTTACATATCCTCATTATATTGGTTAATTTATTTCTATACTTTTTATACTTATTTTCTGCTTCTGCAGATGAATTGTTCATAAAATTTTCTACACAGTGTATTTTTCTTTTTGCAGGCATTTTTCAGACCCTTATTGATCCATGGACTAGTTGTCATGTGCATGCACTCTATGATTTTCTCACACCTCACACCTCACTTACTGTTTACCCATTTGGTCACAAGCTATACTGTTACATCTCTGAAACCTATACAATCACTTTTCAAACAAACTGTTAAAATCCTGGACAAAAACCTTGTAGATTTCATCATTGTCCAATATTACAAAAGCACAGATTACTAAACTGGGAAAACAAGGTCAAATATTAAAATCTATGTCTTGTCTATAAAATCATTCACGGTTTATCATCCCCTCCGCTCCATCAGCTTGTCAACATCCGAACAGCTGATCACAGCAGAACTAAAAGTTCAGCGAGGGGAGATTGTATTATCCCTTTTAGGGCGAGTGTATTTGGCCATACTTCTTTCTCTGTTCGTGCAGCTACTGAGTGGAACCTCACCCCCATAGCCATCAGAAATCTGAACACATATAGGCCACTTAAATTCCAGTTAAAGAAATGGCTCATTGATAATCAGAGCTGTCTACATTACCATTAACCTGTTCATGTCATGGTCTGCTGTTGTCTAATTGTTGCTCTGCTGTGTTTTTATTGTATATTTTAGCTTAATAGTACTTTTTACTCTACTTACTTTTTAAGAGTACTTTTTACTATAGGTATGTTGTGTTATGTAAATGTGTAACTTTATTTTCTTTTAGGGTGACTTTTACCATCTGTCTAGGGACTACGCTCCTCCTCCTCTGTTCACCTCACTGTCCCCTCTGCCCGTCTCAAGACGATGGGGAGCAGAGCCTTCAGCCGCTCTGCTCCCCTGCTCTGGAATGCACTACCCCCCGACATCCGCAACACTGAATCCATAACCCAGTTCAAATCCAAACTCAAAACCCACCTTTTTAAATCTGCATACCCCCCCTGATCCTGCCTTCCTCATCACCTCACCACCCTATTGTGTATTTATTTTAAACTGTTTTTAATTCTATTTGTGTACCTTGCTTTTAAACAGTATATGTTATTGAATTCTTTTAATGTAAGGCGACCTTGAGAGCTTTTGAAAGGCGCCTCGAAATAAAATGTATTATTATTACTACAGATGAAAAATAGCCTTCTGGCTAATTCTGGCATATTGACAGAAATGTTTATTAATATGCACTGTATTAAATAAATACTTTTTTTTAACTTCAACCCACTTGTAGCTTTATGTGTAGGTTTTTAGCATAGTTGGGCTCACTCAATACTTTGACTGAATTTGTGTTGGCAATTACATGTTATAAGTTTCATATTATAGGCTAACACTGAATGTGATTAAGTTTATAATATACATGTAATATATTTGTCTTTACTCAGGACCTTTGTAAAATGGCTATACTTTTAATAGTAGGCTAATTAAATAATACCATAAACTATAACTTTAAGGGTAAAGAGTTAATAAGGCTAACGTAAAATATATGGGATACCAGTTTTTATTATAAATCCTAGACCTAGTGCAAAGCCGATTTGAGGATATGTTGCTCTATGGTTGCGAGTATGTGGCTCTTAAAAGAGCCGTTGTTGGCGTTTGTAGATGTATTCAGTTTAAGCTCTTTCGCCACGGATGCGACGGGCCAGCTGGATGTCCTTGGGCATAATGGTGACTCTCTTGGCGTGGATTGCGCACAGGTTGGTGTCCTCGAACAGGCCGACCAGGTAAGCCTCGCTGGCCTCCTGCAGAGCCATGACAGCGGAGCTCTGGAAGCGCAGGTCGGTCTTGAAATCCTGAGCGATCTCCCTCACCAGGCGCTGGAAGGGCAGCTTGCGGATCAGCAGCTCGGTGGATTTCTGGTAGCGACGGATCTCTCTCAGAGCCACGGTACCGGGCCTGTAACGATGGGGCTTCTTCACTCCGCCGGTGGCGGGGGCGCTCTTGCGGGCAGCTTTGGTGGCAAGCTGTTTCCTGGGAGCTTTTCCTCCGGTGGATTTACGTGCTGTCTGCTTGGTTCTGGCCATTGTAGTTGGTCGTTCTTGTCTGTGTTCACAGCGATAGAATGAATGAAGGCAGACGGCGAACAGCGGCTTTATAAAGGAACTGCCGGAGCGAGCTCAGCGTTGATTGGACCAGACGGAGAAGCGCGCGTTGTAGCTGATTGGATAAAATCAAAGTAAAGCCCTCCTCCACAGTGGACTGATGTAGATCACATTATTGTTGCTTTTTATACTTTTGTAGCCTATACATATTTAATGTTATTATTTTGTAATTTTAGATAAGCAGACATGCATAGTTGATGTTAAATATCGTTGATTGCTAGCTTAGAGGGTCCACTTATTGTGATAGTTTAAAACATATCAGCATGATTTCTACATCTTAATCTAAATATTTTCTTAATTACGGTCACCACAGAGCACCATATGAAGCCATTACTCCCTGTAGCCATCAAACTGGACAACTCCCTTTTTATAATCTGTTTTCATGTGCCTATCAGTGCAATAATTTAAATATACACATCAGTAATCATTATTACAGCTGTTATATTAACCAAATATTAATATTGAAGGCTACTTGATGCTTTAATATTAGGCCTAAATATCTCATGTTCTATTGTAAATTGGAGCAACAGTAACAAACTGAATTTATCCTAAAGGATCAATAAAGCATTTGTGATATATATTGATTCAGCTCATCTAAATATGAATGTTTTGATTAAATGAAATGCTGCATTGAAGGCTATTTTGTGTGAGTGTTTGGGTGCAACATTTGATCAAAGACTAGCCTATTTCTCAAACATGAAGCAGGAAGATCTCTTTAGTAGAAGTTGTGTGGCTCTTAAAAGAGCCTTTGGTGATTTCTATTGGATGAGTGAGCCGCTTTACTTCTTTGCCTTCTTAGCTGCAACTTTCTTTGCGGGAGCTTTCTTCACCGGGGTTTTCTTGACAGCAGTTTTTTTCACAACCTTTTTAGCAGGAGCCTTCTTGGGACTCTTCTTCACTGCGGGCTTCTTGACGGCTTTCTTGGCCGCTGCCTTCTTCGGAGACTTCTTGGCTGCTACTGCTTTCTTTGCTGCCGGTGCCTTCTTCTTTGGAGACTTCTTGACAGCGGCGGGCTTCTTGGCTTTAACAGGGGCTTTCTTCACCACTTTCTTCGCTGGTTTGGCGACTTTCTCCTTCTTGGCGACCTTGAAGGAGCCGGAGGCCCCGGTCCCTTTAGTTTGGCTCAGAGTCCCGTTGGACACCAGTTTGGTCACGGCGGTGTTGATGCGTTTGTTGGCCTTAACCACATCAACGCCCTTAGCGGCCAGAACCTTTTTGACTGCCGAGAGAGAGATGCCCTTGCGCTCCTTGGACTCGGCCACGGCGCTGAGGATCAGCTTCGGGAGGGTGGGTCCATCATTCTTGGGCTTCGCAGCAGCCTTCTTCTTCGGGGATTTAGCCGGGGCTTTGACCGGGACAACAACTGCTGGAGCGTCTTCTGCCATCTTTACTGTTTGCTGTGTTCGTCTGTAAGTGTCTGAAAGGAGCGCACGAGGCGGAGCTTATACAGCACATGAGAACCGTGGAGTGTCAACCACACAGCCGCTCTGCTGCCCGGCTCAAATGTGGCGACACTTTGTGTTTTCTCCACCACATTTCGGGGATAATACTCATGTAATATAAATGTTTAACACCATAAATGTTGTTACAACAGTGACACAACGTTTTTCTCTTCAGAATGAGCTCATGTTTGGAGCCGAGAAGACGTGTATTTGACTCCAGGAAGCGTCTAACCTCTCCCATACACCGTCACTTTGTGCAACTCACAGCGACTTTCCTTCACATTTCGTCTCCTAAAATGGTTAAAAGTGATTTGTATTCAATGTGAAAGTTGCGGTCCAGATAACATAGGTATATGAAGATATAATAAAAGTGAAATCGCTTCAGTGGCGAGTTTAATTTGGTTTAAATCAGAGCTGTTTTGGGTGGAAGTAAACACACGGATGCTGCCGGTGACTCGGGCAGTCAGACAGACTCTGACAATATGGATCCGCTGGGTAAAGACTTTGTTTCCAACAAATGCTACATTTTTTTTAAATACTTTATTTAGACTATACATTTTTTATGATCATATCCACATCAAAAATAAAACGATAGGCTACAATAAAATAAACAACAAACATGGTGTAGGCTATTCATACAGGTTTCTATGTCATATGTCAAATTAAAATTATTTGAGGTGTCAAGTCTATAGGTCCCTCAGATCTGCAATATAGTCAAGGGAAGGCTGCCAAATGTTTTAACTTCTTTGCTTTCCCTGAAATCTCATATCGAATTTTCTCCTTGTATAAAGTACTGTAGAACAATATGAGCCCGATGTCAAAACAGGGGGCCAAATTACAGTTTTTCTCAGTTGCTTTGGTGCTTTTCTCAGATCAGAATGAAAATTCTCATAACTATTAGTTCAACCTCCACAACATTTAGTCATTTGAGCACATCATAGTAGCAATTTCTCCTTCCTCTGAACAAATTGCAAATGCTTTTGGACATGTATCAGTTGCTTTCATACAATTCTCTGCTGTTTTATAACATTGTCATTTGCTTATGTCATGTCAGTCAAAATGAACTATACTTATGGATGCTGAATAGTCGTTCCCAATAAAACTAATAGTCTTCATTTCATTGCTTGAGTCATTACATACAGAATTGTTGAACTAGTTATCAAATTCTGTCAAGCAAATTCTATACCTTTCTTTATAATTTTTTTTATCACAATTGCTCTCAGGTGGACTTCAGCTTTCACTCACGAGGAGGTGTGTGAAGTATTAGTTGTAACCAATGACTTTCCTCGCTGCATTGCAAGGGATAATATCCGTTGTGATGTAGATGAAAATATGTGGCCAGACAGACAGGAACGTCTGTATGTGCCAGAATAATTTACCTATATATGTTCAGTTACAATATGTCCTGTTATATTGTTCACATTTGTGCACAGCTCTACCAAAAGGGTGTTTTAAAGGGTTGGTTTGGGTTAAGGGTTGGTTTGTTCTAAATAAGTGACGGAAGTGTATTTTTCTTTTGCACAATGCTGTAGAATTGCAAAGAGCATATACAGTAAAAATGTGAAACATACGTATTCAGTGTCTTGTACTCACTTACTCCCCTAACTACAGCAATGTGTAACTTTACTGTAGTTTTCAAATGGCTGTACAAGTAGTGTATAGTGCTGTCTTGAGCATTTTCAGGTAGTGTCACCGAGTTCTGACCTTTTTTTTGCATTGGAAAACACTGAGAGAATAAATTGTCATAATGAAAACATGACAAAGCCATTTGACTATCTTGTTCATAAACAATGGTGTCAAGACTTCTCATTTTGATGACACTGGCAGTTTCATTGACATGAATACTTGCTTTTGAGGAATAGACTATCCATTTTGAGCAAGTGACGTACTTTTGCAGGTTATCCACTAGGTTTTGCAGTTTGCACTAATTGTTTTGAGAAATGCACTAACTGCTGTGCAAATGTTAATAGTGATGTGAGAAAAGCACCAAAGCGACTGAGAAAAACTGTAACGTGAAGAGACTGACAATGCGATGTAATAAAAAAATATAAGCCTATCATGTAACATTTCAATAACGTCATATTTATTTCTTCTGCACGGACACATGGATTCAATACTTTAATCAGATCCCGTTTGTACACGTTCTTTGGTGTATATTTTCTTGACTCTTTGGGGTTGTAATGACATGGTAGTGCATTTCATTTAGCCTATTTTTAACCCAGCAGTTCTAAGTGTGTATGCGATAAATTTTGCATGCAATTGATATGCTACACCAATCCCCAGCAGATTGAAGAGACTGGGTTGTTATCAGAAATGGTATGAGTAGGCTAATATATATGCTGCTACAATACACACACACACACACACACACACACACACACACACACACACACACACACACACACACACACACACACACACACACACAGCCATAGTATGGCTACAACTATATAATAATGTCATATTACTTGAATACTTTTTTGCTTGTATGAATCAACAAGTTCTCTTTAATCTGCTCACAAAAAAGCACAACGTAACACTTGCACTGCTTGCAATACATTAGAGTATACTGCAACCCTTGTGTGGAAATGGAAGCTTGTGGAACACATTTAAAGAGACAAATATTGACAAATGTATTTTTCCCAAATCTCTTCCTTCATATTGTAACTCCATGTCTTCTATGATGTGCATTGAACTGTAGGCTACAGGATCATTGAACGGTGCTGTAGGCAAATTTCTGTTAATAAGGATAACAGGACTGCACTAAAGCAGGACGTAGTTCATAATATTCTATAATGTAAAAGAATGGTTGGTCCTTATATAACTTACTGCTGGTCGACATTCTTTACAACACTTGTAGACCTCATATATATTTTTTTTATTTGTCATAAATAACTCTAGGAAAGCAGTAACTCTTTGCAGATGTGGCTCTTGAAAGAGCCTTTGTGTTGCTAGTCAGATCAGTAATATGAGTAAAATAATAATTCTTAAAATATTTATCCAAACAAACACATTTAAAGAGTCAAATATTGACAAATGTATTTTTTCCCAAATCTCTTCCATCACATATAATCCAAATATGTTGCAGTGTAACTCTGTGTCTTCTCTATTGAATCACCTTAACCTTTTGCTATGGTGTGCATTTAACTGTAGGCTACAGAAACATGGAACGGTGCTGTGGGCAAAGTTCTGAAATTAAGGATAACTGGATTTCACTAAAGCAGGATGTAGTTAGTGATGTTAGGTCCGACACGAAAGCCCCGAAGTCGCGCAAAGGGGGCGTGTCCAGATGAAGCCTGCCTCGAGGCCTGTATCGTTTGTCACAGTACCACGTGACTAAAGACAAACGAAGCCCCGTTTTCTGAAATCATGCGACTGCCTCACTTTATACAGGTGAAACTCGAAAAATGAGAATATCGTGCAAAAGTTCATTTATTTCAGTAATTCAACTTTATAGGTGAAAATAATATCTTATACAGACTCATTACATGCAAAGTGAGATATGTGAATCCTTTATTTTTTATAATTGTGATTATTATGGCTAACAGTTTATAAAAACCCCGAATTCAAAATCTCAGAAAATTAGAATATTACATAAAATCAATAAAAAAAGGATTTTAAATACAGAAATGTCGGCCCTCTAGAAAGTATAATCATGTGTATGTACTAAGTACTTGGTTTGGGCCCCTTTTGCATGAATTATTGCCTAAATGCGGTGTGGCATGGATGCTATCAGCCTGTGGCACTGCTGAGGTGTTATGGAAGCCCAGGTTGCTTTGATGTGGCCTTCAGCTCGTCTGTATTGTTGGGTCTGGTGTGTATCATCTTCCTCTTGACAATAGTCCATAGTTTCTCTATGGAGTTCAGGTCAGGAGAGTTGTCTGGCCATTCATGCAGAGTAATACCATGGTCAGTCAACCAGTTACCAGTGGTTTATGGTACCGTGGGCAGGTGCCAAGTCTAGCTGGAAATGGAAATTGTCATCTCCATAAAGCTTGTCAACAGACAGAAGCATGAAGTGCTCTAAAATCTTCTGGTAGACGGCTGTGGTGACTTTGGACTTGATAACACAGTGGACCAACAGCATCAGATGACATGATACCTCAAATCATCACTGATCCAAATTAAATGTTGCGTTTCATTTGGAAATCAAGGTTCCACAGTCTAGAGGAAGAGTGGAGGGGCACAAAATCCAAGGGGCTTGAAGACCACTGTCAAGTTTCAACAGTCAGTGATGATTTGAGGCACCATGTCATCTGATGGTGTTGGTCCACTGTGTTATCAAGTCCAAAGTCACTACAGCTGTCAGGGTTCAACATAACTTTTTTTTCCTACTGGCCCGCCGGGCCAGTGGATCCGAGTTTTACTGGCCCCTTGTATATTTTCACTGGCCCTGCACACACTTTTTTTTTCTTCATAATTTAGTGTCAATAATTATAATACCTGTATTAGAAAAATAAAGAAAGATAACCAGATCTAAAGGGAATATCTATACTGTAACAGTATAGATATTCCCTTTAGATTTGGTTATTTTTCTTTTAGTTAATTATATGAAATGTTGATATTGCTCATACACATAATATAAAACCAGGCAAACATATTGAATTAGAAGCCTACAACTGAAAGTATGTTGAAGGGGTCGGCCAGTATTTTAAAGTCCAGTAGTTTGAAGGTTGTTTTTATTCTTGAATTTGGGCAGTTTAATGAATAGTTCACCTGCAGAAGTCATGTTCAAACATAAAAAAAAAAATAAGAGATGGTCTGATCATTTTTTGTTGTGTGGTAGGCTGTTTTTATTACTTTCTCTATATGCATTAGGGATGTGAATGTGTCGACCGAATGACCGGTTTTCCACTTGCGCTCAAGTTGACTTTAAAAATAGAATAGAAATCCGAAAATCAGTGGGTTTTTTTAATGGGAGATTTCACCGTGTATGTGAGTTCACGTCTGGTCGTGAGCGCGCTGCAGGAGTGTCACTTCTCCATGAAGTGTCAGCTTCACATAAGAGTCCGGTGTGGGACCATTTTTTCAAACTATTGATAAAAAACAATGCAGTGCAAAATATGCAGCATAAGTTAAACGCTCGTCTAAGACTATGACGTTAAATCACCTTAGAAACACACAATGCCTTCGTCCGATCACAGCAGCGTTTCACCGTGTGATCTCGCCAGCGAGTGAGCCGCCGCGCAGATGAACTGTGGTTTGTGGCTAAAATAATAACCGGGGATATTCTCCCCGTTAGCGATTTCAATGGGAAAGACTTCCGCGATCTGATTGAATGTCTCGAGCCTGAAAACACAGTGCCAAACTGCGCGACTATAGGAACTGTACAGTGAGCGGAGTCCCTCCGTTCGTTTCTGTCTACAACCGACACAATCACCGGAGACGCATTCACAGCGTTTAAATAACGCCTCTCATTTGTATTACCATTGGGGCTTGGATGCAAATACTGTAACATTACGGCGGCAGATAAAGGAAAAGCGCAGTTATCATTTTCTGCACCTCAACCTCTGCTGTGGGAAGAAAGAAAGGGGGCAGAGTAAGTCGATTGATTTGTCGACTCGCAGGCGGACGGTAGGCAGCTCTGCCAACGGAGCGAGAGTGCAACCGCTTGTTGCTCCGCCTGTCAAAACGCCCACGCATCGGTTGTCCACTGGCCTTTCATTAAAAAATATATTTTATATTAGGTTTATTATATTGAGTCTTAAATAAACACTGCTTTCATTACGACTCTGAACGCGCATTTCAATGAACCATGATGTAGTCTACAAAAAGATACTGAACTGTGATTGGCCAGTCACTGGCCCGGGCGGGACAGTGACTGGCCAATCAACTTTCCCTGCATATGATTTTACTGGCCCCGGGCCATCGGGCTATACGTTATGTCGAACCCTGAGCTGTCTACCAGGATATTTTAGAGCACTTCATATTTCCTGTCTGTTGACAAGCTTTATGGAGATGCTGAATTACTTTTTCCAGCAAGACTTGACACCTGTCCACAGTGCCAAAACCACAAGTAACTGGTTGACTGACCCTGGTATTACTGTGTTGATTGGCCAGACAACTCTCCTGACCTGAACCCAATAGAGAAACTATGGACTATTGTCAAGAGGAAGATGATACACACCAGACCCAACAATACAGACGAGCTGAAGGCCACTATCAAAGCAACCTGGGCTTCCATAACACCTCAGCAGTGCCACAGACTGATAGCATCCATGCCACACCGCATTTAGGCAATAATATGTGCAAAAGGGGCCCAAACCTAAGTACTTAGTACATATGCATGATTATACTTTCTAGAGGGCCGACATTTCTGTATTTAAAATCCTTTTTTTATTGATTCTATGTAATATTCTAATTTTCTGAGATTTTGGGGTTTTCATAAGCTGTAAGCCATAATAATCACAATTATAACAAATAAAGGCTTGAAATATCTCACTTTGAATGTAATGAGTCTATATAATATATTAGTTTAACCATTTAGGTTGAATTACTGAAATAAATGAACTTTTGCACGATATTCTAATTTTTCGAGTTTCACCTGTATACTATCTATGCTCGCTATGTGAAATAAGAGAGCCACTACCATAACATACCAGCAGATGTCAGTATTCCTAAATGAGCTGTTAAATGTGGCTTTGTTGATCAGGCTTTTCGGTGAAGCATTTGGCCAGAAAGATTCGACACATTCACGGGGCTTCATCTCACCATCACTAGAAGTAGTTCACAATATATATTAGCCTATGTAAAATAATTGGTCCTTATAGCTGGCCCACATTAGTTACATTGATAATAATAATAATCAATTATTTATATATTTTACTAAATAACTCCATTTAGGAAAGTAGTAACTCTATGCTGATGTGGGTGGCTCTTAAAAGAGCCGTTGTGTTGCTGGTAAACAGCGGGGTGGTTTACTTGGAGCTGGTGTACTTGGTGACAGCCTTAGTTCCCTCGGACACGGCGTGCTTGGCCAGCTCACCGGGCAGCAGGAGGCGGACGGCGGTCTGGATCTCCCTGGAGGTGATGGTGGAGCGCTTATTGTAGTGAGCGAGGCGGGAAGCCTCACCGGCGATGCGCTCAAAGATGTCACTCACAAAGGAGTTCATGATGCCCATGGCCTTGGAGGAGATGCCGGTGTCGGGGTGGACCTGCTTCAGGACTTTGTACACGTAGATGGCATAACTCTCCTTCCTGGACTTGCGCCTCTTCTTGCCGGTCTTGGTGACTTTGGAAACGGCTTTCTTGGAGCCCTTCTTTGGGGCTTTGACGGTGTCTGCTGCTCCAGGCATGATTGTATCGGTGAAGCTCAACTGACTAGAATGCTGTGTTGACGTGGGGGCGCTAGATTTGTACGTGCCTGTTGCAAATGTCAGTGTGCTGTTGCTTGCACACGATTGGCTGTTAATGTGATCTAGACTGAGCATGTGCAGACACACGGTGAGGGCTACCGACTACAAACAAGAGCTTTTCTTGTTTTTTTCTAAATTGAAATTTGATCAATTATATAGGTTTGACTGCAGTGAATTAAATGGTAACTCATTAGAAATATACATTTATGTTAGAATGTAGCCTATAGTCATGGAGGACATAGCCTACTCCTCAGTTTCTAACATTTTCAAAAAGCCCACCTCAAAGTACACATAGGCTTTTTATTGCTCTGTTGTTCAATATGTAACAATGTATCATCATAAACTGATCACGTTTGGTGAAGACAATATGAAGTCCTTGTATGCAAAGTAACACATAACTTAACAAGTTAAAGAAATGTAGCTTTAGTGGAGCAGTTAATTTTTCTCTGTGGAATGTATAGTGAAGAAGAAGGATAAAGTGGCAAAAAGAATACTTGTGTCAATATATTAGTGGAACCAAGCCACTCAAGTCAAGTCAGTCTGTAAACTGAGTAGTGTTCTTTACACTGATGCTAATATGTGAAAACTATTCTATCCAAATGTAATCACACGTTTTAACACGTAGCAGTGATCTGTATAAATGTGTTCATCTTCATAGGGGGAACATGAAAAATTAAATGGATTAAAATTTCAACTTTTATAAAATGTAGTATGTAAATTCATTGTGTGATTATTGTCTATACTTTCAATGTTGCACAGGATTCAGTGGCTGCCGTCAATGGGTTAATAGCCTATCAAAAAAACATTTAGCCTATTTATTTTCCCTATATTTCAAATTCAAAATACCATATAATTAATAAAGCAACAACCCAAAGCTGTGACAAATATTTTAAACTTTTACAGAATTATGATTACTATAATACAAATGTATTCATTCACACCACCTCAATATATCACTTTCAGACTTCAGTCCCAATTTATTAATGTTTAGCAGCTATTAAACCATGTAAAACCTGCCTTTTGAAAGAGTCATTGAAGAGATTATTGAGCACACTACAAACTATTTGGTGTTAAATAAATGTGAGTACTGTTAACATGTTTTCACTTGTCCCTTTTCACTGTAACATTTCTAATTTAACAATTGTTTAAATCCTCACTGCTCCAACCCATATAACCCTAACTGTTGATCTGGGCCACATATCCATTGTTTGATAGGTCTATAGCATGGCTGGATGGGCAGTCACTTCACTAGTAGAAGTTTCTGCACTAATTGATTGGACCTATAATACATACTAGAAGCATTTTGATTTCTGACAAGAATAGATTGTACATCATATGCATAAGGCCTGGCTTCATGTTGACTCAAAAGGGGAAACGCTTTTTTGTATGAAGTGTGTGGCTCTTAAAAGAGCCTTTGTTTTCCGGGATCGTTATTGGGTCGGTATGAGTTAACCTCCGAAGCCGTACAGGGTGCGGCCCTGCCTCTTCAGAGCGTACACCACGTCCATGGCGGTGACGGTCTTCCTCTTGGCGTGCTCGGTGTAGGTGACGGCGTCACGGATGACGTTCTCCAGGAAAACCTTGAGCACACCGCGGGTCTCCTCGTAGATCAAACCAGAGATACGTTTCACTCCACCACGGCGAGCCAAACGGCGGATAGCGGGTTTGGTGATCCCCTGGATGTTGTCACGGAGGACTTTGCGGTGACGCTTAGCGCCTCCTTTCCCAAGCCCTTTGCCTCCTTTCCCTCTGCCAGACATCGTTGCTTCAGCCTATTGGTTTCAGCTTTACAAAGAAGAATGAGCTTGAAGCCGCCTGACTCGATATTTAAAGCGTAGCTGCGGACGTAAGAGAGGATGGGGGCGGGACTTGCGGTGGGAGGCCGTTAACCATTTGCAGCTGTTTCTTTTTTTAATTTTTTACTTTATTGCCAAATTCTTCAAATTTTTTATTTCTAATTGAACCTTTGTGATCAGGGACTTATTTAATTTATATTCATATGTTCATGCGATTATAGAAGTCAAGCCCATATGAAACCTTAACTTTTTGTCCCATGTGTCCAATTCCAAAACCTATGGTATAGGCTAGATATGGGATATTATAGATTACTGGAAAGATATTTTACAATAAGATATTAGTGAGTGTCACATGAAGTTAAAAATGCAAAGTTTATTTGGATACAGGACTGAGGACAGGACCAGTCTGAATATTTTAATTAAATATTTCATGAGCTTTCTTTTTTAATCTCAATGCAAGAAACAAATATTGTAAATTGTAACCTATTTTTTTGGAACGGGAGGATTAAAGTAATTTAAAACAATCTGCCTTTCATCTGTAGTGTTGACATATCAGGCTGTTTGGGCCTATTGTGTATGGTGGTTGATAGTAGCCTAATTGATAACCTTTTTTATTTCAATTTGTTTTGCTTGTGGACCATGAGACTCAACAATGTAGGCCTATGAGCTATCATTGTGGAATAGCTTTAGATTTTAAATCACATGAAAAAAATTAATGAATACAAAACAAATTAGCGCAGAAGTGCAAGATTTTTTTTTATATGTAGCCCAACTGCTGATGCTTATAAAACATTATAGCCTATGGTCTCTAGGCCACAACTTTTTTACCATTTTCAAACAACTAGTTGAAGGTTTACTCTTTAGTGAGAAGTGGGTGGCTCTTAAAAGAGCCTTTGTTTTTAGGTGAACCAGTCTAGTGTTTACTTCTTGGCGACCTTCTCTGTCTTCTTGGGCAGCAGCACCGCCTGGATGTTGGGCAGCACGCCGCCCTGAGCGATGGTCACTCCGCCCAGCAGTTTGTTGAGCTCCTCGTCGTTGCGGACGGCCAGCTGCAAATGACGGGGGATGATTCTGCTCTTCTTATTGTCGCGGGCAGCGTTTCCAGCCAGCTCCAAGATCTCAGCGGTCAGGTACTCAAGCACCGCCGCCAGATACACGGGAGCTCCGGCTCCGACGCGGTGAGCATAGTTGCCTTTCCTCAGCAGCCTGTGGACACGACCCACTGGGAACTGGAGACCGGCACGAGAGGAGCGGGTCTTTGCCTTTGCTCTGACTTTACCAGCACCCTTGCCGCGACCAGACATGATGTAGGAGTAATAATTTCAACGAGTGAGACGAAGAAATTATGCGGAAGTCAAGAATGACCCGACTTTATATGACCACACTGCTGGTCGTTGATTGGTTGGATAGAACCTAACTGTGATCGGCCAATCAGAAAAGAGGTCGTGTCATTGTCCTATTGGAGTCGTTGAAAGATTTGTTTACAAAATCTTAAATTATTTTATCAATGGACAAGTTAGTCTATAGTTAAGCAGTTACACCACATACAAATGAACTAATTAAATAATATGTAAAATATGAAGCAGCTACTGTCTGTTGGTGAATCTCACAACAATAGGAATATCCCAATTGTCACATTTTAATTAATTCTCTTTTCAGCAGTGATTGAAGTCTTGATCAAAGGATTTCCAAGCATTTGAGTTCAGCTTAGCCTTTGATGGTCACTCCGCCCAGCAGTTTGTTGAGCTCCTCGTCGTTGCGGACGGCCAGCTGCAGGTGACAGCGGATGATTCTGCTCTTCTTGTTGTCGCGGGCAGCGTCTCCAGCCAGCTCCAAGATCTCAGCGGTCAGGTACTCAAGCACCGCGGCCAGATACACGGGAGCTCCGGCTCCAACGCGGTGAGCATAGTTGCCTTTCCTCAGCAGCCTGTGGACACGACCCACTGGGAACTGGAGACTGTCTCGTTCCTATTCGTAGACTATAGTGTCAGTTACACCGCTGTGGGCTTCTGGATGAAGCCTTGGCGAGTAAGTGTCCAGACCGGCACCTTTTTCTCCTCCGCTGCCTCCCCCGGCACGTAGCTCCCTGTCCTTCTCTTTTGGTTGTCCGCTGGCTGCTGTTCTCCTCCCTCTGTTTCAGTGCTCCCGCTCGCTGCCCGAGTATGCCTCCACTCGCCCCGGTGGACCATGAGTTGTCCTGTCTGAAGTCTGAGCTCCGCTCCATTGCGACCCTCCTGGATGATGTCCTCCTGCGTCAATCCTCGCTCCTCGCCCGGGTGGAAGCGCTACAGCAGGATGATTCCAGCTCGGCCAATGCTGTCCACCGCACATCGGATATCCCTCTTCCCCCCTGGACAAGCGTTGCTAAGAAGGGGAGGCGGGTCTCTCTCCCCTTGTTTTCCCCTGGCATGGATGATTGTGATGACGATCCCATCCCGTTGTCAAACTTCTTCTCTCCCCTGGAGAAGCTAGCTGAGCTACCGGCTACTTCCTCAAGCACCGCTTCGGAGCAGCCAATCCCTCCAAACTCCCGACGCAGAAAGCGTCGCACCCCTCCATCCAGCCCGCTGATGTCCCAGGACAAACGTCAAAGGTGCTCATCCCCTTCATCTGCATCCTTCTCAGAAAACTTTCCTCCTCTCCCAGCCCCTCAGCGACCTTTCCCGCTTGGTGCGCTCCCCCCGACGCTCAATGATGACGTCATCTGCGCAGGTGACGTTAATCCCTCTTCTACTGCTCTGCATAACTCTGGTCCCTCCCATGTCTCCCTGCATTCTAAACTGTCATTCTATGACAATGGCTGTAAGAATCAGACTCCTGAAATTCTATTATTTGGTGACTCTATCATCAGAAATGTACATCTCCCTGGCGCCATCACTTACTGTCTCTCCGGTGGGATCACTACTGACTTTATAGAGCTGATACCTGTCTTCATTGATCTCTATCCGTCTGTTCACACTGTTTTGTTGCACATGGGCACAAATGATGTCATGGCCAGGCGCTCCCTCAAACTCTACCATGATCTTGAGTCATTGATTCTCACTGTTGAAAGCCTTGGTAAAAGATGTGTTCTCTCTGGCCCTATTCCTACCCTTTTCAAGAGCTCAGAGCGCTTTAGCCGTCTTTTTGGTTTGCACACATGGATGCAAAACTTCACCACTGCAACAGGCCTTGGTTTTATTAGCAATTTCGACTACTTTTGGACTGAGCATGACCTCTTTAAAGCTGATGGTCTGCATTTGAACAGGAAGGGGTCCGAAAGATTAACAAAGAATTTCATTAATTTCATTGCGTTTAGCCTGAAATGATGTTTTCCCCAGAATGACCCTGACCCTGCCCTGCTCATGTTGTCTTCCTGTCACAACACTGTCTTAGACAGTGCGGGTCCTGCTGTCATCTCTAGTATGGGCGCTGTCCCTGCATTCGGCCCCCTTACTCCACCTTGTTCTCCTGTGGCTATATTACCCATAGCTCATCCCCTGACCCATTTCCCTATGTTAATTTCTGCCCCTATTCGCTTCCATATTCCTATTAGAGTTACTGATAGGCATAATGCTGTACTGCTTGACCCTATGTCCATAGAATCAACATCTTGTGTCAACTACTCTTCTCTTCGATGCAGAAAAGGATTGAAGCTGATTCATTGGAATATTAGGAGTATACTCCAATCTGAGAAATTGGATCACTTGAAAATATTAGCCCTGCAAACTGATCCCGATATTTTGATCATTACTGAGTCATGGTTAAAAAAACATCAAAATGACAGTGATGTGGCCTTGCCTAACTTCAACATTTTTAGATCGGACAGGCCTCAAAGAGGTGGTGGTGTGGCCATTTATGTTAAGTCCTGTCTTTCTGTTTCTGTTTTACTCTCAATCTCTATACCCAAATGTTTTGAATTTCTGGCTCTCAAAATTGATTGTGGTTTTAGTAATTCTCTCATTGTTGTTGGAGTATATAGACCTCCATCAGCTGACGCTGGGTCTATTGATCGTTTGGCTGACCTACTTTCCCACTATTCTAATTCTGAAGTTTTAGTTATGGGTGATTTTAATCTGGATTGGTTGACAAATGCCTCTGATCATTTAAAGGAAATATCTTCTAACCTAAATTTGTCACAGTTAATCATAAATCCAACCAGGCCAAACATGAAAGAACCCTCAAGATCAACACTTATAGACCTAATCTTCTCTAATAAGAGTGATAAAATATCTTTATCTGGAGTACTTGAATTAGGTATAAGTGACCATTGTCCCATTGTATGTGTCCGTGATACACATATAAAAAAATCCTCAGCCAGGGTTTTAATTAAGAGAAACCTAAATATTTTTAATAAGCAAGCCTTTCTTCATGACCTTTATAATAGTGATATTCACAACACCCTGGCTATTCCTGATGTCGAACTAGCTTTAGACTTTTTCATTTCCACCTTTCTATCTATTTTAAATACACATGCCCCCTTTAAGAAGTATAGAGTTAAGGATAGATCCAGTCCTTGGGTTAGTCCAGAACTTACATCTCTTCTCCGAACTAGAAACAAAGCCTGGTCTCTTGCTAGACGTACTAATAACGCCTCACATTGGACTGCATTCAGAGCCTTAAGAAATAAATGTACATCCTTAGTGAGGAAGAATGTATCTGACTACTATTTAAAATTGATCACAGACACCTATTCTAACCCAGCAAAATTCTGGAAGGTGGTTAAAACCAACAAAAATAGCTCTGCTACATCAGCTTCTATTCCAATTCAGGTTAAATTTGATGATAGTTTTATTACCGATCAAACCGAGATCTGCGCTGGTTTTAATAGACATTTTAATGTTGCTGGCCATATCTTCAAAGAGGACAATTCTAGATCTTCTCTAGCAGACAACCAGCTACCCCTTGAACAGGTTCATATGCCTACCACCAATGATGTTCCTCAGTTTTCTATTATTCCTGTGTCCTCCAGTATGGTTCTTGATGCTCTCTTAAGCATTGACCCCAAGAAATCCACTGGAGAAGACAACCTAGACCCATTCTTTCTCCAACTCTCAGCCCCTGTAATTGCAGAGTGTATTACCCACATTTTTAACCTTTCTATATCTTCCTGCGTTATTCCAAGGATCTGGAAATCAGCTTGTGTCCTTCCTTTGTATAAAGCGGGAGAAAAAACTGACCCTAATAACTATAGGCCAATATCCAGACTGTCATGTCTGTCAAAAACGCTGGAATCCCTTATTAATTAGGGGGCCAAGCCCGAGTAGGGCTGGGACCGCGTTTTGCAGAGCAACGCGGTTCCCAAGCCCTGCGGGGCAGGGAACCCTATTGATCTTGCTGGGATTATTATTATTATTATTATTATTCCTATTCCTTACGTACAAGTGGTGCTGCAGCCCAAACCGTAAAGGGTTGGGACATGCCACTTGCATCACTAGTTCAGACCCCCGGTCTCTCAGCATACAAAAAAATTCAGACATGCCGGCCACTAGGTGGCGCTACAACAAAGGAAAAGGCGTTTTGGGCTATAACTTCCGCACCGAAAGGCCGACAGTCAAAACCTTTATATCCACAGATGCCCACAAGTCAGCTGCATCTTTTGAGATAGGCCACGCCCATTTGCGATAGGATAGATATTTTTCTACGTCGCAAAAACTGTGTCAGTCACCAAAACATACTCCTCCTACAGTTTTCGCCCGATTTGGACAAAACCAAAAGCATTATACTTTACCGACTCCCACGAGCAAAAGTGGGTCAAATACTTTTTCTACGACCATTGGAAGACCAAACGGTAGCGCTTTAAAGATTCGCGAAAATTCCTTAAAAAAAAAAAAAAGGGGGATTTTCTTGAAACTGAAGGGAGACTATCATGGGGCATACCTGAGCCTATGGAAAAAATATGGGCAAGAAATTCCTTTGTGGGCCGGACTTATTAAAAAAAAGAGTTTTTCAATTTTTTTGCCTGTTTTCGCCATTTCCTAAGTCTTTCGGCGGGAAAATGGGAAAATTCAAAAAAGTGTCTTTACAATGGAGAGGTTGACAATTTGATTTTGCTATAACTCCCCAACCGAACATCGCACATTCAAAAACTTGACATCCACTTGTTTGGTACATTGAGCTGCATCTTTCTATCTAACGTAGTTTTGCGAATGTCATCCATAGGGGGCGCCAAAACCACAAAAAGCAAAGGAAACGCGTTTGGGGCTATAACTTCCACACCGAACATCCCACAGTCAAACACTTAATATCCACAGATGCCCACAAGTCAGCTGCATCTTTCTACATAACACAGTTTTGCGAATGTCATCCATAGGGGGCACCAAAACCGCAAAAAGCAAAGAAAACGCGTTTGGGGCTATAACTCCCACACCGAACATCCCACATTCAAAAACTTTACATCCCCGGATTCCGTGAAGCGAGGGGCCGGCGCCGCGGACGACGACGCCCAATCCCGAGTCGCGTGGGAGGCTTGGCCCCCGTTCACAACTGCTTGCAGTTCTAGTTACCAATTGAAAACATTTCTCTCAAGTCACACTATTTTATCTGTTCACCAATCTGGTTTTAGAACTAACCATAGCACTATCTCTGCCATCACTCTGGTTACTAACAATATTGTCTCTGCCTTAGATAATAGTAATCACTGTGCTGCCCTCTTTATTGATCTCAGTAAAGCCTTTGATACAGTAGACCATTCTTTACTATTAGATAAATTGGCTAACATTGGTATTAGTGAAAATGCGTGTAGCTGGTTCAGTAATTACCTTTCTGACCGATCTCAATGTGTGAAGCTAGGTAATATCCAATCTGGTTTCTTACCCATAACCAAAGGTGTTCCACAAGGTTCAATTTTAGGTCCGGTACTATTCACCATCTACATCAATGATATTGTGTCTCTTGTCAGTGGTTGTCAAATCCATGTATATGCTGATGACACCATCTTGTATTGTGTTGCTGACTCTGCAAAGTCAGCTATTGAGAACCTGCAACTGTCCTTTAATGCTCTTCAGAATGCTCTTATTTCACTTAAACTTGTCCTTAACCAGAGTAAAACTAAATTCATGTTGTTCTCTAGGGCTAGAGATTTAGACAATAGTGCATGCATCTATGCTGTGAACGGTTCTTTGATCGAGAGAGTCTCTGAATATAAGTACCTTGGTATCTGGCTAGATGAAAAACTCTCTTTTACATTTCACATAAAAAATCTTGTCTGTCGTCTGCGACAAAAGATTGGATATTTTTATAGGAATAAAGCTACCTTCCCGTTGTTTAGTAGGAAAAGGATTATTGAGGCAGTTTTTATGTCTGTCCTTGATTACGGTGATGTGGTTTATCGGCATGCATCTCGTTCATGCCTTAAACTCCTTGACTCTGTATTTCACTCTGCTTTGAGATTCATTACAGGAGATGCTTATGATACACACCATTGTGTTTTATATGAAAAGGTTGGGTGGTCCTCCCTTAAGGAGAGACGTGATGCACATTGGCATATTTTTATATATAAAGCTCTGACTGGAAAGCTACCACTCTATCTGACAGAAATGCTGCTTATTTCAGATGGGCTTTATCAAACCCGCTCAACTGACATGATCATGTTATATGTCCCCTATGCCCGGTCTGAGCTTGGTAAAACCGCTTTTAGCTATAGTGCCCCTGACTCCTGGAACAGCCTACAACATACAATTAAAATAAATACACTCATATCTGTTAACCAATTTAAAAGTATTATTTTGAATCAACCCCTCCACACTTGTAACTGTTTTAATTAGGCTATTATTTATTTCATTCAATTGATCTGAATGTTTTAAATTGTTGTTGTCTGTGTGTGTGTGTGTGTGTGTGTGTGTGTGTGTGTAAACTTGTTATGTATTCTCATTGTATATTGTGTATCTGTACTCGACGTCATTGTAAAAGAGGGTCACCCCTCAATTGATCTTTCGAGGTTAAATAAAGGTTACAAACAAACAAACAAACATATTCGTCTCAGTCTTCGTCATCATATCTGCCTTTTTATTTAGTTTTTATTTAGTTTACGTCCGTGAAAAAGGTTCGTTGACGAGTATTTTTCGTCATAGACTTAGTCAACGAAATTAACACTGAAACCAGGGATGGAAATTAACACCCGCCACACGCCAAATGCGGGTAGATTTGCGTGCTGGCGTGTAAATTGTGTCACTTCACCCGCCACTGTGTCGGGTAATACTTTCCAGTCAGGTCCGATCTAATTTGCATATTTAATACATTCGTCATGAACATGATGACAGGGCGCTACACAGTTCAACAGTTTCTTTTTGCCTTTCTAGTCGAACTGAACTACGGCGCGATCCGCTCCGCTAGGAAATACTATCTGCGAGTTAACGTGTGGAGGCATAAGTCGACAAATCAATCGACTTACTTTGCCCCCTTTTTTTCTTCCCACAGCAGAGGTTGAGGTGCTGAAAATAAAGTGAAAACTGCGCTTTTCCTTTAAGCAGCAGAGCTGCCGCCGTTGTTACAGTATTTGCATCAAAGCCCTAATGGTCATACAAATGAGAGGCTTTATTTAAACGCTGTCCGTGCTTAGAGGTGATTTTAATTGTGTCGGCTGAAACAGAAACTAACGGAGGGATTCGGCTCACATACAGTCCCTTGAGTCGCGCAGTCAGTTTGCCGACATGGCTTTGTATTTAAGGCTCGAGACATACAATCAGATCGCATACAAACAGGGAAGCCTTTCCCATCGATATCGCTAACGGGGAGAATATCCCCGGTTATTATTTGAGCCTCAAACCACAGAGTTCTTCCCCGTGCGGTGGCTCGCGCACTCACTAGTGATCTCACGGTGAAACGCTGCTTTGCTCGGACGAAGGCATCGTGTGTTTCTAGATGATTTAACGTCATAGTCTCAGACGAGCGTTTAACATTATGCTGCATCTTTTGCACTGCACTGTTTTTTATCAACAGTGAAAAAATGGTCCCACAGCGGACTCTTATGTGTAGCTGATTACTTCATGCACGCACCTTGCAGAAGTGACGCTCCTGCAGCGCGCTCACGACCAGACGTGACACGGTGACATCTCCCATTAATAAAACGGCATAACTCCCTGATTTTCAGATTTCTATTTTTAAATTCGACTTGAGCGCAAGTGGAAAACCGGTCAATGTGTCGACACATTCACATCCCTAATGCATATGGAGAAAGTGATAAACAATATCAACATTTCATATCATTAACTAAAAAGAAAAAATAAATCTAAAGGTAACTTCAATACTGTATTATAATTATTGACTAAATGATGAAAAAAAGGTGTCTGCAGGGCCAGTGAAAATATACAAGGGGCCAGTAAAACTCGGATCTATTGGCCAAGCGGGCCAGTTGGGAAAAAAAGTTGCATTGAACCCAGAGTATATATGGAGTTCAATTATACAATGTTTTGAAATAAAGATGGCGTGTATTGTGTATCATATATAGTAAGAGTGTACCATTTAATTTGCAACTCAGTTCCTTGGTAGCACCTACTTACAGTACAAATGACTTCTGATGGAAAACATTTGTATGAAAAACACTTTCATTAGCTATTCTTACTATTGTATTGTTTAACATTAACGCATATATTAAAAAAGATATTGCGTATAAAAAGTGGCTGGTAAAAAAGATGAGTGGCTGGTAGATTTTTAAATCTACCTGCCACAGTGGCTGGTAGGCAAAAAAGTTAATTTCCATCCCTGACTGAAACACACAGACAATGGTTAATCTTAAATACGTAAAATGTCCCAGGGCAGAGGACTTCCAATCTGACTATGTTGGTGAATCTCATTAGATATAGCCGAGCTGCCGTCTCCTTGGATCCTGAGACATGAGGGAGCCACAGAGAGAGCAGATAGATTGCTAACTCTCTTTGCAGATGTCAGATCCAACAGCAGAGTCGTTTTGGCCGACATAAACTTAAGCGGACCTGATCCAGATGTTCAAAGGGAGCTTCAACCAGCGCCAAATCCCACTGAGGGGCGAAGAAGTGTGAAACCGGCCTGTGTAAGACGCTATGGTAGAAGAAGCTCTCGCACCCTGGATAGTGCGCACAACATCCCTTAGGATGTTGTGCGCAGAGGCCCATCCTCTCTAAGCGTTCCCATTCAGCGACTTAAGGCTCATTTATGCTTTACGTTACATACGCATACGGATACGGACGGAGCCTTCTGTCCGTACTCTGCGTACATTACGTCCGTCTTTCTGCACGTATCCTGCAAGCTTGCGGATGCGTACCAAACGGACAGAACGGAGCAGTATCACCGAAGATCACGGGGGGCGCATCGTGAACAGTTCACTTTCACTTACCGTACATTTGTTCACAAACATAAACGAAAGACATAATTCTTTCGAAAATGTCTTAACTTTTGAGGAGAGGTTTGAGTTGGTACGAAATTACATACACATTTAGCTATCTATGAAGTTACACGGCCGGGGCACAGGGACATACAACTACAACAGAGCAGCATGAGCGGGGATCGCACGGGGAAAAATGTCAGCTAGACGGCAGCGGATGGCAGGCTGACGGCAGCAATAGAGAAGTGCCGGAGGTCTGTGCGAGACTAGTTTGTTGACATGTCGTGATTAATGTCCTCACAGACCCCCGCTGTCTATACTACAGCCTCTAGTTTAGCCTCTTCCATAACTACGGTAGTAGGCCTATATCGCTAAAGCTGTTTCTTCCATGGATCTATTATAAAATATTTCTTCCAGTTAATTCACTGTTTGACTCTTCTTCTTCCTATTTGAGTAACTTTTTACTCTGAGCGGCGCTGCTGCCCACTAATGGTTGATTTGCTTAATGTCGATTCCAACATAAAGGACGCATGGAAGTATGAGAGCAGTGACGGATATAACGTTGTAAACGTATGTCTCTTTTTACGCACGGAATTGGAGCATAAATGAGCCTTAAGCCCACAGGCGCTGGCCTAGTACTGGGTAATTCCTGATCACTCCGTCTGTTTGAGACAGTGCGTCCACGCGCCACAGGAGTTCCCACGGGCGGTCCGACATCAACCGCTGCAGGTGTAGAAACCATGACGCCCCTGTGCATTCCGGGGCTGTCAGAATCAATGGCCTATCTCTGGGTAATTCATCAATAATGTCGGGGATATATACTGCCCTGATGGAGAGCAAGTGTGTGAGAGCCCAGCACAACAGCTGTCTGCCTATGCTCAGTAGCTGTACCAAGCGCACACCCCCTTGGCGATTTACGTATGTATGTTGCGACGCCTTGATGTCCTTGCGAATCAGGACTAATGATTCAACAACATTGGGGGTAAATTGTTTGATAACTTTCCATACAGCTGGTGCATGGTCATGTGGGATGGCCAGAGGCCGGCCAACTTGACACTTGCAAGTTCCTCTTCAACCCGCCAAAGTGGCAGAAGAGAGAGAACAATGTCTCTAATAGGCCTTTCACACCGCCGCAAAATCGGTGCTAGTTCTGGGCTAGTTCGGAGTTAGAGCCAGTGTTTTGGTTTCACACCGCCAGAAAGCCTGCTCCGGGCCGTAAAAACCGGTTCCACTCATACCCCAGGATTGAGCAGGGTACAATAAGAACTGCCTTTACGCCAGGGCAGGGGGCGGGGTTATCCTTACCTTTACCTTTATAAACAGAAAGACGACCGGCATTTTTAAAAACACCGAGAAGTAAACAATGGACGTGAAGACCAAACTGCAGTGGACCGCGGAGGAGACGAGCTGTTTCCTTGGATTCTGGTCTGCGTCCGAGGTCCAGAATAAGTTATATGGAGCAACCCGGACAAAGCCCATCATCGAGCAGCTGCAGCGGGAGATGGCTGCGGCGGGGTATGACCGGAGCGTCGACCAAATTATCAATAAACTAAAAAAGTTGAAGAAGGACTTCAGGGACCAGAAGAAAGACCTGGGGCGAAGCGGGAATGGACGGCCAAGGAAAGGGCCACATTTCGACCTCCTTGACTCGGTCCTCGGCGACAGACCGGCGTGCAAAATCACCGGGGCATTTAATTCACGGCTCGAGTCGATGGTGGACGAGTCGCTCATACAAACCACGCCTGATATCGGTAAGTTCCACTTTTTAAATGTTTCACCCCGTCTCCCAACCACCTATTTATTTACCTTGCTGTGCGTTTTATAATTAGTGTTATGTTAAGTCCCGTGGCTATGTGTTCGTATAAAGTAAGCTGCCCGGCGGCACCTAGCTAGCTAGCTTGCTACTGTAAATGATAATAACAAGCCTCCCAGCTGAGCTATAAATGAGCTATAAATGTGAGCGTGCAACACTTGCCATTGCTCAACTACAGGCTTCCTACACACATTGTATTTGGTTCCACAAGGGCCTAACCTCGTATACATTGTTTGGGAAAAGTTTTTGTTTTAAAGCATTGTTGTTGTTGTTGTTTACAGAGTTGTCTGCGGTCGAAGAAGATTGCAACGCGGAGCTACAACCGCCGCTGACCTGTAGCTCACCTGCACCATCACCTGCACCATCACCATCACCGTCCAGCCAAGGAAGACAAGGTAAAAATGGTGTTATTTATAAAGTATGCTTCACGACAGACACCATGTAAACGTTCAGATATATCCATGTTGCCACAAGGCTGTGACATACAGTATAGATTTGGTGTTGTGGTGGCAGATATCGCATATGATAAATCTCTGGACTCTAATGCAATAGGAGCCATTGTTTTGTTATCTTGCATATATTGCATGTTGTTTAAACACTAAAACTGAAATGTAGATTCCTCAAAATGCATATCCAACAGACCACTCAGACAGCCACACATCTTCTATTGTCTTACGCCCAGACCCCACCCATGTTTAAATTATAATGTACATTAGGCTGTCTGCTCTTCCATTGTCTTATGCTCAGACCCCACCCATGTTTAAATTATGTACATTAGGCTGTCTGCTCTTCTATTGTCTTTCCCACCACAGTATACTCATCTGTACACCCTGTTAAATACTGACAACACCCTATACTCATATCAAACCAACTCCAGCTACACTTACCTGCAAGAAACAATAAATTACTTTATGATTTGCATTTAGCAGGATATTTAATCCCCTGCTAAAATGTGTATTTAAATGTTATGAGTATACAATATAAATCTGATTTAATATTTCTTGTTCACAGCGAAAAGAAGGCGGGACAACACAGATGGGCAACTACACTGGTTGGAGTACATGGAGAGGTCTGACGAGCGCCACCTCCAACGCTCCAGGGAGAACCACCAATCCCGGGAGGCTTCCAGAGCAGTGAGCAACGAGTTCCTTGAGCAGCTCAGCACAAGCAGCGCCGCTTTGCTCGGGCTGATGGGACGTGTTGTGGCGGTGATGGAGGCCAACGCTCCAGGGAGAACCTCCAATCCCGGGACGCCTCCAGAGCAGTGAGCAACGACTTGCTCGGGCGGAACAGCAACTTCCTTGTGCAGCACAAGCAGCGCCGCTTTGCTCGGGCTGATGGGACGTGTTGTGGCGGCGATGGAGGCCAGGCCAAAATGATGGACCCCAAAACATAAAGACTCGAACCCCAAAAAGTGTTTGTTAAAAGACAACACTGTTACTTTTATCTTATCTTTGTACTTTGCACACGTTTTGTATTTTGCACACGTTTTATCTTATCTTTGTACTTTGCACGTTTGGTATTTTGCACACGTTTTTATACATTTGTATTTTTTATATATTTAAATAAACTCTTAAAACAGACATTGGTTATTCTGTGTTGTTTATAGTATGAAACTCTTCATGTCCTGCAAACAAATAGCGTAGGCAGTATTACAAGAGAATTGGGGGTTGTAACAAAAAATAGGAATAATATGCCACATTATCTGAAGTTTCCCTGGAATTGCAATTAGCTTATATCAACATGCCAACATTCTCAGTTACAATCTTAAAGCTCAGCATTTAAGGTGTTTTTAATCATTTGATGTTTTTCTATAAATTAATGTGCAATTGAATCACCACCTGTAGTAGCTCGCAAGCTGCTGCTATCCACCTAGCATACTCATCACATTAGAGTAGGTTGTGGCTTAAGATATATGATTCACAGTATGGCAAGGTGCACTGTTTATTAATAAATGTATACTGTATAAGATTATAAGCCCCTGGAGGTGGTAATGGGGAGAATGTTACAGAAGCTGTTGAACATAATAACATGCATCCCTTACAGTCTTGTGTGAGGAGTGTTTTTAGTGGGAGGATACGGCAAGGACAGATTCAAAAACACTTTTTTTTACCTACTGCAATTGCACTTTATAATGACTCCCCTTTAAGTAAGGACAGATGACATTTAAACCGTAGCCAGAGCTGCATATCAATTGTATATTTGCACACTTGACTACTTTATCATAATTTATTTCCTATCATACCATGCACTGGCAGAGCTAGTATTTCTGCATCTACGTTATCTTCCTAAAAGTAACAGCTACTTATGCACAAGGACCATCCATACCACTTTTTTAAAATCTAGGCTGTATTGTGGGATATGCATCTATATGTGTTGTGTGTATATGTATGCTGGCTGCTGGAACACCTACACTTCCCTGCTGGGATGAATAAAGTATATATTATCTTATAAGGATTAAAAGAGAGGATCATCAGTACAGTGATATGTCGGTTCCCTGCCGATGAGGTGAGTCACAGAAAACTGATACAGTAGATTCTACTCCTGTATATCATTTCAATCTTAGTTTATGTGGTTGCCATAGGCACAGCGACTCAACAAAAAGAATCCACAACAAAGTGACTTGTCGAAAGACTTTTATTCAAATTGCACATTTCAGACACCTCAAGTGACAACACTTACTTTTTTTAAAATATTGCACGTTTTGTATTTTTAAAACAGACATTGGCTATCCTTACTTTTCTACAGTATGAACTCTTCATGTCCTGCACACAAATGTTATAGGCAGTACTACAAAAGAGAAATGGGGGATGTTGTAACTAAACAATTAAATCACTCATCCCCTCTGTTAAAGTACGCCATTAATGCAGCTCTAATGTTTGACCCTTCCAGATTGCCATGCTCAGGTAAAGCTTGCCCTTGTGGCTGAATGTTAACAACAGGCCTGTCGGTGACCTCCAATGCAAAATTGTCACCATGTTCCTCACAGATATTGTGAAGAACACAGCAGGTCAGCGCCATCTTCTTGCTGAGCTCCAGCTTGCCGTCATTTCTTTTCAAGAGACATCTCCATCTTCCTTTTAACCTCCCAAAACACATCTCCACAACAGACCGGGCACTGCTTAGTCTGTAGTTGTAGGTGTGCTGTTCTGGGGTCAGTCTTCCCGTGTCTGAAAAGGGCTTCATGAGCCATTCCTGCAGGGGATAAGCTGGGTCACCGATCAGGTAATGTCCTACGTCACAGCCAGAGATGGTCACCTTGTTTTGACCCAGTAACTCCCCGTCACTGAGTACATCCCACAGGTCTGACTGTCTCAGTACTCTGGCGTCGTGAACACTTCCTGGATAGCCAACACAGACATCCCAGAAAAGTCCTTTGCCATCTACAACTGCCTGCAAAACTACAGAATACCATCCTTTCCGGTTGTAGTAGTCAGTTGGGTATTCCTCTGGCGCCAGTATAGGAATGTGGCTTCCATCAATTGCACCAACACACTGTGGTATTCTCCAACGGTTTTGGAAGAAAGTAGCCATCTCCACCAACTTGTCAGCATCGGGGGATCTGATATGAATGGGAAGCAGCACCTTGATGGCCGCGCAGCAGAAGGCCTGAACACATAAGCACACAGTACTGATGCCGACTCCAAACAGATGGCTGATGGTCCTGTACTCACTCCCGGTGGCCAGCTTCCACAGGGCAATGGCGACACGTTTTCGAATCGGGACACACAAACGGAAGTTGGTATCCCTTTTCCCCAACGCAGGCCTTAGACGGTCACAGATGTACTCGAACGACTCCCGGGACACACGGAAATTCTGCACGAATTGTTGCGGGCTGAAATCGGGAACAATTGTCTCCCACCAGTGCTGAGATCGCGGGTGCGCCCAGATAGGATGTGGCCTCCGCCTAGCTTTCCGCAACAACGTTAACTGTAATCAAAGAAGAAAACGAGGTATCATTACTTGATTCACTTTTTAGGTGCCAGCTTAGTCGATGAGGGGTTAGCTATAATGAGCTAGCCGGCTCGTTTACAACAAAGGCTAACAGCGACAATAAAAAAGTGCTTGATAATTACCCTTCTTCTTGAACGTAGTCGCCGGTCATCGTCATCGTCATCGTCATCGCTCTCGCACTCACGATTAGTATCACAGATCTGCAGGATCTGTTGTGTTTGGTTGCCTAAGTAGGCACCAATAGCAAGGAGCAAAACTTGAACAGCTGCGGCGTATTCCACCATCGTTGTTGTTGTGTTTGAAACTGGCGCGAGGGTTTGTACAGTTCCGGCAAGGCGCGAGGGTTGCTGGGAAAGCGGAGACGTATGCAGACGTTTACAGTGACGTCATGACGTTGCTCTTGCAGGCTCCATGGCTGGTGTGAAACCAACCGGTTCATAACTGGGATAAGGCTGTAACCCGTTTTGAACTGGCCCCAGCACCAACCTGGAACTGACTCTTGGTTCGTTTTGGTGTGAAAGGCCTATAAGAGGAAACAGAAGAGAGGCAAAAGCGGAGGCATTAGAGCAAGGCTGGCTAAGATGCAAAACAGGCACGCTCTTCCAACTCTCCTCTTGGCAAACGTAAGGTTTCTGGACAATAAAATGGATCATATACAGCTGGTGAGGTCTGCGCAGCACGAAGTGATGGAGGACACTGACAGCATCCCGGACTCAGCCGTTCAGCTTGAGCGGTTCACATGCCACCATTCGGAAAGAATCCTTGTGAAAGAAGGGAAGAAGAAAGGTGGTGGAGTCTGTGTGCATATCAGTGATGCTTGGTGTCGGGACGACATTGTGGTATGTAAACACTGTTCACCGCTGGCAGAGATTATGATCGTAAAGTGCCGTTCGTTCTATCAACCAAGAGAGATAACAGCAACTCTGCTTGACGCTGTCTATATCCCCCCCCCCTCCCCCCTCCACGCTGATAGAATCGAGGCACTTTATGTGAAAGTCACCAAACCAGTTCTGAAGCAGGTACGTGTGTGGCCAGAGGGGGCCTCTGCTGCACTTCAGGACTGTTTTGACACCACTGACTGGGAGATGTTTAAGCAGGCAGCCACCTACCACAACCACACAGACATTGAGGAGTACTCTGACATTGTCACCTCCTACATTATCAAAATGAGCCTATAGCCTGGTATCCAGACCATCACAGACTGCAAACCCTCGCCACAGACATATGACAGCACCCCTTCACTGCTGAATTACCTCAACAGCTTCTTTGCGAGGTTTGAAGCACAAAACAGCACACCCCCACAGAAGACTACCCCCCCTCAAAAAAAGCCCTCACCATCCATTTTCAATGACTATCATCCCGTTGCACTGACCCCCATCATCATGAAGTGCTTTGAAAGGCTAGTCATGGCTAGCGTCAAATCCACCCTCCCTGCCACTCTGGACCCCCACCAATTTGCATACAGAGGTAACAGATCCACCGAGGATGCAATCTCTTCTGCTCGTCACCCAGCCCTCACCCACCTGGACACCAAGAACTCATACGTCAGAATGCTGTTCATCGACTTTAGTTCAGCATTCAACACTAATCCCTCAGCAGCTGATCGTCAAACTGGACCAGCTCGGGCTCAGCATTTCCCTGTGCAACTGGCTGCTGGACTTCCTCAGTGAGAGGCCTCAGGCAGTACATCTCCAGAACCACCGTTCTGAGCAAGGTGCTCCCCCCCCCGCCTCCCCCCCCCCAAGGTTGTGTGCTTCACACTGCTGACCCACGACTGCGCTCCATTCAACCACATTGTGAAGTTCACGGACGACACAACCGTGGTGGGTCTCATCTCCAACAGCGATGAGAGCCACTACAGGAAGGAGGTCAGCCAACTGGCCATGTGGTGCAGAGATAACAACCTCTTCCTGAACGTCGACAAGACCATCGACAGTGCTGCTATGGAGAGAGTGAGCAGCACAAAGTTCCTTGGGGTTCACATCAGTGTTGACAACCAACACCACCTCACTGGCCAAGCATTCTCAGCCGCGACTCTACTTCCTCCGCAAGCTGAAGAGAGCTCGCAGAGGAAGGAAATTCTCTTTTATGCAATGATTAAAGCGGCAACGAGTAACTTTTAAATATCTTTTAAACAGCCTCATGTTTCCTCTCATAATCATAAATTACCTTTGACAGCAAACGAGACCATCAGTGCAAAGAAAGACGTTTTTATATAGTTTTTATTACTGCATTTGATCTGGTCGTACACCCAGTCCGATTTTCGGTTCACGCGTGCATGCTCTATGGTCACATATCCGTATTGGTCACAGATTTCAGTGTGGCGCAGGAACGCGATTTGAGAAGCCTATCCCTCCAGGTGAGGGAAGGGGAGCGGGAGCCTTGTTTGAGACAGTTGTTTGTCGTCATAATGACTGATAACGGGGCTGAACCATAAAAGAAAAAAAAGAAAATGCAATGAAGAAAAGCTAAAAGGGAGAGTGATAGTCGGGCGGGAGGGCGTTGCCAAACAACAAATACACAATTTCACGCAGCGAAACTAGACTGCAGTGTTTACTCCTAAATGAATGAGCGGTAGCCTACACAAAGTTTACTTTGCCTCACCAGCATCATCAGATGACCATTATTCATCGGAAATAGTCATTATTTACAACATAAACACATTACCTCATCGTGATCCATACTAACTAACTGCCATCTCTCGTTCATTCGCTTTATGTGAGGACACGGGTACTCGTTCAGCTCCGTGAGAGGTGACAATGCATCAACTCATTGCAATCAGGTGTGTTTAGCACTGACTGGCATTAGTTGATGCTGTGTCACCCATAGACTCACGGAGCCGAAAAGAGTCCGGTGCCCTCACACTTTCAACACACGGACACGCACCATATTGCTTCCTGATTATTTGAATCTTGCACTCCCTGCACGAGCTACAAAACAGCTTCACGACAGCTGGCGTCGTAATAATACTACCGCTTTTGTTCAAAGGTGTCGCCAACGTGCCGACTTACTCGTAGTAGCTTTAAAGTCTTGATCAAAGGATTTGCCAAGTTTTGAGTTCATCTAGCCTTTTATATTTTGAACCAGTCCATTGTTTTACGATTTCTCATTGAAAAAATATATTTTTCTTAGTAGAGACATGTCATTTATGTACAAAATGGTGGTGCACTTGATCATCTGTAGTCCTATAAATAATATCAATATACAGTAATTAGTGTAAAAAATCCCCATATGAAAATAATCTTAACCTTCCTCTCGTGTTAGGGTCGCCAGCGACCCGTTTTGGATTTCAAATGCATAAAAGAACCACTTACATTTTGTTTATTGCATCAAGATTTCTTGACTTTGTCAGGAACCTCTATTTCAACAAAATAAAAAAAATAAAAAATGTTTCACTTAATTATAAAATGCTCTGGTGGAAATTATAACACTGGTGGTGTTAGGGTCGTTTTCGACCCGGTTATAAAATAAGATGTAAAAAACAATAACTAGAGCCAAAACTGAAATCATAAGTGCACTGTCAGCCAACACAATGACAGTCAGCTCCTCTCCCAATCATGTGAGCTCTGGGGAGGTTCTCATTTTGACTTTTTTTGCCCTTATACCTGCATAAAAGCTAAACAAACAGACGGGCATATCCAGGCATGTGAGGTCAATTCAGTATAGAGTTAGGGACTTGCAGAGTGCACATCTCCTATTTGCAGTATTCAAAAATGAGGAGATATACAGTGAGCCAAGTTCTGGATCATGATTTTGGTGAAAATGGCCACCTGATTCTAAAAATAAGAGGTGTCAGGTCTGCCGAAGCACCAAGGACAGAAAGATAAAAGTATTGTGCTTTACCTGCAAGAAATATTTCTGAAAAGAACACTGAAAGTGTTGCTCTTTGCCACACATCTGTTCACACAACCAAACATATGCACACAGAGACTTTTACTCAGTTTTTTTTTACTAGTTTTGGAACTAGTAATTGATTTCAATTTGTTTGATTTGTTGATTGGTTGTGGTTTATTTGACCTTACAAATCTATATTTTGTGTTGTGACTTGTTGTTTTGGTTTTCATTGTGTGATTGTATAATGCTGAAATAAAAGTTTTTTTGCTGTTTTCTGAAATAAATATTTATGGGTCATAATTGACCAGTAACACCATAGATGTTAAAAAGGTCAATAATATTTGTCAGACCCAAACAAGGCGAGGACCACAATAGCGTCACGTTCAACAGTTTATTAAAGGATTGGGGGAAAGGGAGTGTATGAGCATGTTCAGAGAACGAGAAGAGCAGGTCCGGTATTGCAGATAGGAGTCAGAAGCGTAAGGAAACAGGCAGAGTAATTGGTGCTGGTTAGCAGACGATCCGACAAGGAGTGACTGAAAGCCAGGGTTTATATACAGAGGGTAATGAGCAGGGAATGCAGTGCAGCTGGCAGGTTAATTAGGGCAGGAGTGGATACAGGTGTGGCTGAGCAGAGTGGAGCGGCAGTAATTAGTGCTGTTAACAGGGCAGAGGGAGAAGCTCCTGACAATATTATTATGAAAAAATAAATAAAACAAATTTAGTTAAGAATTGTGTTCTCATACCCCTCAGTAATAATCAGGTAACACAACAACCAAATATTTATTTATATGATTCTCTTGAGGTTCATTTTACAATTTTTTTTTTAAATTGAGGCGCATACTGACAAAAAAAAGGCCCAGTCTCCTACACCAAAAATATTAAAAACAATATTTTCATGGATAAGGAAGCCTAACAAGGTAACCAAGAGATGAGAAACAAACTGGATAATAAATAATTGTTTTTAGTGTTTTTTACAGCTGATTTCAGACACGGGTCGAAACCGACCCGCTAACACCATGGATGGTAACAGAAAGTTAACACAGGAGGAAGGTTTTAAAGGACCTTCACCGGTTGGAATATGAAGGTGTATTGAACTCGGAGATCCTATGAAGTATAAATGTGCAAAAAAAATTGAAATCGGATCATCCTAGCCTGAGAAAAGGCAGAAAGAGTGTTTTATGGTCTCACTGTCTAACCCTACATTTCTCTTTCTGTGATGTCCAACCGGTGAAGTAGGCCTTTAATGAAAAAAAGTGACTTAAGTACTGCTCATATACTGTATACTGTATATAGTACACATACTATACCATATATAGAAGCAGTAGTATATAGGCCTACTATAGCCAAGTTAGGTATTTAATGCTAGAGCTTTACACTTCATGGAGTATTTTCAAGCAGTGGTCTTTACCAAAGTAAAAGATTGGAGTACCTCCACCACCCCTGCCTTTTATTGCTATTAAAGAAATTTTTGAAAGTATTTGTAGTGTATTATGCTACTAAACATTTTATATTAACGTACACTGCTTCAGGAGGACACGACACAGAGTTGCTCTCATCCTGTAGGGCCCAGGAGGGGAATGTGTATTGCTTAGTGGGGGAAGCCATAGGTGAGATTTCTGTAGGTTACTCAGCATGCACACAAAGGGAGGCTCCGGGGTGACTGTCTTGTATGGGCAATTTAGGACAGTTTGGTGAAGATATAACAGCTAGTTTATTGGCCCCTGGCTAAAAGGATTGTCCTAAAGTTACTGAATCAGACTTCCTGGCCCCAAATGGCATAGTACCTTCAGGGGATGATTACTCCAGATGTCCTCTGTCCAGTGTAGGTCAGAGCTAGTTAGGGTCCACCAATCAGGAGTTAGGCGAGGTGGAGCTTACTGACCTATGGACCAATCAACTCACTTAGATTTGCAGATTAAAAGCCACCACAATACAGGAAGAGACAGGTCTTTTAGCTTACAGGAATTCTTCATAGCTTTTTGTGTTGTGCATGTACCTCTATTAGTTTTTTGGCTAAAAACACTTTTTATTGGCTTTGTTTTGACTGCAGGATGAGTTTTGTTGCTTAAATAAAAGAATTGTTCCTGAGACCTCCTCATCTGCCTCAAACTGGGTCTTCTTTCATCAACCTGCTACCAACGCCGTTTTTCTGAGTAAAGGCCGAAAATATACTGCATATTATTTAATGCAAAAATTGGTTATAAAGGATTTACAGCAACCTGTGAACAAACGGCCTGTTGGTGAACACCTATTCCTATAGTAGCATAATGTAGAACAGCTCAAGTGTGCAGGATAGTATGTACAGTAGAAGATGATGATAGTGTGGGAGAAGGAGTGAGGGGAGGGATAGATAGTAGGTGTGTCACGGCCAAAGCACAAGTGTGTGACTGCAGCAGAGGGATACACCAGAACAGAAGCTCCTCTCAATCAGTGAGTATACTATTTTACCTTCAATTAAAGTTCTCATGTTTTTGTTTATGTGAGTTTCTTTTAGATGTAAACATTGATGTACAGTTGTAGGTACAGATTACTCTTTGGATGGATGCAAAAATGGAAAGTCGACTATTTAATTAGTCAATTTAAATTGCTATTAATGGTGTAATTGATAAAAAAAAACCTGTGTTGATATTGAAGATATGGGTTCCCATGTGTGTACAGCTTTGTTAATAATCGTTGTTTTTCTAAAATAAATAATGCAGGGTGGAAAGACATTAGCCATGGCATGTAGAGTTTATTCAAAGAGTTTTTCTCTTAAGTACATATCTTATATGCCCGGGTAACTGCTTGTGCATTTTACAGAAAGATCCTTCATACATTTGATTTATTCTAAATTCATATGTAGCCTACTTGTTTCCCCTTTTGTTCTGATAGGCAGCACTTTTCCACCATGACCATCTCCTTCAGTGTTAGCTGTGATCAAGCTTCATAGGAAATCCATTGGCGTGCGTCACATTTGCGCCCTGTAACCTGGGGAACAAGCACACCTCCCTCTCCGCTTTCTCTGCTGTCACTTTTTTCGGTCCAAACCCAACCTGCACTGTCATGGAGCTCATGGGGATGGGAGACATGGACAGTGGCTGTGAAGAGGAAAACTGTGGCCTCGCATCGGGATTCCCGGAGGACTGCTCGGACCAAGCGTGCCTGTGGGAGGAACCTATGTTTGGCTTGATTGAGTTAGGTGGGTGAATAGAAATATTAAAAAAATATATATATTATGTTTGTTTTTTTTACTTCTTGATGGAGCCTGGATAAGCTGTTTCCACATAAAACAATTAAGTTTATTTCACAAAATGTCAAATATTTACCTTAAATGTTCACAGGCTAGCAGTGTATGGTGCAGAACTGCAAAAATTCAAAAACTGTTCTTTAAATTTTTCTAACAATATTGACTGTTCTGCAATACACACACAGTGGTTTTGATGAAACGTAACAATATTTCATATTCTAGTGTGTGTGACGGTCCTTTACATTCCGCTGATGCTCTTCGGGCTTCTGGGAAATATTCTGACGATTCTGGTGGTGTGTCTACGACCTCACATGAGAAGCTCTACCTACCTCTACCTGAGCAGCATGGCTGTTAGTGATCTGTTGATACTCTTACTGCTGCCTCTGGATCTATATAAGGTACCCATACACCCTTTTTCATGTTATGACAATATACAGTGTGGTCTGACCAGATACAGATGTTTTGGCTCAAGGTACAGTCAGAAATTGTAGACTACTGAATCAGTATGAATAAAGAAGGGAGGCATGACGCATTGGCTTCCGTCTAACAATTGTGCGCCAACACAAGCCCTCGCTTCCTTCCCCTCAGGGAGAATCCCTGCTGCCAAATTCAGTTTATTTTATTACACTCAATGGTCATTTCATACCCAGAGTGCTCTGATATCAATCTTCAATCATTTCCTCAGCACAATCACAATGGGAGATCAAATTATATGTGTGAGTAAATATATAATATGTTATGGTGTAAGCGTCATTGATAAAATTGGAAATTCTTCTAACACAAACTTTTATTTTGAACAAATCATTCCACGGTGGATGATGTCCTGTCAACATTATTTTCTGTTGACAGTTGCTAAAGGAGGTTAACCTTGGGGTGGCTTCTCCCCTATGATGTCAAACGGGGAGAGAAATCTGACTGGGGGTTTAGAACACAAGTTTTTAAAAGGGTGTAGTTGGATAAGATGAGAGAGGGTTTTTTTCACCATACATTGCGAGTCTCTAGACACACTGGACCGGGGACATATTTTAATGTTTAAAAAACAATGGAAATATTGCAGTAATATGTGACCAAGGTTTAAGGTTGGTTTGTCATTAAGTATATCAATGTAGATCTGAGTGTGACAGCGGGTAGTGAGATAACGTGGGATAACATTGAAAGTGAAGATGTTTTCATCCCCCCCACCAGCTCTGGAGGCCCAGACCCTGGCCCTTGGGAGACCTTGCCTGTAAGCTGACTATGTTCCTCTCAGAGTGCTGCACCTTCTGTACCATCCTCCACATCACCTTCCTCTCTGTGGAGAGGTACCTGGCGGTCTGTTGGCCCATCACCTCCAAGACCCTGGTGACGCGGCGCAGAACAAGGGCTCTCATTGGCTGCCTCTGGCTGGGTGCGGCCGTCAGCGCGGCACCTGTGTTGGTCATGGTTGGGGTGGAGGAAGTTGGGGCGGAAGAGCCAGGGCTTGTTAGTGGATGGAGTGAAGACGGAGGGTGGACAGGCATGGAAGGAGAACAGGGAGGCTTTATGATAGGTGGAAGGGAAATAGGAAGTGGGCACGTGACCTCGATGGATGTAGGATTGGAGAGAATAAAGTGGGGACAAGATGAGAAGAAAAGATGGGGTGAAGGAGTTGTGGAGGAAGTAGAGAGAAAACTAAGAACAGGTGAACCGGACGAGAGCAAACAAGGAGTAGCAGGAGGAACTAAAGACGATGCAGGAGAAGGTGCAGGAGAAGGAATGATGGAGGCCGAGGGAAAGCAGCAAAATAAAATGAAAGAAGACGAGGGAGGGGGAAGGGAAAAAGGTGTGGATGCAGGCAGTAGGGGAGAGGTGGACAACAGAGAGTGCCGCTGCACCCACTATGCCGTCTCCTCCGGCCTGCTGTCGGCCATGATGATTCTTTCCAACTTGTACTTCCTGGTTCCCCTCTGTATCCTGGGCCTGGTCTACAGCCTGATTGGACGGACACTGTGGCTCCGCCCACAGAGCAGCCGTAGAGACCAGAGCCACCGGCACACTGTCAAAATGCTTGGTGAGAAAACCACACACTCGCCACCACATGTACACTACCATTTAAATAATCAAAATCACCTATTATATCGATGATTTTCTTTTCGTCAATAATGGCTTCTTTTTATATAAAACATGGATAAGAACAGTTTAATTCAGACTCATATTGTATTATAAACATTTGAAATAGTTCTGCTTATTAAGAAGAATTTAATAATTAAAACGTCCTTTCAGTCGATGTCCCCATGGTGTTGAATAGTGATAATGCTGTTGTAAACAAATCATTTTTAAAAAAAAGTGACTCTCGATCATTATTGAACCACAGCGGTGCTTGTAATTGGGTTTTAAATAATATGGGAACCTGTTTTTCTTTGGGACCTGTGCCATCAATACAGTGGTTTTAACTATGATTTAGTCCATAGTAAGTTCAGCTGATATTCCCTGATCCCACTCTAAAATGGCTAAACATACACCAACCTTCTGTTCCTATTCTGAAGTTATGAATCGCTGTGCTTAAGCAACAGCCTGTAAATTCCAGCCTGTTATATGCATCATTGTGCACTTGACACCGAAACAGGACAAGTTGAAATCTGCAGAGATTTTGAAGCAACCCTTCCAGTTTATTCTCCCAATGACTGCTGATATCGAAATATTCGTATTTAACTGTTCTTCCCTTTCAGGTGTCAGTCTGGTTGAACAATTGTACAATATGTTGTTCTCATGTACAAAACACTTATTTTCTTTCAAAACCATTCACAAACCTGTGCATGTATTTTTCTTAAACACGTATATATACATTAACAACTACATTGAAAAAAGCTTGACACTTGCGTTTAATATATTATGTCTACCTGCTTGAAATGACATTTGCGTACATTAGCTGTTTGGCAGCTTATGATACAACAGTGACTTCCTGTTTAAATAGTTGATCACTTTTGATTGGATGACGCAACAGATGTTTTCTTTTGTTGAGACATTTGTAATGTTTTGACTCTCTACATTTCTTAAGTTTTACTGGTCCGAACCAAGCACAACTGAGACAACTTTATTACATGGGTAGCATTTGGGTATTTTAGTGTAAGCGACATCTTTCACCACTTTCTCTCTAGGTCGTCCTCAGACGAGCCCTCCATCATTGCTTCCAGTCATCCCGATTCTCCATACATCTGGCCAGTTCATTGGTACTTTGCGCTCCTGCATCCTTCTTGAGTATATCCACGTATGTTAGTGTAGGACGTCCTCGAGACCGATGACCATGATTTGGTTCCCATAGTACCAATTTTCTGGCTGGCAGCTCTTGGTGTCTTTGGCAGTGTCCCGCCAGTCTCATTCTTCTAGAAGCTACTTTCTCGCTAACCCTTGGTATTCCCTCATACAGGATACTGTTGGTAACATGAGTACTCTTGCTGATGTTAAGTACTGTACGCAGCATCCTGGTGTAGCACCCGTCTAGAGACTTCTGCAATGTTGGCTTCAGGGACCAGCATTCGCTGCCGTAGAGGAGTACAGACTCTACCGTTGCGTAGAAGAAGCTGAGTTTGATTTGACGGGGGAGGTTAGAGTTCCAAACACAGGTCATTCCGTTCAGGGCCCTCCATGCGAGTGCCTTCCTCACCTTTAGGTCCTGCTCGGTTGAGTTGACCCATGAGCCCTTTGGCTTGAGGTATTAACAATGATAACACCAATCCCCCTGTGTTTTTCTTCCCATCCATTATGTCCCTTCACATTATCCAGGAGTGATTGTCTTGGCGTTTGTCCTGTGCTGGCTTCCCTTCCACGTGGGTCGGACCATTTTCTCTCTGTCTCAGAGCACCGGTGCCGACAGCCAGGAGGCTTACTCTGACTCAAACGAGATGAACACAGTTTCTGATAGCACAGACGGAGGTATCAACACAAACGCTGTCAATGAACCCATTAACTTCAAGACCTTCTCCGAGACCGCAAAGATGACGACACACGGTCACCCAGAGAGAGATGACATGTTCTGTGACAAATGTGCGAAGAACAAAGTCGAAATCAAAATTCAATCAGCGTTAAATTCACATACGAGTTTCAACACTGACACAAGCACCAACACACTATATAACGTGCAGGACTACAGAACACCTTCCACCGTAGGCACAAACACATACACCGAGTCACCCACCCAGCTATATAACGATCAAACAAATGATTACACACCCTTCAACTATACATATACAGACCCTGACACAAACCTGTATTTTTTGTACTACCTGTCTCAGTATTTCAACCTGGTGTCCTCTGTCCTCTTCTACCTCAGTGCCGCTGTCAACCCTTTGCTATACAACCTTATGTCTGCCAGATACAGACAAGCTGTACACAGCCTAATACACACACACTCTCACACGCAGTCACACCGCCTGCGTTCATTCACGATTCGGCACTCCACCACCACTTTGTAAGGGCAAATCCCCTCAGTCCCCGCTCATCCCTACGTCACCACATTAATGCACTGCGGTCTTCAAGCATTGAGTTATCTAGCATCATCTCAGATCCATAAGTGTGATAAAACATGATAAAAACCATCAAAACAGACATTGGGAAGGATTTGTACCTGCTCCGCCATTGTAGGCGCATAAACATTCACCCATCTGTTGCTCTGGCATGCACCGGCAGTGAGACCATGAGTGGTTTGTAGAGTTCTCTCTTGTGATTGGATAAAAATTTCGGGATCCTCCAACAAGTTTATTTGCCGATTACATGCAGAGCAGCTGACTGAAAGTTCGGCTTTATGAAACGCGCACATTATGTAAGTGATCACTGTATGAATAAAGCAATTTAACACTTATATTAACATAAATAAACCGCTTACTTCACCTTTAACTGTTTACCAACATCACTGATGTAACAGGCCTCAGCATATATGAATAACTTTCTTTTTGCCCATATTTTTTTCATTACAAGACCTGTGAATGAACTTGGAACAACAGCATTGTCCCATTTTCCCATTTTTTAATATGTTGGTGGTATTGCTACCCTGCTATTTAAATCTTGGCCTTCAAAGCACAGCTGCAATTTTGACATGTCAAGCACAGGTGTGACTTGTGGCACTTTTCCAATACATGGCACTGTACTCACCTTTGGTATAGGATGACCCTGCCTGGGGAAGGCTTTGATAGTATGGAGAGATGATTAGCCTCTCTCAAAAATCGGAAAGAATTAGCCTCTTTACATGTCTGTGTTAACTACTCGTAAACCTAATCCCAAAAATCTGTAAACCTCTGCAGTGCTGTGTGCAGTCACCGTGGTTTACGTAAAGCTAGCTGTTGATGGTCACTTGAATAGAACAGAGCCATCATTAATGTGTTTAGTGACCGCTGTGCTTTTTCTATTATATGAAAAGTTGAAATGTCTGTTATGCCTATCCCCTCATAGTGTGATGGAATGAAACGTGAACAAGCATATTCTTAGTGTATATAGCATGTCAATATTGTACTAAACTATGAGGGGGGGAAATGCGATTTGTATTGCAGTTCAGTGAGAATCTTATGTCTTTTCTTTTGAAGCAGGGCTAACTTAGTTTGAGAACATGTGTATATGTGTATTTCAAATTAAGTACTTTTCACAATATGTTTATTTACAAAGAATAAATTGTATGTGTAATTAAATTTAATAGCGAAACAGTGGTCTGCTCTAAATATGTTCACACCCACACACACAAAGAGAGAGAGAGAGAGAGAGAGAGAGATTAGGGCTACCCTTTTGATTCATGTAGTTTCATAAAGGCTGATGTGTTTTGATGTTATAGACAGTATATAATATATATATAACCACACGTGTCCTGGTGTTTCAGATAGTGATATAAATGCCTTTATCTGATTCACAGTTGAGCTTTTATCACCTCTGTGAAGAACGTTGTGTTCTCCCCCATGTTAGTGTCTCTGTAGGCAATGCTCCAGAATGGATTTGCCGGCGTTAGGTGGACAGAACGGTCTCAGGCTCAGGGACAATTGATTTGATTGTGCCAGTAACACATGCCATTTCTTCCATGAGATGAGATCAGGTCAGGTCCAGAAATCAACATAAACCTCCGTTTGATCAGTGTCTTAGTTGATGGACAACATTCATCATATTTTTTGTTGTAACTGTACCCTTTTCAAAATGCATTGATCTACCATATGTGTTAAATGTGTTGCTTAAGTATTGTTACAAATGACTCTGAGGTGTATATTTTTTCCTGTTAATTTTGATGAATTTGTATTTGTTTGTAATGGTATTTATGTAAAACGCTTTGCATTGGCTTGTGTCTTTTGTTGAAAGTTGTAGGTGTAGCAACGTAGCAGCCCTAATTAACTTCTCTGAACATAGTGCTCTTGAATGCAGCCCGAAAATGGTCCATTCCCCAATCAAGGCCCTTACATGTTATCGTGTGAAATGGCTGAACTGAACCTAATGTTAATACTCTCTTAACTAAACAAAGTAACCCTAATGTAACCCCAGTTTTAACTTAAGTTAAAAAAAATAAAGGATGAAAGTTTTGTCTAGAATTGCTGTATGGTAAACAAATTAGACCAAGTTATCATACTGGTGTTTGCTTTGCATTCTTAATGTGTCACTATCCTTTAATTTAACTCAACATACCTTCACTTTTCTTTTAAACTCAACATCAGACACAGCTACACACTGACGTCTATAACCGTTACTATGGAGGACTGTATCTGACATAACTAAAAGTAAGTAAATAAACAAAACTCAATACATGAATGTACTGTATAGCCTACCATTTTAATGCACCAAAGATTAAATAAAAATTGGAAAATGTAGGCATCTATAAATGTTTAAACGGACATAAACTGACATTTCTTTAAAAAAATTATCTGAATTTAATTACCTTTTTTCTGCCTTTTTTTATTTTCACACTTAATTTTCCTCTCTATTTAGTAGGCCTATTAATCCATTTTAAATGTATTTATTTATTCATGCATTGATGTATATTCATTTCCATTTATTTTGCATTTTTGTTCCTCTTTTCTTTGCTAACCATATTTATTTTTGTGTTTTCTTCCTGACGCAAATTAGGGGGTCAGTAATTCAGAGTGTTTCATGGTGTCAGCCCTGTGTAAATATATTGTTGGATTTAGATGGATTTAGATCATTTATTGCGTCATGTATGTATTTTTAAATGTTTGATTAGGCCTATGTCAGTTATTGTCCTCCACACAAAACAGTTAAAAGCAATTGAATAAATAAGGAAGCAGTCTGGAATGGCATTAATTTTAAACTCTCTGGTACGCCTTCCGAACCAGTAGGTGGCACTGATGTTTCTAAAGTGCTGATGACCAAACTCCGTCAAAAAACATAGTTGAGGAAGAACTATCCCGCCTTTGGATTGGTCCAGGCGGTCTCGCCATTAGGGAAGTATCAGCAGGACAAGATGGCATTGAGAGCTTCTTTGAGGAGCAAGAGCCACTTATCAGGTATGCCTGCATTTGTTAGCGCGCGTAGGCACATTGTAAAGAGGCGGTTTTATTGTATGCGTCGATGTTTGACAATTATTCAGAATTAATTAATTAAAGGCCACAGTCTGTTAGCATTGCAGAAACTGGGACAAAGGTCACATAGCCTACTAACTGCTGGGCTCCTTCCTTCAAACATTAGCTTGCTTAGCCAAAGTTCATTTTGGGTCATTCCAATGTCCCCAGGGTTTAATGTTCTCATATGGCAACAAATGATGATGTCATATTTGCTTTTGCGGATAAATTACAGTTGTAAAGTAGGCCTAAGCAACACTGGCTTGATATGATACATTCCTGATGTGTTACCCTAATAAAATAATGTCTCGTATGAGGCTAATGATGTGTTAATTTTACCAGATAACTCCTTTCTATTTCCGCTCGGTTAAGTAGCCTAATGTTATGCAGAAGAGAAAAAAATACAATAAATCACAGTCTTTAAATAGCGGACTATGCCTTTTCAGTCCACCTCATACTATTTTTTTCCCCCGACATAAGATGACACTTATCATCACAGCACTGATATCACGTAATGGCTAATTCGAATTGATTTAAACAGCCAGCGTGTACAAAAAGAACTCAGGCTAGTGTGTCCCTGTTTGTTACATTTTGACAATACTATTTTGATAGTGGAGACTTAATGTGGCTAGTTTGTCATTTTGGATTTTCTGATATGAAGAAATTAGGAACCTTCAATATGTAAACCAACAAGATGTTGAGTGATGAATTTTGAATGAAGTGGATATGAAAGACATTTTTTACCATCTGCGATAACGTGTGTGTGTGTGTGTGTGTGTGTGTGTGTGTGTGTGTGTGTGTGTGTGTGTGTGTGTGTGTGTGTGTGTGTGTGTGTGTGTGTGTGTGTGTGTGTGTGTGTGTGTGTGTGTGTGTGTGTGTGTGTGTGTGTGTGTGTGTGTGTGTGTGTGTGTGCAGGGTTTCTTTCCCAGTGGTCCTCCTGCAGCAGTCATGGCAGAGTGTGTGTGTCTCCAGTCCTTGTCGCTCAGCGGAGGAACAACTCCACGTCTCCTAAGGTCAAAGTGGATTTTGACCAAAGCACAGGTAGACAATTTTTTCCCAACATACTCCCTACATAATGCAGTGTGTCTGAAACCAGGGCTTTAAACTGGCATGTCAAGGAGTTTCACTTATTCAGCCAAAATTTCACAAACTGAAAAAAAAAAACGCATATTGAAATGTCAAAGGTTAAAAAGGATCTCTGTATTTTGGTAGGTGTGGCGGTGATGAGCATGCAGAGTCCGCCAGTCAACAGCCTCAGTTTAGACTTTCTCACGGAGTTCTGCATCAGCGTGGAGAAGCTTGAGATGGACAAGAGCTGCAGAGGGCTCATCCTCACCTCGGTACAGTACAGCGTCATTGGTTACCTTTGTGCTTTAAAGGGGTAGTTCGGAATTTTGGACATAGGGCCTGATTCCCAAGTTAGCCTTGGTGTTATTTATCATTGGAAACAGTTTTCAACACATTTCATTCAGTCCCTCTAGTTGCAGAGTTGGCTCGTGCTAGGCTAGCGCACGGCAATGGGGAAAAACTAGCCTGCTACTAAAACAGTCTTACCCACTCCACAGTACACCCGAGGCAAATCAATTATAACGCCAGACTAAAGACTATGTTTTTTTTTTTTTTTACTGCTGCGGTGCATGAAGGTTTCTAAATGTGACAGGTCTGTGTGTGTTGCTTTCAATACAGAGCCTGCCCAAGGTGTTCTCCGCCGGCCTGGACATCATGGAGATGTACGGAAAGAGTCCTGAACGCTGTGGAGAGTTCTGGAAGGCCGTTCAGGAGATGTGGCTAAAACTCTACAGCTCCAACATGGTCACTATAGCTGCCATCAATGTACGTATAAAAAAAACAACCTTAAAAAACTCTGAAGTTAGCCTATTTACCGAAAGTCAATGGGGTTTGAAGAACAGAGAATTCGTCAAAATCAGAATAGCCCTCCTCACTACCTGGACGCTCCTTTCCACAGGGATCCAGTCCCGCTGGTGGCTGCCTGATGTCTATAGCGTGTGACTACAGGATAATGGCAGACAACCCGCGTTACAGCATCGGCCTCAATGAGACTCAGCTTGGCATCGTAGCGCCTTTTTGGTAAGGGATTTAGAAGCAATGCAACACCCGTGCAGTTAGCATACAGTCAAACAATCACCTCCACTGTTTCACTTGGTTGACTGAGTTGAACAACTGCTGCTGTCCACAGGTTCAAGGACACCATGATTAACACAGTGGGCCACCGCACCACTGAGGTAGCCCTGGAGCTGGGGCTGCTCTACAACCCTGCAGAGGCCCTGAAGATAGGACTTGTTGACCAGCTTGTCCCCCAAGATGAGGTCCTCACCACAGCCACACAGAGCATGACTAAATGGTTGGCTATTCCAGGTAGATGACTATGCTTTATATCACCTCTTTTAAAAATAGGAAGTTTATGGGATGGATGGATGGATTGATTGATAGAATGTTTATTAATATGTCAGCATCCTAAACATCAATGATAATCGAATCAAATAATTGGCCTGTCCAGAAAACGCTGTGTGCTAACTGTTCATCTCTTGACAATCTCAGACCACGCCAGACAGCTCACCAAGTCCATGATGAGGAAGCCCACCATCGACAAGCTCATGGCCAACAGAGAGGCCGACGTCCAACATTTTGTAAACTTCATCACCAAAGACTCCATTCAGAAGTCGCTGCGCATGTATCTAGAAATGCTTAAGAAGAGGAGAGGCTAGAGGAGACAGGGTAAACAAAATGTGAAACGACAAAACTTATACCTGATCGTGCACGTAAGAGACTGTGACACTAGTTTCCTTCCTGTGTCACATGCTCCTTTGTGCTAAGATCCTTAAATACAGCTCATATTCATAACCGTGTTCAGCCAGCAAAACAATATGAATAACGTAAAGCTGTGACATTCTCTCCCTCACCACACCAATGACAAACAACAATTTGTATCCCAATTGCTGAGTGATTTAACAAATGAGTGTAGAACTTTGTAATTATATTGAGATTATTACTGTAAATAATGATCTTGATTTAGAGGCCACATTCACACTTTACAAACCAACCATGAGTCCTTCATTTGGAGTTAAAACAGGTGTTAGACAGTTTTACACGTTTTGCTTATAATGTTTGCCCAGACCAACACACTATTTAATCTTTTAGTTACACGTTAGTTCAGGCGTTCTTGCGTTTTTCCTAAAAAGCTAAACGAATACCCTTAAGAAATCCAAAGCTTGACAGAACTGCTGTGTGTTCTAAGCTATTATTGACATACAGTATGACAATTGCCACTGGGGGGAAGGTCAATTATTGTATTTAAAGTGCCTAGCCTTACTGTACCTTCAAGAACTCTTTTAAAAACTAATGAATGTCAGCTGTTAGGTGTATTTGCATAGCCCACAGTGGGCAAAGCCTTTTTGCCATCACAAACCGACATATCTACATTCAGTTTTTCCATTTGTTTCATGGCTATTTCCGAAAAAATTGGCGTATTTATGTGGTCAGTGGATTGATAAGTGTGATTAAAGAAAGTAAAAAAAATCACATTGTTATGCGTAGTCATAATTTTTTGGCAACACTTAAAAATAGACACAAGCATCATCTCGTCTCGTTTAGAAATAGTGTTTTCTTTCAGACCCAGGTATGATGATTGCAGATGACTTAAGTTTTATGTGCCAAGATTATCCATTCTAATGAAATGTTTGTCTAGTAATGCATTCCAAGGAGCAGAATGCACTTGAGGTTGCTGCTTCAAACGTTGAAAATATGACAAATATCAGAACGATGGTCTCGGTTACTCTGGATAAACATTGCTCTTGTGTTTAGTAGAAAGTGGAGTAACATTCTTGTAATGCTGCCCGCCATGAATAGCATTTTAATTTTTAATTTTTTTACAAATTTTAAGTGTTACTTTGTTTGGTCTTTAAACTAGATACTTTCTTTAACAATGTATGTTCCTATATTGTGTGGTAGGGTACAATTTAATACACAACAATGTGGCATTTGGAAGGAGTGCACACAGCCCAGATGCCTGCAAATAAATTAAAAAGATTAGCGTTACAGTTAATCTCATAGTTATGTTTACAATAGGTTTTTTTTTTTTCCTCGCCCCTGTTCCAAGAAAAAAGTTTTGCAATTCAATTATTTGGCAAAATTTGTTTATTTTGGTCTAGTTCCATGGGGGTTACAACCCCCCCCCCCCCCCCCCCCCCCCCCCCCCCACTGAACAATCACATTTCATGTCCAGCCTGCAGGCCATGTAGAACAGTTGAGGGAGCCATGGATTCAGGCGGCAGCAGGAGCCTTGACAATCAAGTTCACTTCCACGGGGAAATGGTCACTGACTGCGTACGCCTGTGAGACATAGAGCAAAGATTGTAGAACGTAGGATCAATATTCTCCTCTAACTCTTCACCACTAAAATAAATAAACAATATCCCAAAATGTCCAACTGTTCCGGTGTCTTGTTGACAGTTTGTTGGACCTCTGCCTACAACAATAACAACAGTGATGTCACAATGCACTGACCACACCCCCTGAGTACAGTCCTTCATCACTGCTGCAAGGTGAAAACATGGCCGGTGTTAATTGCTCTTTATTCTACTAAATTATTCTTTATGAAGGGAAATATCAAGGAGCATTTAAACTTGAGTTATTTTTTTTACCAGACTTTGGCTGAGACTCATGTCCGCCATGTAGTCATAGACCTCGGCACTGCCGCGCACCACTCCCTCCATCATGTCAGTAGTGACCACAATCCTGCAAAAACAGGAAGAGGGATGGAATTAAATAGTGTGTGTGTGTGTGTGTGTGTGTGTGTGTGTGTGTGTGTGTGTGTGTGTGTGTGTGTGTGAGAGAGAGTGTGAATGAGTGTGTGTGTATGATTGTGTACCTGTCGTAAGGGCAGTCGGAGTTTGACACCGTTGTGTCGGCGTCGTTGGTGATCAGCCAATGGAAGCTCTTGTCGGTGAAGAGGCGGATCTTTCGCCAATCAGAGCGTCTCACATAACTGCAACCTGCGTTGAAGTCACCCAGCAGCAGAATGTCCTGTATGAGAAAGGGAGAGTGCAATGGTTTAACCACTCTGATCCCCATCTATCCATCCATCCATCCATCTATCTATATATCCACCCATATATCTATCTATCTATCTATCTATCTATCTATCTATCTATCTATCTATCTATCTATCTATCTATCTATCTATCTATCTATCTATCTATCTATCTATCTATCTATCTATCTATCTATCTATCTATCTATCTATCTATCTATCTATCTATCTATCTATCTATCTATCTATCTCTATCTGTCTGTCTGTCTGAATGTCTGTCTGTCTATCTATCTTACTAATTGTATATCTATCAGTCTGTGTCTGTCTGTGTGTCACTGTCTATCTAACTATCTTTGCACATTTTCCCCCTAAATAATAATTAAGAGAATTTTACATTGGTGTTCCAGCGGTTGCGGACATCAGCCACCACATCATAGAGAGCATTGACTTCCACCACAGCAGAGTCTGGAGAGGTGTGCTGTGGGATCAGGACAAATTTCTCCAAAGCTGGAACATATAGGAAGGGAGGAAGGAGGAGTGAATGGGTGAGATTCATGACAAACTGTAAGGCTTGGACTCACCATTGCCAGTTGTACTCTCGGGTAGGATGGCCTGCTTTGTCCACTCGTAGGCTCAGTCACTACTGCACATTTATTTACAAGGCAATACTTGGTGTGCTACCTAGCTATGTATGCTCCCTTATCATGCGAAAAAGTGCTGGTCCACACTTTTTACGTTCGCAGGACTTGGTGTTGCTTTCGGTCCCCAATGTACGGACAGAACAGGGTAAAAAGGCTTTTGTGTACTCTGCCCCCACTGTGTGGAATACGCTGCAGAAAGACCTAGGACTTGTTGAATTAATTTTGTTGAATGCCTCTAAGTCAAAAATGAAGGAAATTGAGCTAGACTCTCTAAGATGTCAGTGTTTTTAATAGGTTTTTTTCCTGGTTACAGAAATGGGTCTATTTAGGATTGTTGCAGTGTGAATTGATTTGCTTTATTTTTTAGTGATATTTTAATTTTGTCCCTGTGTGTTTTGTCTGTAACTGTTTGTCTGTAACTGTGGTTCATTGTGCTGCTGCCTGTCTTGGCCAGGTCACCTTTGAAAAATAGATTTTTAATCTCAATAGGTTATTTTCCTGGTTAAATAAAGGTTAAATAAAAAATGGCAACAAGTTATTACTACATTTCAAATGTTAGCAGGACAGGACTGTTTGGCTGCGACATCCTCTATGGTAGTAAGTCAACCATTTTTAAAGTGGCATCAGTTCTCACGTGATGACCTACTATGTACATTATGAGCAACACTCATCATTTACCGGTGTATTTGGAGGAGAACATGACGACAAAGGGCTCTCTGCTGAAGATGTCTGTCCTGTCGTTGTAGGTGTAGTTTTTAACCACGGACACAGTCTGCTCCCTGAACAGGAAAGATACACATTTTTACTTATGATACTTTTACATCAGTAGGATCTTTAAAGGTGCTACGAGAAAACTTTTAAATATTTCTGTAACAGTCACTTTTTTCCTCTGGTGATCATGAATGACATATAACAGCAAACATGACCATCAATGCAAAGAATTATATTTTTTATAATTTTCTTAATGCCTTTGTCATGGATACACTCACCCAGGAACAATAGCTGGTATGGTAAAAACACTACTGCTTTTGTCCAAAGGGGGTGCAAGAATGAATCCAAACTGAAAGTCCCTCAGAGCACCTTTAATGCTCTACATCAGGGGTGGGCAATTAATTTCCCCAAAGGGCCACATCAGAATCAGGGACTTTTGTGGAGGGCCGGACCAAAAGGCTCAACTCAATTCTGGTCAATATTAGTCGTATCTTTTTATAAAAAGAAGTAAAGTATATGGTTTTGATAAGCTGCAGTAAATGATATGGCAAAGAAAAAGCCATAAAAAGCATTGAAAATTATACCACTTAATCAACATTTACCATAGCAATTGTGAACAAAATGTGCAAGAAGCAGGGGAACCTTGGCCATACTTCCCAACATAGAGACCTGTTATTCCGAAACCAAAGTGTGGGGTTTGGGGTTCACCCGAAGAAAATTTAATATCAGACAAGTGAACGTACAAGCAGGTTGTCTGTCTGATATTATCGCCCCCCTGCCCCTTCCCCGAGCACCGATCCCCGAGTGCGGAGGTTGACTGTGTAGCTTGCTCTGAGTCACTTTTTTTCAGCGCGCAGCGCACGGCAGTGCACTTAAACAGCGCACATACAAGCTTCTTCTCCTTTTTTTGAATTGCGACACCCAGTGAAGAGTAAGCTGCATGCGCAAAATATAAACTCGCCCTCAAAATAAAAGCAATGCCGTTGTATTCCATGCATGATTTAAACTTATTTACGTTTGATTCTTAATTTTCCATTGACCTCACGCGGGCCAATCAGAGACAGCCAGCGGGCCGGATGTGGCCCACGGGCCACACAATGCCCAGGTCTGCTCTACATGCTATTTTACTTGTATTTATTTATACAAGAATTGGATCTTATAGTGATCAGAGGAAAGAGAAAGACGAAAATAAAGCTCTAAAAAAGAGAAATATTTCCGTTTTTGGTTTGCTGATGTGGGGCTGGTTTTTCCTTTGTGCGTACCTGTAGAGGAAGAGATATCTCTCCTTATAGGTCGTGCGACCCAGACGCTCACTGACGACGTGACGGTACCTGAACAGATTGTTACCTCTGGGAAAACACACACACACACAGACATATATTTATACAGTGAAAGACATTGTTTTTATAATTTATCGTAAATCATAATGAGCTACATGACTCAATATTATTCTACAAACTTCACCACATTGTGTGTGTGTGTGTGTGTGTGTAATGATGCAGTGTATTCTCTAATTGAGGTGTGCGGGTAGTCTCACTTGTTGACATGCGCCATGAGTCTTTTGGTTGCAGACAAATCGTAGTCTCTGACCTCCTGGATGAGTATGACGTCATAGCGGTGGACAATCTGAAAACCAAAAATCAACAAATAGTCACGTTATTCTTTTTCCCAGCATAAATACACAGTCTGTGTCCATTATTGTTCATTATTATTGGTCTGTGTCCATTATGGTACATTTAGTGAAGGGGCACTCCACTAACTTTACACATAAAAGCTCACTGGTCAATGGGAAGTACTTGTCAGCCTGTGCACAGTTGTAGAATGACTCCTGTGTCTATGGAGGAGAATAATGTCCTCTGGGTTATAAACTGGGGACATGGGATTTGAGAGTCATGGGCATTTACCATGCAAGGAGGGTCTGAAGAAATTCTCAAATGTTTAATGATGCATTGTGGGAAATGTAGGCTCTGGTTTTTGCAGCTTGACCTATAAGGACTTAAATTGAAAGCAGCCTATTCTCTATGGAGGTGAAACACAAGCATAGCTGGAGTGCCCCTCTGCACAATACAATATTCAAACTAAAGTTGATCCATTATTATATTTCCTAATGTGCTACCAACCTATTTCAATGGAAGGGATGCCAAATATCCGTCATGCATATCTCCTTTATTTCAAATATTAGGTATTTGTGATGAGATACAGTCTAATAAAACATAAACAATGGATGCATGAATTCAGTTTCAGACCGTGCTGATGATGTTCATCAGAGTTGCGTCGGAGGACTTCTTGTCTCCAAATGACTTGATGTTGAAGGCACCAATCAGCAGAGAGGAGGACAGATGCAGCAGGGCCAAAAGCAGCCCCAGAGCACATAGCAAACGCATCCTGCACAACAGAGGTTAAGACAAAAAACCTTTTAAAAAAACACCACTAACGACATGACTGTTACAGCAATTTAGAATTAGAATCCCAAATCTTGATTATTTGACACAGAGACAGTTAGCGTGGTGTAATAGTATTTGACTTTAAAGAGAAATGGAATGAAATATGTCACGCTAAACGACAGAGGTGTGTAGTATATTGTTTTTAACAATTCCTCCATATTACTTGTGCTGTTTTTATGTGTGTAAAGAAGAGTCAAGAGGTGCATATCTACCTGCTTTTTGTGAGTCTCAGCGGTTGGAGAAGTTGGACCTGTTACAAGCAGAGAACAGAGCCTTTGCTTGTGTGGAAGGGCTACAGGCAGATTTTCTGATCGCATTGACCGATAGTGTCTCTCGTAAGGTTTTTATTTACCTGTAAGAACATGTGACCAGGTCTGGCTGGGGAGGGGTGGAGAGAGGAAGTGTGTTGTGTGATGGAGGTCCTCAGTGCAAAGGAATTTTTGTTCATTAGGGCTTGTTAATATTGATATGAATGATTACTAATACACCTATTGCCTGTCTTTTGGTTCTCCCTCCTACAAGGTAAAACTGTTAACAGAGTTTAATTTGCCTTATAGATTGTATAATATTTTAATGCTTAATTAAAAAATGTAATTCATGCTTTCTGCTGTGAACTTTGTCCCTGTCAACTTAACAGCCCCAAAGATTTTGGCTAACTTGCTCATTTTCTCACAAGGAGAGGAGTCAGGATGGCCTTGAGGAGAAAAGAGACTCCCTATATTTTCCAATGCAGATAAGAAAAACATTTGCTGATAATATTCTGGGAACAGTGTAATTAAAAGTCATCCCTTCTCCTATTGCCAGGTATAACCTTACACACAAACCTAGTGTGTTCGCATACACATTGTTCATACATAAAGGCTTGTGCTGTTCATTTTGTGGTCTCAATTCATGTATGTACCCTTGCTTAAGCTCGCAAGTAAAAATCTACCAGACTTTGAAAATGCCTGACTCATCTCTTTATTTAAAACACTTGGGTTTTTGATAAGAGAATTCCTGTAACAAAAACACATGGGCCAACATGGATTAAGCCATTGTACTTTCAATGGACAATCACCATTCAAAATGTTATTTAGTCCAGGACTAGGCCTAATCTACAGTGGAGGAAATAAGTATTTGATCCCTCACTGATTTTGTAAGTTTGCACACTTACAATGAAATGAACGGTCTATAATTTTAATGCTAGGCTTATTTTAACAGTGATAGACAGAATATCAAAAAGAAAATCCAGAAAATCACATAAAAAAATATATAAATTATTTTGCATTTCATTGAGTGAAATAAGTATTTGATCCCCTATCAAAACATTGCTTAGTACTTGGTGGAGAAACCCTTGTTGGCAACTACAGAGGTCAGGCGTGTCTTGTAGTTGATGACCAGGTTCGCACACAGCTCAGGAGGATATTTGGACCACACCTCTTTGCAGATCCTCTCCTAATCTTTAAGGTTTTGAGGCTGTCACTTGAGCTCCCTCCACAGATCTATTGGATTAAGGTCCGGAGACTGGATAGGCCACTCCATGACCTTAATGTGTTTCTTATTGAGCCACTCCCTTGTTGCCTTTGCTGTATTTTTAGGGTCATTGACGTGCTGGAAGACCCATCCATGACCCATTTTTACAGACCTGGCTGAGAGAAAGAGGTTGTCACCTAGTATTTCATGGTACATGGCCCCATCCATATTTCCTTTGATGCAGTGAAGTCCACCTGTCCCCTTAGCAGATAAACACCCCCAAAGCATAATGCTTCAACCTCCATGCTTGACTTTGGGGATGGTGTTCTTGGGGTCATAGTCAGAATTCCTCTTCCTCCAAGCATCGCGAGTGACTATGATACCAAATAACTTGATTTTGTTCTAATCTGACCACATCACCTTCTCCCAAGCATTCTCTGAGTTGTTCAGGTGGCAAACTTCAGACAGTTCTGTACATGTCCCTTCATGAGCAGGGGGACCTTACGGGCACTACAGGATTTCAATCCATTACGGCATAGTGTGTTACCAATGGTTTTCTTGGTGACTGTGGTCCCAGCTGCTTTGGGATCATAAACAGGCTCCTCCCGTGTAGATCTGGGCTGATCCCTCACCTTTCTCATGATCATTGATACCCCACGAGGTGAGATCTTGCATTGAGCCCCAGACAGAGGGAGATTGATGGTCAATTTGTGTTTCTTTCATTTTCGAAAAATCGCACCAACAGTTGTCTCCTTCTCACCCAGCTTCTCACCAATGGTCTTGTAGTCTGTTCCGGCCTTGTGCAGGTCTACAATCTTGTCCCTGATGTCCTCAGAGAGCTCTTTGGTCTTGCCCATGATGGAGATGTTGGAGTTTGATTGATTGACTCTGTGGACAGGTGTATTTTATACAGGTAACAACTTAGAGACAGGTGTGTTTTATACAGGAAACTAGTTGAGATTAGGAATACTTTTTTAAAGCATGAGGACTAATCTGTGGGAGCCAGAATTCTTTATGGTTGGTAGGGGATCAAATACTTATTTCACTCAATGAAATGCAAAATTATTTATATCTTTTTTCTAATGTGATTTTCTGGATTTTCTTTTTTATATTCTGCCTATCACTGTTAAAAGAAACCTAGCTTGAAAATGATAGACCGCTCATTTCTTTGTAAGGGGGCAAATTTACAAAATCGGTGAGGGATCAAATACTTATTCCCTCCACTGTATGTCTGAGAAACTGGCCCATTGTAGCCTATGTTACTTTAGGAGTAGCATTTACATATAGGCCTAATACTTTTCTAATGTCAGTGTTTAAAATTGTACTACACAGTAGGCTATAATGTTTATTAACTTCTCATTCTTATATTATTGTTGGATTTGTATTGTTGGCTTTAACTTGTGGCACTAAGCACATATAGGCCCTATGTGCTTATATTGTTGGAAACCACAAGTTAGCCATCTTAGGGGCAAAATAGCCAGGAGTAGGCTATTTCAATACTTTGGAAATCTGTAACCCAGGGTTACATAACACCTTTTAATTTAATCAGAATTTAATCAAAACCCAGTAGAATAGTTGTTACTTGTCAGAGGGAAATACATGGTTTGTGTATATTGTCGCTTTAAATAGTGACACAAAAAGTGATAGACATATATAAGAGAAAAGTATTGCAAATATGTGCATTTATTTTATGGTTTTCTGATTTAATATGGTGTGATTTGTTTAATCACCTGCCAATTAAAGTAATCGCATGGCAACTGTTTGGCTCAGTAGCCAATAAGAAATTAGACCCTCCTCTTCTAACCGTCAGTAGACGGCAGCTACCGCGCTACGGTGATTCATCCTTTTCGGGACGAGCCACAGAGAGAAAGACCGTCAGCAACTATTTTTAAACAGTTGGCTACACAAAACAGAGATCCCCCCCTCACTAAAAGTCCCGGAGAGCCCGCACATCGATTTCGAAACCATTGGTGAGTCTCCAGGTGTAAAAATTAGATTTAGAATTGTGTTTTTAGTGTGGTAAATAACACGCTAACTAGACGCTACTAGCTGCTAACTAGCCGCGGCTAACGCTGTTTGCTAACGTTCTAGCATAGCACGCAGTGACACTGCACTTGGCGTGCCGTGACTGAGCTAGGGGAGGGGATGTGAGGCCCGTTGCTGGGGCTGCGGTCTGCTGGCCGGACTGTAGGTTTAGCGGTGGGTTGAGCATTTCTTCCACTGTGATGCTGCTGGCTGTGTTTATTTGCCTTATGGTGAAAAACAATATGAGCTGTAAAGCTGTGAGTTAAAGGTGCTAGCTTTGAAATGATAAATTCTTCTAGTGACCAATCTATAGCTTGCTGAGTATATAACAGAATGAAAATACAATTTAAATGGGTTTTTGGAGTGTTTTATTTGAACAGATTTAAATAGAGAGTTAAAAGTGTCAATCATTTATGTTTTACACTGTGTTAAGTTACCTAGAATATGATATGACTTATAGAAAAGTGACTGAAATGTATAATTAGATAGACAGACTACTAATTAGTCTTTTGGCTTTGTTGTCAAGGCCGGGTTTTTTGTGTGGATCGAAAAAAAAATAATATTGAAACCCTGGAACGTCTGCATCCTTCTCGCCCTCCCTGGAGTCCCGCAGCGGTGTGCAGACTGGCGAGCTACCCCATCAGAGCGACCCTTTTGGACCCAGAATAAGGCAACTTCTTTCTTCAGCATTGTAGTGACCAGAGTCGAGGTGTGGGGAAACACTTACAAAGGTAAATTGCACCCCTTGGAGATTCTTCAAAAAAAGGCAATAAGAATTATATACCAAGCCAATTACAGGGCACACACTAATAACTTCTTTATTGAAGGTAGAATTCTCAAATTACGTGACGTGGTAAATTACCACACTGTACAAATGATTTACAAGGCTTCAAAAAAAGCCTTCCTGTCAGTTTACAAGTAATGTTTGAAGAAAGAGGAGTTTCGCATGATTTAAGAAGAAAAAGAAAATTCACTGAGAAAAATATACGGACCACACTTAAATCATTTTCGATTTCTGTAAAGGGTATTAAATTATGGAATGAACTTGATGAAGATGTCACAGGGAGTTGCAGTTTGCGCAATTTAAAAAAAAAAATATGTCTCAAATTATGGAAAATTACAGACTGAAAGCTGAGCACATTGGGCTTACTAATAAGCTGAGCACAAGGTGAATGTCACTATCATAACATTATTGTAACGAATAATAGAGGTCAGCAGACAGACTTGTATGGTTTTGAATACTTTTGCAGATGTGTCAATGAATAATGAGAATGGAAATTGACTGTGTATTGGACTGCAGCTGCTTAACAAAAAAAAATTGCAAAATCATCAAAAACAAAACAACAACAAAATTGTGTTTTTTCTTTTTTCTTTTTCTGTAACAGTAAATGTGTATCTGTGTATATGAATCTGAATCTGATGAAAATGGGGGCGGGACCTGATAAGCCTTTGGCTTCTTCCGTTACCCTTCGGACAACACAAAGTATGATGTGAAAGAGATAATTGTGTATTGTGTGGAATTGTCCGAAAGAATAATAAATAAAATAAAATATAATAACATTTTTAAAAACTAAACATTTTCTACATGGTTTTCTATTCTTATTTGGAGCAACTGTAACAAGCCGAATTTCCTGCCTGGGGATCAATAAAGTATTTTTGATTCTGACTCGGTTAGTAAAATGCTGGTTATCCAGCCAGAAATCTCAGAAAGAAAGATAATTTTACTTATTGCTATGTCTTTCAGAAGCCAAATATACACGTTTTCTCTCAAACAAACTGTATGGACCATTGTATTGGACATAGTTAAAGCAGGTGTAAAACGTGTAAACAGTGTGTAGAGTGCACACCATCTGTAGACACATCGTAGGTACATCCAGGTAGGGCTGGCCCGAATACCATTTTTCAGGCTCCGAATATTCGTTGGTTTTTCCGAACGAATATCCGGATATTCGGTCCAGAAAAACACACCATCAAAAACAACATTAATAAAAAAAAAATTAAAAAAAACGTTAATAATCCCCATATACTCCCTGGAACCGATTTTGACAATATCTGCATATTATTTTGTTGAAGATTTAATAGCTTTTGAACGTTAATTAAGTTAATTAAATTGGCCTAAGTAAGTTGGAGTTCCTTACTTTTTCCCCGTGGACGCGAACAGCTGTCCAAATCAGCTGTCCTCTCTGCGATCTCAGCCCTTACGTAACGGGAGCTTTTCAATTCATCCTGGAATGTGCATCTTTGTTTTCAGGGAATTTGTACAATAAATCCATAACAAGTACCGAATTATTGATTGTCTTTTGTGTCCATATTATATCCATTATATTGACCGGGTATTGCCAAGACGTTCACGCTCTGCAGCAAGCCAGTCACAGTTTATGGGTGCGGTGCTGTAGGCTACGTAAACATACAGCTAAGCTAAGGTTAGCATTTAGCTAAGCATTACTTTTCCTCCCGAGATCCCGCTAATGTTGTGTTATAAAGTTAAGGGAAACAAGTTATCTATTCTTCCTCCACCTCTCTCGCTTCTCTGCTTGGTGTCGCTTATAGTTTGCAACCCTCGCTCTGGTAACGTCACGTAGCATACAGCTGGTGTATCACCGTGTATCACCGGCTTTGAAAACTTTCAGCAGCCAACTAGGTCAAAGTTCAAAGGTGGTTCTGCCGTTCCAAATGGATCCAGTAGATGGCACCATTGTATAATGCGAGACCTACTGGACAATCAAGTCGCCCAGTTACAACAACAATCACACCAGTCATTACATTTTCTCAACATTTTTTTATTTATTGAACAAACAAGTAAGAACAAACATAACATTATTAAGTATAGGAAAACGAATAGGCAGGCTATGGCTTCAAATAAAAGTATATCCTAAACAAAAAAATAAATAGATCAATATAATGTCTGACAGACATTAAAAATTAAATTAAATTAAATTAAATTACAGTAGTTGGAAATGAATGCTCATGTTAAAACAAATTGACATTGTCACCATAAAAAAAAACAATCAGACAATATCAAAAAATAAAAGTCTATAGGCCTACCCATCAGTTTCTGTCCAAAAATAAGCTATAAATAAAAACAGCCCTACAGTCTAAAAAATAACCCTGTAATGTTGGTGGCTTCAGAAATTAAACAAAAAACACAGGCCTGATGTCAGGCAACAACTTTCTCTTAATCAGCTATTTATCTCTTGAAGAATCAGCTATTTATCTCAAAGTTTTTACTTCACACACGCTTCAGGTTGTGGGCCAGGAACACAAGTGTGTCAACATTTTCTGGCAGAAGTGCATTTCTGGTTTTATTTACAATGTACCCTGCCTTGGAAAAGATTCTTTCCGACGGCGTTGAGGTAGCTGGTATGCAAAGGCAGTGTTTGGCTGCCAATGCAAGTTTAGGGTAGCGGTCTGAATTATTTTTCCACCATGCAAGTGGGCCGGAGCTGAACTTGCTTTTGTCGCTCAAATATTGCTCCATTTCCTGCTTTGCACTGTCGCTGTCATCGATATCCTCCTTCTCCTCGTCATCATCAGACAGCAGCATGGCTATCTCCCTTTCCTTCCCAGTCTTCATTTTCTTCTGTGGTGATGCGGCTGCCGTTTCTTCTTCTGAGTTGTCCTCTGCAAGGGCCTGCCCTTCGTCTGCAACCTCCAGGCCGGCTGTTCTTTGGTGCAGATGTCTTGCCAATTGAACAACCTCAATGTACACTAGATCCTTTTTCTCGTCATCCAGGAACTTGAGGCTCTTGAATCGTGGATCAAGTGCTGCTGAGATGAGGTAAACACTGTTGGGCTCCAACTTGGCCAGTTTCCACCTTGTGTCGATCTCATTGACAAGTGTGCTTTTGAGTGCTCTGATTGCAGGGCTGTCAGCATCCAGTGGTGTCAGGTGACGCTTTTTAATATTGGTGAGCATCGGCACGACAGATGAAAGGGACACATTTTCCTCACGTGACAGCAGTTCGGTTAGAGTGATTAATGGCCCCAACACTTCGGCAGTATCCTGGGCCAGATTCCACTGGTCTGATGTCAGGTCCAGGGTTCGGTCACCTTTCTTTGTGACGATGGGGTCAGACAGCACTGCTGTCACTGGCCATCTCTGCTCTACCAGCCTTTCCAGCATGGAATGTGTGGAATTCCACCGTGTTGACACATCCTGAATGAGCTTGTGCTCAATTACATTTTGTTGCTTTTGCTTTTCATTCAGGGCTGCGGTTGCTTTTGCACTTTTTCTAAAGTGACTGACCAGATTCCTGCCAGCGCTCACTGTCCGTCGTATCTGATCCTGCTTTACAGCTGTGTTCACGCACAGCTGCAGTGTGTGTCCAGAACAACGCACTCCCTGGACTTTTCCCCACTTCTCCGGCTGTTTGCGCAGAGTTTCTGTACACAGCGTCATGTTGCTCGCGTTGTCATGAACAATGGCTACTCTTTTAAAATTGGGGATTTCAAAGGAGTCAACCACCTCTCCAAGCCGGTGTGCAATATTTTCTCCTGTGTGGCTTTCCTCCATCTCTTTTGTTTCCAGCACATACGCCTGGAGCTCCCAGTCTGCATTAATGAAATGCGCAGTGACTGCCATGTATGCCTCCATACCGATCGAAGTCCAAATGTCTGTTGTGAAACTGACTGCTGTAGTACTAGCAATCTGTGCTAACACTTGGCCCCTCAGTTTGTTGTGCTTAAGTGTGAGGGCTTCTGAGATAGTTGAACGTTTGGGGATGGTGTATCCAGGCTCCAACAACGTAACTAATCTTTTGAAACCCTCGCCTTCGATTATGTTGATGGGCCTCATGTCCATGGCTACAAATTCTACCACTTTGTCTGTTATATCTCTCTTTCTTTTGTCGGAGATTGGCTTCTCAAACTCAAGGGTCCTCTGGGTAGCTTTTGTGGTCGATGTCGATGGTTGCGACGATGTCCGAGCCTGAGGATGGACCTATGAGATGATAATAATTTGTTAGGAAATTCTAATTAAAGTATACAGTATAGGATTATTAAATATGTATTAATGAGCCCTAACCCATTTTTGAGCATAGTTGGTTTGCCTGGAGTTAATATCTAATAAAGCAGTATAAAAAAATTCTAGACTATCTGGGCTATAGTATATGTGCAGCAGTGATGTGATGTCATTGTTATAATAGGCCTAATAAGCATTTTACTAAATTTGTATTTTCCAATTTTATTTTCTCTAAAGTATACACATTTACCCTCTCACAATGATGGACTCTCCCAAAGGGTCATTTTATCACATTTAGCATCAAAGCTAACTGAATCAACTATCAAACATGTATTAATTAAGGACATAGGACATTCTTGGATCTAAGGGTGGGTTTATTTATTGCATAAAGACCCCGAAAATAAGCACAAGTTCCAAGCTGGATAAAAAAGCTTCTGTAAGGACTACAATCGCATAGGGACTTTAAGCAACGACGGTTGAGAGGACGGCTACGGCGGTCGAGTAGAATTTTGAGCATTCGAGAATTTATGTCATCACCTCCTATCGCTGTAGTCAGAGCGAGTCAGAGCCGCCCGTAGTCCGTCTGTTTACAACGGCAGAATGGGTTTTTGACGTTGTGAGCGCTACACCAACTGCAGCAAGTAGCCGGTCTAAGTGTTGCTAGGTGATAGTGGAGCCCGTTGGAATCTTTCCCTGGCGCCGTAGCCGTCCCTAAAACACCGCTGCTTAAAGTCCCTAATGGCGGCAACGGAACCACACGGCCGTTAGCTTCACGCAGCCGACAACGGCATGTTTTTACTACTTACGGGTCAAAAGTTATTTAATAATTTATTAACCTACACACGTGTGCTGCCCTGTACAGTAGCGCGGGCTCATATAGTTTTAGTTATCAAGCTATTAAAAGTTTTTTTCAAGGCTGTGTCAACAAATAAGCTAGTTAGGCCACATCTGCATAATAGGCTACTTACATGTTTGAGGTGATTCTTCAAAGTTGTCGTTCCTCCATGATATGCCAATTTTCGGTCGCAAATTTGGCACTGAGCATGCTGTCGATCATTGGACAATTGGAAATGTTCCCAAACGGTAGATTTTTTGGGCATTTTGAACAAGCTCGTTCAATGTCTACAAGCAAGTGCGCTCACTGCCCTGCGCACGGAGGTGAAGTAATGGATGCGCTATGACACTTAGTGATGTAATATCCTCCTAAATGAGCAATACTACTACTACAATATTACTAACTTTTATATCCAAATATAAAATTATTTGATGACATTAATATATATATATATATATACTAGCTTCTTGCAAAAAAAATTGTTGGGCAAAAAAAAAAAAAAAAAAAAAAAAACGAAGCTCCGGATACTAATTTAAGCTCCGGATATTAATTTTCCGAACGAGTATTCGAATATTCGGATTATTCGGGCCAGCCCTACATCCAGGGCAGTCATTCACCAGTGTAGGCTTAACTCAGCAACCACACAGCAAACAATGTCATACTCAGAAAACTAACAATTTATTCAGGCATATATTGGGTCCTTTTCATGACACAGCTAATTGTAGATGGACATATAGGCTGAGATGTTGTATGGAATGTAAAGCCCACTGAGGCAAATGTCTATTTGTGATATTGGTCTATACAAATAAAACTGATTTGATTTAGATGGTTGTTGGCCACCTTCTGTCTTGTCTCATCATTTAATATGTACCAAGTATTTGAAAAGGACTTACAGTCTAATTCATTTCTAAAGTTAATGTGTAACCCCTTATCTCCTGTGCATCTTCCCTTGTATCTGTAGAAGGATGCACACCAAGTTTTTAATTTGTTCGCTGTATATATAAAATATTTACACTGTTATTTGTGGTCGTATCTGTGATGGAAGTTCTGTTAAGGTTGGAGGTCAACTCAGGTGGAAGAATATTTCAGGAGACTTGGATTTAATATGAAGCAATATTTATTACAGACTTGGCCTAGGAGAACCGGACTGCAACTCTCGTGACTTGCACTTCAATTCTGACAAACTCATGCTTAGAGCTGTGTTTTAACGTCGTGCTATCTCTACCACCTCCCCGGCTCGGGCACCAAGCGTACCACTGTTTTGGTTCAGAGCTGAACACAGTGAACCATAACATTCTGGAGTCTAAGGAGATGAGACTTTATCTATACAACTGACCTAAGTGTCTCCTAACAGGCTCCAAGGCTGACCTAGAGTCTGAGAGACAGACACACAAGATAGGCATATATGGCCTATTAATCTTTCCCATTAATATTACAACTAAAGACCCAAAATTCCCTCACAGTATCTATCAATTTAAGTTGTTCTTGTGGTCGGAATATGTCACTAACTGTAATCAACTTTAAATTATTTCAAATATTGCTGACTTTGTTTACATACAGTGCTGCTTGAAAGTTTGTGAACCCCTTGAGCCTTTTGGAATTTTATTTACACTCAACAAAAATATAAACGCAACACTTTTGTTTTTGCTCCCATTTTTCATGAGATGGACTTAAAGATCTAAAATTCATTCCAGATACACAATTGTACCATTTCTCTCAAACATTGTTCACAAATCTGTCTAAATGTGTGATAGTGAGCACTTCTGCTTTGTTGAGATAATCCATCCCACCTCACAGGTGTGCCACATCAAGATGCTGATCTGACATCATGATTAGTGCACAGGTGTGCCTTAGACTGTCCACAATAAAAGGCCACCCTGAAATGTGCAGTTTTGTCTCACAGCAAAATGCCACAGATGCCACAAGCATTGAGGGAGCGTGCAATTGGCATGCTGACAGCAGGAATGTCAACCAGATCTGTTGATTGTGCATTGAATGTTCATTTCCCCACCATAAGCCGTCTCCAGCAACTTCGCACAGCCGTTGAAGAGGAGTGGACCAACATTCCACAGGCCACAATTGACAATCTGATAAACTCTATGCGAAGAAGATGTGTTGCACTGCATGAGGCAAATGGTGGTCACACCAGATACTGACTGGTTCTGAGTCCCCAGACCCCCAATAAAGCAAAAAAATGCACATTTCAGAGTGGCCTTTTATTGTGGACAGTCTAAGGCACACCTGTGCACTAATCATGATGTCAGATCAGCATCTTGATGTGGCACACCTGCGAGGTGGGATGGATTATCTCAGCAAAGCAGAAGTGCTCACTATCACACATTTAGACAGATTTGTGAACAATGTTTGAGAGAAATGGTACAATTGTGTATCTGGAATGAATTTTAGATCTTTAAATCCATCTCATGAAAAATGGGAGCAAAAACAAAAGTGTTACGTTTATATTTTTGTTGAGTGTATTTTAACCATTATTAATTAATTATTCATTATTTACCTAGTAACACATTCCAAGGAGCAGAATGCACTTGAGTTTGCTGCTTCAAACGTTGAGAATATGACAAATATCAGAACGATGGTCTCGGTTACTCTGGATAAACATTGCTCTTGTGTTTAGTAGAAAGTGTAGTAACATTCTTGTAATGCTGCCCGCCATGAATAGCATTTTAATTTTTTTACAAATTTTAAGTGTTACTTAGTTTTCTACAGGGAAACAAGGTGTGTGATCAAAGGGTATTGATCTGGGAACCAAAATATAATTTAAACTAGATACTTTCTTTAACTCACAGGTATGTTCCTATATTGTGTGGTAAGGTACAATTTAATACACAACAATGTGGCATTTGGAAGGAGTGCACACAGCCCAGATGCCTGCAAATTAAAATTAGCGTTACAGTTAATCTCGTAGTTATGTTTACAATAGGTTTTTATTTTTTTTCCTCGCGCCTGTTCCAAGAAAAAAGATTTGCAATTCAATTATTTGGCAAAATTGGTTTATTTTGGTCTAGTTCCATGGGGGTTACCCACCCCCCCCCCCCTCCCCCCACTGAACAATCACATTTCATGTCCAGCCTGCAGGCCATGTGGAACAGTTGAGGGAGTCATGGATTCAGGCGGCAGCAGGAGCCTTGACAATCAAGTTCACTTCCACGGGGAAATGGTCACTGACTGCGTACGCCTGTGTGACATAGAGCAAAGATTGTAGAACGTTTGGATTCCTGCTTGGCGTACAGAAGATTGCTTCATGACACATATGAGTAGGTACTGTTAAACTGAATAGGCCATCACTTCCCACCAAAGGACTAAGGACAGTACACAGCAGCACATAACCCTTTGGAAAACAACTTATTGTCACTTCTTCATAAACTAGCTATAATGAGTTAATCAGTGACCTTTAAAGCTGTTATTCTTTGGACTTTGTCACCGGTAGATTCATATTTAGCACACAGACATTAGGATCAATATTCTCCTCTAACTCTTCACCACTAAAATAAATAAACAATATTCCAAAATGTCCAACTGTTCCGGTGTCTTGTTGACAGTTTGTTGGACCTCTGCCTACAACAATAACAACAGTGATGTCACAATGCACTGACCACACCCCCTGAGTACAGTCCTTCATCACTGCTGCAAGGTGAAAACATGGCCGGTGTTAATTGCTCTTTATTCTACTAAATTATTCTTTATGAAGGGAAATATCAAGGAGCATTTAAACTTGAGTTATTTTTTTTACCAGACTTTGGCTGAGACTCATGTCCGCCATGTAGTCATAGATCTTGGCACTGCCGTGCACCACTCCCTCCATCATGTCAGTAGTGACCACAATCCTGCAAAAACAGGAAGAGGGATGGAATTAAATAGTGCCTGTGTGTGTGTGTGTGTGTGTGTGTGTGTGAGTGAGTGTGTGTGTATGATTGTGTACCTGTCGTAAGGGCAGTCGGAGTTTGACACCGTTGTGTCGGCGTCGTCGGTGATCAGCCAATGGAAGCTCTTGTCGGTGAAGAGGCGGATCTTTGGCCAATCAGAACGCGTCACATAACTGCAACCTGCGTTGAAGTCACCCAGCAGCAGAATGTCCTGTATGAGAAAGGGAGAGTGCAATGGTTTATCCACTCTGATCCCCATCTATCCATCCATCCATCTATCTATATATCCACCCATATATCTATCTATCTATCTATCTATCTATCTATCTATCTATCTATCTGTCTATCTGTCTGTCTGTCTGTCTGTCTGTCTGTCTGTCTGTCTGTCTGTCTGTCTGTCTGTCTGTCTGTCTGTCTGTCTGTCTGTCTGTCTGTCTGTCTGTCTGTCTGTCTGACTGAATGTGTGTCTGTCAGTCTGTCTATCTATCTTACTAACTGTCTATCTGTCTGTGTCTGTCTGTGTGTCACTGTCTATCTAACTATCTTTGCACATTTTCCCCCTAAATAATAATTAAGAGAATTTTACATTGGTGTTCCAGCGGTTGCGGACATCAGCCACCACATCATAGAGAGCATTGACTTCCACCACAGCAGAGTCTGGAGAGGTGTGCTGTGGGATCAGGACAAATTTCTCCGAAGCTGGAACATATAGGGAGGGAGGAAGGAGGAGTGAATGGCAACAAGTTATTACTACATTTCAAATGTTTGCAGGACAGGACTGTTTGGCTGCGACATCCTCTATGGTAGTAAGTCAACCATTTTTAAAGTGGCATCAGTTCTCACGTGATGACCTACTATGTACATTATGAGCAACACTCATCATTCACCGGTGTATTTGGAGGAGAACATGACGACAAAGGGCTCTCTGCTGAAGATGTCTGTCCTGTCGTTGTAGGTGTAGTTTTTAACCACGGACACAGTCTGCTCCCTGAACAGGAAAGATACACATTTTTACTGATGATACTTTTACATCAGTAGGATCTTTAAAGGTGATATGAGAAAACTTTTTAATATTTCTGAAACAGTCACATTTTTCCTCTGGTGATCATGAATGACATATAACAGCAAACATGACCATCAATGCAAAGAATTATATTTTTTATAGTTTTCTTAATGCCTTTGTCATGGATACACTCACCCAGGAACAATAGCTGGTATGTTAAAATCACTACTGCTTTTGTCCAAAGGCGGTGCAAGAATGAATCCAAACTGAAAGTCCCTCAGAGCACCTTTAATGCTCTACATGCTACTTCACTTGTATTTACACAAGAAATGGATCTTATAGTGATCAGAGGAAAGAGAAAGCGCAGAGCTGACGAAAATAAAGCTCTAAAAAAGAGAAATATTTCCGTTTTTGGTTTGCTGATGTGGGGCTGGTTTTGCCTTTGTGCGTACCTGTAGAGGAAGAGATATCTCTCCTTATAGGTCGAGCGACCCAGAGGCTCACTGACGACGTGACCGTACCTGAACTGATTGGTACCTCTGGGAAAACACACACACACACATATATATATTTATACAGTGAAAGGCATTGTTTTTATAATTTATCACAGGGGTGTCCAAACTACGGCCCGCGGGTCCAACTGCGGCCCGCGGCCCGCTTTTTATTGGCCCGCGGCCGTTTTTAAAAATATAATTTTTTTTTGCATTTCGTAGTTAAAGCGGCTACGAGTAACATTTAAATATCTTTTAAACAGCCTCATGTTTCCTCTCATAATCGTAAATTACCTTTAACAGCAAACGAGACCATCAGTGCAAAGAAAGACGTTTTTATATAGTTTGTATTGCTGCATTTGATCTGGTCGTACACCCAGTCCGATTTTCGGTTCACGCGTGCATGCTCTATGGTCACAGATTTCAGTGTGGCGCAGGAACGTGAATTGAGAAGCCTATCCCTCCTGGTGAGGGAAGGGGAGCGGGAGCCTTGTTTGAGACAGTTGTTTGTCGTCATAATGACTGATAACGGGGCTGAACCATAAAAGAAAAAAAAGAAAATGCAATGAAGAAAAGCTAAAAGGGAGAGTGATAGTCGGGCGGGAGGGCGTTGCCAAGCAACGTATACACAATTTCACGCAGCGAAACTAGACTGCAGTGTTTACTCCTAAATGAATGAGCGGTAGCCTACTAAAACAAAGTTTACTTTGCCTCACCAGCATCATCAGATGACCATTATTCATCGGAAATAGTCATTATTTACAACATAAACACATTACCTCATCGTGATCCATACTAACTGCCATCTCTCGTTCATTCGCTTTGTGTGAGGACACGGGGACTCGTTCAGCTCCGTGAGAGGTGACAATGCATCAACTCATTGCAATCAGGTGTGTTTAGCACTTACTGGCATTAGTTGATGCTGTGTCACCCATAGACTCACGGAGCCGAAAAGAGTCCGGTGCCCTCACACTTTCAACACACGGACACGCACCATATTGCTTCCTGATTATTTGACTCTTGCACTCCCTGCACGAGCTACAAAAAAACAGCTTCACGACAGCTGGCGTCGTAATAATACTACCGCTTTTGTTCAAAGGTGTCGCCAACGTGCCGACTTACTCGTAGTAGCTTTAACCCACTAGTGCAGGGGTGTCAAAACTGATTGATTGGCCCATGGCACATTTTAAAAATGTAATATACAGGCATGCAAACTCGTCACCTTTCGGCGAAATTCGCCGTTTTGAAAACAAAATTGGCCACTTGTGTGATTCGTGGAGATCCGTCGAGAAAATATTTTTTGGGGGAGGGGGGGGGGGGGGTCCGATGGCCGCACGTGAGTCCTTGTCGCGGCTGCTTATACATTCTCAATGGAGAGGCGAGCGGGCAGAGAGATGGAGAAGCGAGCGGGCAGAGAGAAGGTGCAGCGTTCTGTCAGGCGGCACGACAAGCGGGCGCACTGCACTCCCTCTGAACTTTCGCTTCCGTGCTGCTCGTCAAACGCATGCGCGCGCTCGTGGGATCCTCCGCCCGTCACTGCACACGGGGAGCCCAACGCGAAGCCGCGCTGCCAACTGACAGCGCGAGCGGAAAGTCGCCTACCATCTGAAACGGCCGAGCACGAGCCCAGAGACGAGAATTTTTCGCCAGTTGTGTTGATACATTGTATTGATATAGCCTAGCCGAAAGAAGTCCCGACGGAGTCGACTGGAAAGCCCAAAAAATACATGACTGAGGTAAGAGTACAAATTAGAGGGAAAAAAAAAGTTACATTCTGTTAACGTTAGTAGGCCTACATGTAGTCTATAGATAATTAGCCAGACATTCAGTCAGTGACAGACAGCTATGGTACAAGATAACAGCTTGAGCTATGTTTACAACATTGCTAAAATTAGCTTAACTAACTAACAATGCTTTCCTTACTTTCAGAATGAATGATTTAGAACAGAAAGATGCATTGGTAGTCAAGCAGGTGGATGCAGGCATAAAGTGCAGTTGGAACTGGTCATGGCTAAAATTAGAGGCAAAAATTGAGGTCAAAGGAGCAGAGCACACATTCCCATTAGTGGATGTCTTCAAAAAAATCAATAAAACAGGTTTGGCAAGGTGTATTCTTTGCCAAAAAGAAATTAATTATGCAAACAAGGGCAGCCATGCTTTGCTAGCACATTGCAAAACAGAACTTCACAAGAAGAAAGTCTATAATATAACTACAACGCACAGTGTGGCCCCTAGCTTTCTACCTAAGTCTGAAGCATCCACCTCAGCTTTACAGCAAGGTCCTGAGAACATCAGACAGCGAAGTCAGGCAATACTTCCCACACCCACTGTGAACCGCATAGCAAATGCAGAGGTAGGTGTAGGTAGGCCTATTAGTTCAGCACAGGCAGTGTCACTACTTGGGCATAACATATACTACCTGCTTTTCTAAATATCTTGGCATCTGGTTAGATGATAAACTCACTTTTAATTTTCATATAAAAAATCTTGTTTGTTGAATTTGTTTGAACTCGACGTCATTGAAAATGAGGGTCACCCCTCAATTGGTCTCTCGAGGATAAATAAAAGTTAAATGAAAAATGAAATTAAAAATATTTCATAATTTCTGTTCTAGGCCATGGTTCTTGGAGTGATAGCGGAGCATTCTCTCCCATTTGCTATTGCTCCAGTAATTGTTGAGCTGGCCCAGACACTTGCTTTAGACAAAGTGGCTTTGCAGGGAATAAAGCTATCTCGGACAGCGGCAGCATACAAAATGGTCCATGGCCTAGGGCGAACCTTCACTGAGAGGACCTTCTCCAACCTGAGAAGATTTCCTTTTTCCCTAAATTTGGACGAGAGTACATCAAACAACAAGAAAAAGGTTGGTCTCATATTAAATTGCAAGATACATTGCAATAGTGCTGTCAAATTATTACAATATTTATGTCATGGTCTGTCTGTCTTGTCTTGTTTTGGTGGTGTCCCTGCGTTCCTGTTTTATTTTGGTATTTCTGTCTTGTTCCTCCCCATATCCTGTCAAGTTTCCCTCCTGTTTGATTACTCCTAATGTGTTACACCTGTCCCTCGTTGCCTACCCTGTCTAGTGTGTGTGTATTTAACTCTCTGTGTTTCTTTGTTCCCTGTCTGAGCATTGTACCTGTTGGTGAGTCTGTCCCTGTATGTTTCCTGTGTTCCATGTGCCTTGACTTGACTTGTTGCCTTTTTTGCACAAACTTCTAGTTTAAATCGTATATTATAATAATTGTACATTTGATTCACAACTTTTACATTTGGTTTGATTTGAAGGTCCTCTCCATGCTCGTCAGCTACTATCATGACGACTTCAGGAAGGTGATGGTGGAGCATTTGGGGTCCCTGGAGGTCGTAAAAGTGAACGCCGCTGCCTTGGAGAAGGTGCTTCGCGACTTCTTTGCGCAAAACAAAATACCATGGAAACATCTTGTTAGCATGCTTATGGACTCATGTGCGGTCATGAGGGGCAGCAAGACCGGCCTTGAAAAAAGGATCCTGCAGCACTGTCCAACCATGCTTGATATTGATGGCGACTCCTGTCACCACATACACAACGCAGCAAAAAAGTTTACAGAGCCCTTTGACTACTACCTTGAGCAGCTGTTCAATGATCTGCAGACGGACCATCAGTGGTCTCCTGATCAGGTAAAAAGAAATGTAAAGTTTTTAATTTATTTATTCATCAGATAACTGATTTTATTTATTTTTTATACAAATCTATCTATTTAATAAGTTCTCTTTTTATCAGGTGATGTACCTCAAGGAGGTATGTCAAATTCTGAACATCCCTGCCTCCAACCCTCAGAGGGGCTTTGTATCACATCGTTGGCTCTCTGCATATGATGCTTGCATGGCAACCTACGCAATGCTGCCAGCATACAAGGTTCTCTATTTTGGATTTCTGTCTGCAGAAGACAAGGACCTTTACAAAGAACCTCTGGAAAGTATATACACAAAGTACACTGTCAATCCTACTGCAAGGGCCAGAATTAAAACCCTACATGAGGACCTCAGCCGAAAAGGTGAATTCTACTTTAAGAATTGAGTCATCTACATCATGGTTAGCTTTAACTTATTGCCACTCAAATTAATGATTCTCTTTTCACAGGCATGACACAGCAAGGGAAAGACAGGAAGAAAAGGGTCTGTCGAAAGGTGTGGCATGAGGAGACTACAACGCTACTGCAGCTCAGCGTTTACATGGGTGTATTGGCTATCCTGAAGGAATATGTTATGGTTTTCCAGGTAGGTGTATACTTTTGTTACAGATTACTGAAACTGTGTAACCAATTATGTTTCTTCCATTTAACAACAGTTTGTTTTACCTACACAGGGTAGCCAGACATTGGTGCACAAACTGCATGACAAGCAGTTTGAGCTGTTGCTGGCTTTTTTGGCTTGCTTCATAAAAGGGGAACACATAACTCAAATGTCTCCCAGGGCTCTGGGAGAGATGGTTCTGGAGGAGAACATGCTGCTGCCTACCAGGGAGTTCTATGTTGGACAGGAAGCAGACGCATTCAGGACCAGGAATCCCAATCATGCGGTTAGTACCCTGCACTATAAAAACAATTGGTACTTCACTTTTTATCCTGATAGTTTTTTTTGTTGATGTATAGTAATTGTTTTGTGGTGTACTATGTTTCAGCTGCTAGAACCATTCCTCAAACAAGTGAGAACAGCCTACACCACCACTGCTGTCTACATGCAGAAAAAACTTCCATTGTCCAGCCGGACACTGATTGCCCTGTCTTCTCTGGACCCACTTCTAAGAGGCCACTCACAGGCAACCATCCAGCTAAAGAGGTTGGGTGGAATGCTAGACCACCTTTTACCAGCTGTCAATGACATCCACAAGGAAATCCTTCTGTACAACATCGATCTTAACATGCCCACGTTCAAGGAGGGAGACAGCATGGTGGAGTGGTGGGGTCATGTCTTTGACAACGGACCTAAGTACCCAGCCCTTAGTGCAATGGTAAAATGTGCCCTCTCCATCTTTCATGGACCCAGAGTGGAATCATCTTTCAGCCTGATGAATGAAATCCTTGACCCCAGAAGTGGAAACATGAAAATATCAACATTCGGTGCCATCCAAACAGTCAAGTATACCCTCCAGTCCAGGGAGAAGACGGCTGTGGAGCTGTTCAAAAGGGAGGATGTGAGGTACGGGGAGGTGGACCGCACACTCTGTAAGAACATCCGGTCTGCAGGAAGCACTGACAAACTCCAGAGACGGCAGAATATGCTAGAAAAGCAAAGGCAGCAGATTGAGTATGGCTCCCAAGCATCAGGAAGTGCTTCCTTGAGCAAAAGGCAGAAGGCTGAGGAAGAGAAGAGAGCAAGACTGAGGCATGCTGCAAAACAGCGAAAGCGGGCCCTTGAGACACTGGTCCAGGCCAAGAAGAAAAAGAAATAGAAAAAATAGCATACTCCTATTGCCCTGTCCTCCCACCTCATGTTATTCATCTTGCAGAGTATTAACTTTGTAATAAGTTATGTATCTTGCACATAATAAATGAATACTTTGTTCGTAATTGAGCGCAATCCTGTAATTTTTTAACTTGTGACTAACCCTAATACAAAATGTGGATTTTGTAGCTTATATTTCAAAAAGAAACTCCCCGGAGTATAACCTTGGAACCCCCTAGTGGGTCTGTGATTTTCTCAGCGCACGCATCACTCACCTTTTTCACCCCGAGGCAGTTTGCATGCCTGAATATAATATGGCCCTTTTAATTTTTAAATAATTTAAATGCACTCATTATATTACAGAGAAATATGTCCCATAAAAGAAAAAGAGCACCAAGCCCATCCCAGAGGATCCTGCATGAAACATTTTTTTAATTAATATTATCATGGAAAATCCATGTGTCCTTCTCCAATAGCTTCTAATTCATCTGACACAGTGTCTCCATTTTTATTCATACAAAATTCTTCGGATTTAGCCTCTTAATTTCCCTCTCAAAGTACACCAGATTCAAGCATTTCACTTTAAAAACTTTAAAAAATCTCACGGGGGGGGGGCATACCCCGGACCCCCCTACGAGGGTCGGGATCCCGACTGGCTACTATTTTCACCCAGCTGGACATTGAACGCAAAAAAGGAAAACACTGGGTGTATCAATGGCATTTAACAAGAGAGGGGATGTGTCTGTTTAATGTGCAAGAAAAGTGTTGCCGTGAAGAAGGATTACAATTGACGAAGACACTATGAAACTAAACATCAGAGCAGCTACATGTCCTGATAAATGTGTTATTTTTGCGAAGTGGCCCGGCCCTTCGTAGATTTTTCTGTATGTGGCCCTCAGTGAAAAAAGTTTGGACACCCCTGATTTATCATAATGAGCTCCATGCAGTGTATTCTCTTCACGAGGTGTGTGGGTAGTCTCACTTGTTGACATGCTCCATGAGTCTTTTGGTTGCAGACAAATCGTAGTCTCTGACCTCCTGGATGAGTATGACGTCATAGCGGTGGACAATCTGAAAACCAAAAATCAACAAATAGTCACGTTATTCTTTTTCCCAGCATAAATACACAGTCTGTGTCCATTATTGTTCATTATCATTGGTCTGTGTCCTTTATGGTACAATTAGTGAAGGGGCACTCCACTAACTTTACACATAAAAGCTCACTGGTCAATGGGAAGTACTAGTCAGCCTGTGCACATTTGTATAATGACTCAAGTGTCTATGGAGGAGAATAATGTCCTCTGGGTTATAAACTGGGGACATGGGATTTGAGAGTCATGGGCATTTACCACGCAAGGAGGGTCTGAAGAAATTCTCAAATGTCTAATGATGCATTGTGGGAAATGTAGGCTCTGGTTTTTGCAGCTTGACCTATAAGGACTTAAATTGAAAGCAGCTTATTCTCTATGGAGGTGAAACACAAGTATAGCTGGAGTGCCCCTCTGCACAATACAATATTCAAACTAAAGTTGATCCATTATTATATTTCCTAATGTGCTACCAACCCAGGGCTGTACAGTGCGACAGTTTTGATCGCATTTGCTACTGATCACGTGCAATGATGAATACAAGTCCACTCACACCGTGCTGATGAGCAGACGCTGTGTCTTTGAAACACAGAGGAGCGCTGCACAACACTGCTTAGAGGGCTCTACATTAACACTCCAAATTCGGGTAAATGTAGTCTTAGGCAAGTAAGTTATTGAGTCCACCCTCCACTTTGGCTGGTGAAAGATGTGTGCTCGGGACCTGTGGACTTCTAGCGTCTAATAAACTTCACCAACGGTAATAACCGGAAATAGACGTCGCGCACTTAAGTTAGCGCATGTGCAAACAGAACATTTCCTGTGCGCCTTCACATTAAAAGCATGTTACTAGCCAAACGTCAGTTTACTTTTTTGAAGCCGGTAAGAACAGGAAGTTTGCGCTTCTCAGCCCTGCAGTGCGCTAATTTGAAAGGCAACTCATTCAGCTGCAGAGAGCAGTCAACAGTAGTCTATTTAAACAAAGTTTGAAATAACTGATAAGCCACTGAAGAACAACTCCCAACACATTCACAACAACCTATTTAACTTATCCTAAATTGTACCAATATGTATACTTAATTATCTAATAGGCTATATGTTTTAAAGTTAGGTTTTAATTAACAGAAGGACATTTACCAAAAATGTTTATTATTATGAATATAATAATGATATGTATATACAAAAAATACACTCAACAAAAATATAAACGCAACACTTTTGTTGTTGCTCCCATTTTTCATGAGATGGACTTAAAGATCTAAAATTCATTCCAGATACACAATATTACCATTTCTCTCAAACATTGTTCACAAATCTGTCTAAATGTGTGATAGTGAGCACTTCTGCTTTGCTGAGATAATCCATCCCACCTCACAGGTGTGCCACATCAAGATGCTGATCTGACATCATGATTAGTGCACAGGTGTGCCTTAGACTGTCCACAATAAAAGGCCACTCTGAAATGTGCATTTTTTTTTGCTTTATTGGGGGTCTGGGGACTCAGAACCAGTCAGTGTCTGGTGTGACCACCATTTGCCTCATGCAGTGCAACACATCTTCTTCGCATCGAGTTTATCAGATTGTCAATTGTGGCCTGTGGAATGTTGGTCCACTCCTCTTCAATGGCTGTGCGAAGTTGCTGGATATTAGTGGGATGTGGTGCACACTGTCGTATACGCCGGTCAAGCACATCCCAAACATGCTCAATGGGTGACATGTCCGGTGAGTATGCTGGCCATGCAAGAACTGGGACATTTTCAGCTTCCAAGAATTGTGTACAGATCCTTGCAACATGGGGCCGTGCATTATCTTGCTGAAACGTGAGGTGATGTTCATGGATGTATGGCACAACAATGGGCCTCAGGATCTCATCACGGTATCTCTGTGCATTCAAAATGCCATCAATAAAATGCACCTGTGTTCTTCGTCCATAACAGATGCCTGCCCATACCATAACCCCACCACCACCATGGGCCACTCGATCCACAACATTGACATCAGCAAAGCGCTCACCCACACGACGCCACACACGCTGTCTGCCATCTGCCCTGAACAATGTAAAACGAGATTCATCCGTGAAGAGAACACCTCTCCAACGTGCCAGACGCCATCGAATGTGAGCATTTGCCCACTCAAGTCTGTTACGGCGACAAGCTGGAGTCAGGTCAAGACCCCGATGAGGACGACGAGCATGCAGTTGAGCTTCCCTGAGATGGTTTCTGACAGTTTGTGCAGAAATTGTTTGGTTATGCAAACCAATTGTTTCAGCAGCTGTCTCAGTGGCTGGTCTCAGACGATCTTGGAGGTGAACCTGCTGGATGTGGAGGTCCTGGGCTGGTGTGGTTACACGTGGTCTGCGGTTGTGAGGCCGTTTGGATGTACTGCCATATTCTCTGAAACGCCTTTGGAGACGGCTTATGGTGGAGAAATGAACATTCAATGCACGAGCAACAGATCTGGTTGACATTCCTGCTGTCAGCATGCCAATTGCACGCTCCCTCAATGCTTGTGGCATCTGTGGCATTTTGCTGTGAGACAAAACTGCACATTTCAGGGTGGTCTTTTATTGTGGACAGTCTAAGGTACACCTGTGCACTAATCATGATGTCAGATCAGCATCTTGATGTGGCACACCTGTGAGGTGGGATGGATTATCTCAGCAAAGCAGAAATGCTCACTATCACACATTTAGACAGATTTGTGAACAATGTTTGAGAGAAATGGTAATATTGTGTATCTGGAATGAATTTTAGATCTTTAAGTCCATCTCATGAAAAATGGGAGCAAAAACAAAAGTGTTGCGTTTATATTTTTGTTGAGTGTAGATATTCATTTTATGGGGAGAAATAATTCTGAATCAGCAAAAAATTGCAATTGTTAGATTATATTATTTTGTCTAAATTACAATCAGTGCACCCCTATTCATTTTTCTACAATTATTACTGCACACACTAGGATATGACATTAATTGAGAATTTCAAATGAGACAGGCTAAAAAGGTAATTAGAGCGAAATGCATGGGTTAAGGTTATGCAAGTTTTCGATCATACTTTGTGTGCTACTGAATTTATTTTTGTGCTACTGATTTTTTTTGCTTGCTAGCACCAGTGCTACCACCTAAAAAAATAAGCGTTCAGCCCTGCAACCTATTTCAATGGAAGGGATGCCAAATATCCGTCATGCATGTCGCCTTTATTTCAAATATTAGATATTTGTGATGAGATACAGTCTAATAAAAAACATAAACAATGGATGCATGAATTCAGTTTCAGACCGTGCTGATGATGTTCATCAGAGTTGCGTTGGAGGACTTCTTGTCTCCAAATGACTTGATGTTGAAGGCACCAATCAGCAGAGAGGAGGACAGATGCAGCAGGGCCAAAAACAGCCCCAGAGCACATAGCAAACGCATCCTGCACCCTGCACAACAGAGGTTAAGACAAAAAACCTTTTAAAAAAATACCACTAACGACATGACTGACTTTTTTGTTTCCATTTTAACCTGCAATTTTTATTTTATTTGCTTCTTTTATTAGCTTTTAAATGTTTTATAATGTGTTTTATGTATTCTAATCTTGCCTCTGTAAAGCACTTTGAGTGGCCTTGTGTCTGAATTGTGCTATATAAATAAACTTGCCTTGCTTTGCCTTGACTGTTATAGCAATTTAGAATTAGAAATCTTGATTATTTGACACAGAGACAGTTAGCGTGGTGTAATAGTTTGCGGGGGCTGTGCTGTTATACTGCTTGTCACACACTGTGGGAGCTAGAGACGGTCTCAACACCTGTGCCACCTGGACACATGAGAACAGGCCCTGATGCTGGCTGTTTGTTTAACTACAGGTCGACAAACTGAACATGCCAGTTGGGCCGAAGATGTAAAAGAAAATTCGGACATTGAAAGCAGAAGCTGTAGTGTGGGGATTTTTCTGTTATGGTAATCCTGCTCACACTGCCGCTGTGTGCTACATGGTGTCAGCCAGAGTAAAATGATGACCTGCGTCACAGTAACATACAGCACCGTATTTGAGAAATGGAATGAAAAATGAAGGAGACCCTATCACGCTAAACAACAGAGGTGTGTAGTATATTATTTTTAACAATTCATCCATATTACTTGTGCTGTTTTTATGTGTGTAAAGAAGAGTCGAGGTGCATATCTACCTGCTTTTTGTGAGTCTCCGCGCTTGGAGAAGTTGGACCTGTTACAAGCAGAGAACAGAGCCTTTGCTTGTGTGGAAGGGCTACAGGCAGCTTTTCTGATCGCATTGACCGATAGTGTCTCTCGGGAGGTTTTTATTTACCTGTAAGAACATGTGACCAGGTCTGGCTGGGGAGGGGTGGAGAGAGGAAGTGTGTTGTGTGATGGAGGTCCTCAGTGCAAAGGAATTTTTGTTCATTACGGCTTGTTAATATTGATATGAATGATTAATAATACACCTATTGCCTGTCTTTTGGTTCTTCCTCCTACAAGGTAAAACACACGGGCCAACATGGATTAAGCCATTGTACTTTCAATGGACAATCTCCATTCAAAATTCTATTTAGTCCAGGACAGGGCCTAATCTATGTCTGAGAAACTGGCCCATTGTATGTTACTTTAGTAGTAGCATTTACATATAATACTTTTCTAATGTCAGTGTTTAACATTGTATTACATAGTACGTATAATGTTTATTAACTTCTCATTCTTATATTATAGTGTTAGATTTTTATTGTTGTATTTAACTTGTGGCACTAAGCACATATATGTGCTTATGTATTCAAAATTGAAGAAAAAAAACATTTTCTACATGTGTTTCTATTCTAAATTGGAGCAACTGTAACAAACCGAATTTCCTGCCTGGGGATCAATAAAGTATTTTTGATTCTGACTCGGTTAGTAAAATGCTGGTTATCCAGCCAGAAATCTCAGAAAGATACTTTTACTTATTGCTATGTCTTTCAGAAGCCAAATATACACGTTTTCTCTCAAACAAACTGTATGGACCATTGTATTGGACATAGTTAAAACAGGTGTAAAACGTGTAAACATTGTGTAGAGTGCACACCATCTGTAGACACATCGTAGGTACATCCAGGGCAGTCATTCACCAGTGTAGCCTTAACTCAGCAACCACACAGCAAACGATGTCATACTCAGAAAACAAACAATTTATTCAGGCATATATTGGGTCCTTTTCATGACACAGCTAATTGTAGATGGACATATAGGCTGAGATGTTGTATGGAATGTAAAGCCCACTGAGGCAAATGTCTATTTGTGATATTGGTCTATACAAATAAAACTGATTTGATTTAGATGGTTGTTGGCCACCTTCTGTCTTGTCTCATCATTTAATATGTACCAAGTATTTGAAAAGGACTTACAGTCTAATTCATTCATTTAAGTTAATGTGTAACCCCCTTATCTCCTGTGCATCTTCCCTTGTATCTGTAGAAGGATGCACACCAAGTTTTTAATTTGTTCGCTGTATATATAAAATATTTACACTGTTATTTGTGGTCGTATCTGTGATGGAAGTTCTGTTAAGGTTGGAGGTCAACTCAGGTGGAAGAATATTTCAGGAGACTTGGATTAATTATGAAGCAATATTTATTACAGACTTGGCCAAGGAGAACCGGACTGCAACTCTCGTGACTTGCACTTCAATTCTGACAAACTCATGCTTAGAGCTGTGTTTTAACCTCGTGCTATCTCTACCACCTCCCCGGCTCGGGCACCAAGCGTACCAATGTTTTGGTTCAGAGCTGAACACAGTGAACCATAACATTCTGGAGTCTAAGGAGATGAGACTTTATCTATACAACTGACCTAAGTGTCTCCTAACAGGCTCCAAGGCTGACCTAGAGTCTGAGAGACAGACACACAAGATATAGGCATATGAACTATTAATCTTTACCATTAATATTACAACTAAAGACCCAAAATTCCCTCACAGTATCTATCAGTTTAAGTTGTTCTTGTGGTCGGAATATGTCACTAACTGTAATCAACTTTAAATTATTTCAAATATTGCTGACTTTGTTTACATACAGTGCTGCTTGAAAGTTTGTGAACCCCTTGAGCCTTTTGGAATTTTATTTATTTTAACCATTATTAATTAATTATTCATTAATTACCTAGTAACACATTCCAAGGAGCAGAATGCACTTGAGGTTGCTGCTTCAAATGTTGAGAATATGACAAATATCAGAACGATGGTCTCGGTTACTCTGGATAAACATTGCTCTTGTGTTTAGTAGAAAGTGTAGTAACATTCTTGTAATGCTGCCCGCCATGAATAGCATTTTAATTTTTTTACAAATTTTAAGTGTTACTTAGTTTTCTACAGGGAAACAAGGTGTGTGATCAAAGGGTATTGATCTGGGAACCAAAATATAATTTAAACTAGATACTTTCTTTAACTCACAGGTATGTTCCTATATTGTGTGGTAGGGTACAATTTAATACACAACAATGTGGCATTTGGAAGGAGTGCACACAGCCCAGATGCCTGCAAATTAAAATTAGCGTTACAGTTAATCTCGTAGTTATGTTTACAATAGGTTTTTATTTTTTTTCCTTGCGCCTGTTCCAAGAAAAAAGATTTGCAATTCAATTATTTGGCAAAATTGGTTTATTTTGGTCTAGTTCCATGGGGGTTACAACCCCCACTGAACAATCACATTTCATGTCCAGCCTGCAGGCCATGTAGAACAGTTGAGGGAGTCATGGATTCAGGCGGCAGCAGGAGCCTTGACAATCAAGTTCACTTCCACGGGGAAATGGTCACTGACTGCGTACGCCTGTGTGACATAGAGCAAAGATTGTAAAACATTTGGATTCCTGCTTGGCGTACAGAAGATTGCTTCATGACACATATGATTATGTACTGTTAAACTGAATAGGCCATCACTTCCCACCAAAGGACTAAGGACAGTACACCGCAGCACATAACCCTTAGGAAAACAACTTATTGTCACTTCTTCATAAACTAGCTATAATGAGTTAATCAGTGACCTTTAAAGCTGTTATTCTTTGGACTTTGTCACCGGTAGATTCATATTTAGCACACAGACATTAGGATCAATATTCTCCTCTAACTCTTCACCACTAAAATAAATAAACAATATTCCAAAATGTCCAACTGTTCCGCTGTCTTGTTGACAGTTTGTTGGACCTCTTTCTACAACAATAACAACAGTGATGTCACAATGCACTGACCACACCCCCTGAGTACAGTCCTTCATCACTGCTGCAAGGTGAAAACATGGCCGGTGTTAATTGCTCTTTATTCTACTAAATTATTCTTTATGAAGGGAAATATCAAGGAGCATTTAAACTTGAGTTATTTTTTTTACCAGACTTTGGCTGAGACTCATGTCCGCCATGTAGTCATAGACCTTGGCACTGCCGCGCACCACTCCCTCCATCATGTCAGTAGTGACCACAATCCTACAAAAACAGGAAGAGGGATGGAATTAAATAGTGCCTGTGTGTGTGTTTGTGTGTGTGTGTATGATTGTGTACCTGTCGTAAGGGCAGTCGGAGTGTGACACCGTTGTGTCGGCGTCGTCGGTGATCAGCCAATGGAAGCTCTTGTCGGTGAAGAGGCGGATCTTTGGCCAATCAGAACGTGTCACATAACGGCAGCCTGCGTTGAAGTCACCCAGCAGCAGAATGTCCTGTATGAGAAAGGGAGAGTGCAATGGTTTATCCACTCTGATCCCTACCTAGCCATATATCTATCTATCTATCTATCTATCTATCTATCTATCTATCTATCTATCTATCTATCTATCTATCTATCTGTCTGTCTGTCTGTCTGTCTTACTAACTGTCTATCTATCTGTCTGTGTCTGTCTGTGTGTCACTGTCTATCTAACCCTCTACTGCATGAATTATTTTTTAAACATGATAAAAATATTTCTATGTGTTTTTATTATTGAAAATAGCTTAAATAGAGGAAATATTTGAAAATTAAAAAAAAAAATGTTTTAGGGGGGGTAGTTGATAAATTGTTGCCATATGGCAACAACGCGCAGTCGAGGAAAGTACCATAAAATCACGTTTTTTGTCAAAACGTGATTTTATTGAAAATAAAACAACAAAAAATACATCTTAGATTGTGTAAGATGTATAAACTAATATGTATGCAATTAAATAAATTTAATTTCAATTATTTTGGATTGTGTATGGTAATGAAAACATCGTAGACACCTGTGATAAGACCATGGGACATGATTTTCTTCATCTAGAATAGTGCATATGCCTATGTAAGTCAATGGCAGTCCAATAGGTTGAATACACCAAAATCACCTCCAATTCGCATATTGTTGCCATACGGCAACAAATAGATTTGATCACTTTACAAAAAAAGTATTAAATCTAAATTGGTTTTAATGATACAAATTGAAAGATAACTATCCTGAGATAGCATTTACATTTTTTTTATGTTGGAATTTTGCTTTAAATATTGAACAATAAGTCAACTTTGGGAGCCCCCGGGCCATGGCCTCCACTGCTTCAGAAGTCAAAGAAAAAGAGGAGTGGCATTCAGGATATCCTGGTTATCTGATGCCATGAGTTATTTGTTCTTCAAAGTAAAGTCCCCTGTTCAAAACTAATCAAGAATAAAAGGATTTTATAATACAGCCTTTTAGTGAAACTGAGATAAAGTAATTGTTGCCATATGGCAACGCTATGCAGTAGAGGGCTAACTATCTTTGCACATTTTCCCCCTAAATAATAATTAAGAGAATTTTACATTGGTTTTCCAGCGGTTGCGGACATCAGCCACCACATCATAGAGAGCATTGACTTCCACCACAGCAGAGTCTGGAGAGGTGTGCTGTGGGATCAGGACAAATTTCTCCGAAGCTGGAACATATAGGGAGGGAGGAAGGAGGAGTGAATGGCAACAAGTTATTACTACATTTCTAATGTTAGCAGGACAGGACTGTTTGGCTGCGACATCCTCTATGGTAGTAAGTCAACCATTTTTAAAGTGGCATCAGTTCTCACGTGATGACCTACTATGTACATTATGAGCAACACTCATCATTTACCGGTGTATTTGGAGGAGAACATGACGACAAAGGGCTCTCTGCTGAAGATGTCTGTCCTGTCGTTGTAGGTGTAGTTTTTAACCACGGACACAGTCTGCTCCCTGAACAGGAAAGATACACATTTTTACTGATGATACTTTTACATCAGTAGGATCTTTAAAGGTGCTACGAGAAAACTTTTTAATATTTCTGAAACGGTCACATGTTTCCTCTGGTGATCATGAATGACATGTAACAGCAAACATGACCATCAATGCAAAGAATTATATTTTTTATTGTTTTCTTAATGCCATTGTCATGGATACACTCACCCAGGAACAATAGCTGGTATGTTAAAAACACTACTGCTTTTGTCCAAAGGGGGTGCAAGAATGAATCCAAACTGAAAGTCCCTCAGAGCACCTTTAATGCTCTACATGCTACTTCACTTGTATTTACACAAGAAATGGATCTTATAGTGATCAGAGGAAAGAGAAAGTGCAGAGCTGACGAAAATAAAGCTCTGAAAAAGAGAATATTTCCGTTTTTGGTTTGCTGATGTGGGGCTGGTTTTGCCTTTGTGCGTACCTGTAGAGGAAGAGATATCTCTCCTTATAGGTCGAGCGACCCAGAGGCTCACTGACGACGTGACCGTACCTGAACAGATTGGTACCTCTAGGAAAACACACACACACATATATATATTTATACAGTGAAAGGCATTGTTTTTATAATGTATCATAAATCATAATGAGCTCCATGCAGTGTATTCTCTTCACGAGGTGTGTGGGTAGTCTCACTTGTTGACATGCTCCATGAGTCTTTTGGTTGCAGACAAATCGTTGTCTTTGACCTCCTGGATGAGAATGACGTCATAGCGGTGGACAATCTGAAAACCAAAAATCAACAAATAGTCACGTTATTCTTTTTCCCAGCATAAATACACAGTCTGTGTCCATTATTGTTCATTATTATTGGTCTGTGTCCATCAGTGTTATTTTCGTAGACTAAGACTATGAAACTATGTTCGTCAACGAACCTTTTTCATGCATGAAAACTAAATAAAAAGGCAGATATGATGACGAAGACTGAGACGAATATAACTGACACTATAGTCTACTAATAGGAACGAGACGAAACTGTTAGGGCGGGACGAATGGAGAACAGATCCAATCAGAACTGAGGGACAAGTTGGGAAGAAGCAGTGCAAAACAGCGAATGCAACCCTGTGTCAGTGAAAATCGACGGGAGAACGCGCCAGTGTGAGCGGGTGGAGTGAGCCGCTGTGCAGAAAAACTCTGTGGTTTCATGGACAAAATGATAGTCAGGGATATCCTGCCCGTTAACGTTGTCTAGGGGAACGGCTAAGTTCCGCGATCTGTTTGTAGTGGGCTGTGTCTCGAGCTTGACCACACAGAGCCATGTCCCCAAACTGACTGCGCAACTATAGGAATGAACTGTGAAACTGCCGCCTCCCTCCGTTAGTTTCTGTTTTCACCCGAGTAAGTTACAATCAACTCCGACGCATGGACAGCGTTCAATTAAAACCTCTCATTTTATTATCAAAAATGCTTTGATGCAAAAGAAGTCCGAACACACACAGCGGCAGCAGTGTTGCTTAAAGAGGACCTATTATACTACTTTTCTGGTCTTAATTTCTTGTTTTACACTGCTATAGAGCAACCTGACACGAATCACATCACAAAAAACTATGTAGATTTTCGGGAAGCTCTTTCTCTTATTTTGGCGATCCAGCACATCCTGTCAACACTTGAGTGTGTGTGCTTCGGCAATCTCCGCTCCCTCCGCCTGTGCATCGGCCATCTCCGCTACCCTCCCCCCCCCCCCCTCCTGCAAACCCCACTCCGTTGTGATTGGTTACCTTCCTTCCGAAACACTTTCAGTGGCGGGAAGCGCGAGCATGGACCTATAAGGGCGCGAGGCAGACGCGAACAGGGAAGTGACAGCATTACCATACATGGAAACATCCGCGTGGTCACATCACCAATTTTTATGCGACGTCACCAATTATGAAAGGGTAGACCGCTTTAAAGACGTGACTTCTCGACTGGCTAGAATAGTGTTTAGTGCTCTGCACAGACACCCCAGACCGTCAGCAGGGAATACGTCGAAATGCATGTAAGTCATTATTTGATAATTTAGTATGGTTAAGCATGACTATGAATCATCATAACAACGTTTATAGGTCATAAAAGTCAAAAAGCATCATAGGTCCTCTTTAAAGGAAAGCGCTGTTGCTCACTTTTATCAGCACGTAAACTGCGTGCTGCTGCTGCTGCCCAGGGGCGGCCTTAATGATCTCGGGGCCCGTTTCAAGACCTAGTGTGGGGCCCCCCACTTATTTTTTTTATTTTCTTTATTTTTCTGATTATTTTTTATAAATGATGCTTGTGCATGCTCCCCGCAAAAAGTAAAAAGATTTTGAAATCCAGTTGGTTCATATACGGATCATGAGATAATGGGCCCCTGGGCACAGGCTCTTAAAGCCCCCCCTCCCCCCTATCCAGTCAGGTACACTCATTGTATGTGAGATTATTACGAATGAAATAGAATACATGTTTTGTATTACAACCATTACATCTGTGTGTGTATTGCATATTCAAAACTTAATACCATTCAATGAAGAAAAACACTTAGTCGACGAAGTCCGCTGTAGATTTAGTCAACTAAAATCTGCTTATATTTAGCAGACTAAGACTAAAATATTTCAGATGACTAGAATAGGACTAAGACTAAATGGTGTGATATTCAGAAGACTAAGACTAAATCAGAATGTGCTGCCAAAATTAACACTGGTGTCCATTATGGTACAATTAGTGAAGGGGCACTCCACTAACTTTACACATAAAAGCTCACTGGTCATTCAATGGGAAGTACTAGTCACCCTGTGCACAGTTGTATTATGACTCAAGTGTCTATGGAGGAGAATAATGTCCTCTGGGTTATAAACTGGGGACATAGGATTTGAGAGTCATGGGCATTTACCACGCAAGGAGGGTCTGAAGAAATTCTCAAATATCTAATGATGCATTGTGGGAAATGTAGGCTCTGGTTTTTGCAGCTTGACCTATATAAGGACTTAAATTGAAAGCAGCCTCTTCTCTATGGAGGTGAAACACAAGAATAGCTGGAGTGCCCCTCTGCACAATACAATATTCAAACTAAAGTTGATCCATTATTATATTTCCTAATGTGCTACCAACCTATTTCAATGGAAGGGATGCCAAATATCCGTCATGCATATCGCCTTTATTTCAAATATTAGGTATTTGTGATGAGATACAGTGTAATAAAAACATAAACAATGGATGCATGAATTCAGTTTCAGACCGTGCTGATGATGTTCATCAGAGTTGCGTTGGAGGACTTCTTTTCTCCAAATGACTTGATGTTGAAGGCACCAATCAGCAGAGAGGAAGACAGATGCAGCAGGGCCAAAAGCAGACCCAGAGCACATAGCAAACGCATCCTGCACAACAGAGGTTAAGACAAAAAACCTTTTAAAAAAACACCACTAACGACATGACTGTTATAGCAATTTAGAATTAGAAATCTTGATTATTTGACACAGAGACAGTTAGCGTGGTGTAATAGTTTGCGGGGGCTGTGCTGTTATACTGCTTGTCACACACTGTGGGAGCTAGAGTCTCAACACCTGCGCCACCTGGACACATGAGCACAGGCCCTGATGCTGGCTGTTTGTTTAACTACAGGTCGACAAACTGAACATGCCAGTTGGGCCGAGGATGTAAAAGAAAATTGGGACATTGAAAGCAGAAGCTGTAGTGTGGGGATTTTTCTGTTGTGGTAATCCTGCTCACACTGCCGCTGTGTGCTACATGGTGTCAGCCAGAGTAAAATGATGACCTGCGTCACAGTAACATACAGCACCGTATTTGAGAAATGGAATGAAAAATGAAGGAGACCCTATCACGCTAAACAACAGAGGTGTGTAGTATATTATTTTTTACAATGCCTCCATATTACTTGTGCTGTTTTTATGTGTGTAAAGAAGAGTCAAGAGGTGCATATCTACCTGCTTGTTGTGAGTCTCAGCGGTTGGAGAAGTTGGACCTGTTACAAGCAGAGAACAGAGCCTTTGCTTGTGTGGAAGGGCTACAGGCCAACTTTCTGATCGCATTGACCGATAGTGTCTCTCGGGAGGTTTTTATTTACCTGTAAGAACATGTGACCAGGTCTGGCTGGGGAGGGGTGGAGAGAGGAAGTGTGTTGTGTGATGGAGGTCCTCAGTGCAAAGGATTTTTTGTTCATTAGGGCTTGTTAATATTGATATGAATGATTAATAATACACCTATTGCCTGTCTTTTGGTTCTTCCTCCTACAAGGTAAAACGCATGGGCCGACATGGATTAAGCCATTGTACTTTCAATGGACAATCTCCATTCAAAATTCTATTTAGTCCAGGACTAGGCCTAATCCATGTCTGTGAAACTGGCCCATTGTATGTTACATTAGTAGTAGAATTTACATATTATACTTTTCTAATGACAATGTTTAACATTGTATTACATAGTATAATGTTTATTAACTTCTCATTATTGTTGGATTTGTATTGTTGGCTCTAACTTGTGGCACTAAGCACATATATGTGCTTTTATATAAAAAAAATAAATAAAAAAAAAAGCATTTTCTACATGGTTTTCTATTCTAATTTGGAGCAACTGTAACAAACCGAATTTCCTGCCCAGGGATCAATAAAGTATTTTTGATTCTGACTCGGTTAGAAAAAATTGAGAGCAGCTGCCTGGATAAATGACTTTGCTGCATGCTGGTAATCTAGCAAGAAATCTCACAAAGATACTTTTACTTATTGCTATGTCTTTCAGAAGCCAAATATACGTACATGTTTACTCTCAAACAAACTGTATGGACCATTGTATTGGACATAGCTAAAACAGGTGTGAAACGTGTAAACAGTGTGTAGAGTGCACGGCATCTGTAGACACATCGTAGGTACATCCAGGGCAGTCATTCACCAGTGTAGGCTTAACTCAGCAACCACACAGCAAACAATGTCATACTCAGAATACAAAAAAATTATTAAGGCATATATTGGGTCCTTTTCATGACACAGCTAATTGTAGATGGACATATAGGCTGAGATGCTGTATGGAATGTAAAGCCCACTGAGGCAAATGTCTATGTGTGATATTTATTCTTTATTTTTATTTTACTATGGAAAAGGGGTAGGATTAAATAAGTGTATACTTCTTCCTGCTCCTTTTCAGGCATATCTCAGCAATACAGATAATTTGTTTTCTTTTCTTTTTAATTTCTTTTTATGTGAAAACATAATTTTTGTTTATTGTATTTCCATGCTTTTCATTTTGTTTTGTATGTTTGATATGTCTGAAATAAAATTGAATCAAATATTGGTCTATACAAATAAAACTGATTTGATTTAGATGGTTGTTGGCCACCTTCTGTCTTGTGTCATGATTGAATATGTACCAAGTATTTGAAAAGGACTTACAGTGTAATTCATTTAAGTTAATGTGTAACCCCCTTATCTCCTGTGCATCTTCGCTTGTATCTGTAGAATGATGCACACCAAGTTCTTAATTAGTTCGCTGTATATATCAAATATTTACGCTGTTATTTGTGGTCGTATCTATCAGTTTAAGTTGTTCTTGTGGTCGGAATATGTCACTAACTGTAATCAACTTTAAATTATTTAAAATATTGCAAACTTTGTTTAAATATTTTTCTTCTGTCTGCAGCTAGAGATATACCTGTTAAAAGTCTTTAAATTATGTTTTATTATTGATAACTATCGTTTTAATGGGTCAAAGCTCACTGACCTTTTGTACTTTTTTGAGATTGCAGATTATTAACAGGGGCTATTCTTACCTGCAGTGTCTACAGTAGCAATGAGAAGGCGACAGATGGCAGGAATATGAGATAAAGGGAGCTGATTTAGGGTGAACTTTTTGCTGCATTGGGGTTATGTTCACTTAGTTTCACCCCAGAATTGACCTAAAGGCTGTTAGTAAAATAACTTCTAATCTGTTAGAGCATGATTAGAATCTCAGTGGGTCTTACCAGAGTGCGGTGAAGAACCTCTACGCAGGTGGTGTGTGAAGAGGCAAAAAAATGAAGCCGGAGAGTTCTGCCCTTTTCAGTTGATCACAAGATGTACTTGGTTTTATTCAGCAAGTTTAAAATTTCCAATCAATAGTAAATGATTCAAAGAGTATCCAGCAAGTCAAGAAGCTCAATAGAGGAAACGGAAATAGAGTGCCCAATTCAATATCACATCCCCTTGGGTTACAGAGTAAGAGGGGGAGTAACATATAGATACCATAAAGACATAAAAGGTAATACAATCGAACACAAGCAAAGACATGTTTTTTTTCTCACTTCCGTCTACTTCTCTCCTGTTAAATCTATCTCTCAACAGCATAGGCTTAAAGTAATAATTTAAGGCATGTATAAATACAATGTTTTCCCACACTAAAAAGGTCAAAGTAAAATATACAAAACTATAAACCACATGCAGGCTGGATAAAAAACATGCATTAATATATAAATTCAAACCATGTGAGCACATTTAGCATTAAACTGAACACATAGGCCAATCTATCAACCTACTACCTTCTTGATATGAAAAAAATATTTCAGTAACAATGAAAACATTATGCATTGATATTGATATTTTTTTAAATCAATATTCATTATAATAGAAGACCAGAGATGAGAACAGATGTTTAATTTAGTGATAGTAGTTCAGTGTTTGTGATTGGTATCAAACTAAATAACAACAATGTATTGTTCCAAAGTGGAACATTCTATTAGAACATATTTATCATTTTGAGTACATAAAAAAACAAGTAATTTCACATTACATAACTACATATGATTATCATTAATATCCTCCAAAAACACATGCTGTTTGTGCAGTGTTTTGGTACAGGGGGATGAGCAAACATTTATTTCATGAGATAGATAGATAGATAGAAACTGCAGTGGTAGGCCTATTAATAATTTCCTAGTGACCACTGTTTTTCAGAATGTGGCTGTGCATCTGCAGTTACCTCCTGCTAAAGGCTAAAATGGAAACGGGTCAGAAAAGAAAAAGACTGGTCAAACAGAAATAACAAGACAGAAGGAAGCTGATAATTACAGTAGGCTATGATACATTTTTGATATTTTCCATCAAAAATGTGATACTATTTGGGTGTCCTTTGCATGGCAAAGGTTGGGAACCCCCTCCTAGTCCACACTTCAGCCCAGTAGGTGGCGATAAAACAAATATGTTTGAGTCAAGATGCTAGAATAATATGCTTCGATATGACGTCATAACGTAGGCCGCCACAAACAGGAAGTAAACATACAGCTGTTACCTAAGCGGAAAGAGAGAGAGCCCCGGCTAGCTTAACGTACCTGTGGTATCATCGGCACAGTAATGAAACGGCGTTGCGAGTCGGTGGGAATAAACTGGTGTTGTGTCATGCTGAGTCCGGAGCAGTGACTGCCATCGCTTCACACGCAAAGGGAATATAATTCCCGTCGCCTTTCCTCCAGGTCCGAGTGTAGAAACAAGGTACGTTAGCTTAGCGGCAGAGCGTTAGCCAGCGGTGGCTAAGGTTAGCGCGTGTGCTAATTGGCAGAGCACTGTTTTATTTCAGTCGTGTTTTGACTGCTTAGGGGTGACTGTGTCATCTTAGTAACAACACTGTATTATTTTGTTAAACCTGCGGAAAGAGGAGCGGTGTTGTTGTAATGAGCAGCAGCAACCGCCATTATGGAAACAAACATCTTTCTGTCTACATTCACTATATAGTCTGTTTTTCAACGTGATGTCAACAGGCGTTCAGAGAAGCTCCAAAACACCAGTACTAAATAACAGAGAGCACCTGTCTACACTAAAGGCAACATTCTATTCAATTTACCTGTACTTTGATTTTTGATTATAATTAATAATAATTTACCACAGAAAAAAAAATCTCTTCAGGGCTGAATGAAGAAATTATTATTATTATTATTATTATTATTATTATTATTATTATTATTATTATTATTATTATTATCTACTGTCTTCAGATACATGGTCACCATCACACAGAGTTGACAGCAAATTCATTTAGATGTTTGGGTCGTTATTTAGGTCATTCATTTCTAAAGCAAAAATGTCCATGGTTTGAAACACGTAAGAACTTGTTGCTTTTCTTTGTCTATCATTATAGCAGTTTTGGAAATCACAAAAAAAATCTTTAATACTTGATTATTAAAATTAATCTTACTTGCATGTTCCTTACTATTATATTGTTTAAAATGGTGTTACCAGTACAGATTTAGTCTGTAAATAAAGTCAATAAATAAAAAATCTCCCAGAATTTAAGGTGCCAACTCCCAGAACTCAAGGTGCCAACTTTGAAATTGTTATATTGTACAGTCTGCTGATACTGTGCATAAACATTGAATAAATCTCTGAACTTTGTATCTACATAATGTTATATTGGGTGTCAATGATTGTTAGGTGCTGACTCTTGGCCTTTTCCATGAGTTTTCTGTTCAACCTGACATGTTAAGAATTTGTCTCGGTCAGAGTTACTTAGAGCAAACCTTGGTCACCAAACCTGTCTGTGCTCTGTTTTGGTTCCTGCAGGCGTGAATGAGTGACGTGGTGTCTCCCACAGCCCTCAGTGAAGTCCAGCTCCGCTTCCTCTGTCACGATGACATAGAGAATGTCAAGCTGCTCTGTGGTGATTGGTTCCCAATCGAGTAAGAGTCATATGCTGCGTGCATAGTGCATACGCATGTTCAAAAACAAGTGTGTGGGGGGGAGTGGTATTATGAACTACTTGCCCATGCATAAGTGCTTACCTCTCTAACCTCTGACTGCAGGTACCCGGACTCATGGTATCTGGACATAACTTCCAACAAGAAGTTTTTCTCCCTGGCTGCCACCTTCAGAGGGGGCATCGTGGGAATGATTGTGGCCGAGATCAAAGGCCGGACCAAAGTACACAAAGAGGTACCATTAGTTTAGTTAATCTATTCTCATTCCATTTTGAAATGTCTAAAGTGGAACACATAGACATAGAAGAGTCTGTTTTTAGGCTGCTAATTAGATGAACCAGAGATGCCCTTGACTGAATGAGACTAGCTCATGACGAAAGAAGAAATAGAAATTCCACAGGACTGTTATCAGAGGCTATTTGCTGATATGCTGTTCACTCAATGGATGAAAGGCCTGCTGTCAAATCTTCTTTTCACTTTGGAAGAGTATTTGCATTTTGTAAACTGCCTTCCCAGATGACAATTTGCCTAGGTAAAGATGACAATTAAAAACGGTGTCATGGACAGGTCCCAGAGGGAGCATGCACAGAGTGATTCAAAATGAGCAAACTGAAAGATCTTTATTTGGATCTATTTTTGAGTTCCATACTGAATCAAATGTAGTTTAGATTCCAAAATCTGTTCTATGTTCATAGAGAATGGTTGTTTCTGATCTTTAATTTTCTCTGTATTGTTGTGTGTATGTCTTAGGATGGAGACATCCTGGCCTCCAGTTTCCCTGTGGACACACAGGTAGCATACATCCTTAGCCTGGGAGTGGTCAAAGAGTTCAGGAAACATGGCATAGGTACTACTTACCTTTCTCTCTCACACACACACACTCTCTCTCTCTCTTTCTCTCTCTCTCTCTCTCTCTCTCTCTCTCTAACTTTGCTTCGTCACTTTAGAGGACACTTTATAGATTTGATTTGCCCCAACCTTAACAATAACCACTACATGCTCAATCCCGATCCCAGAGGTTTCAAACAGTGAGGAGGCAGGAGAGAGGTGGAGTGGGGTCAGAGATGGAGGGACGTGATGCCAAGATCCTACGTGAAATAATAGGGGCCGTTGCTGCAGCAGTGCTAGTGACTCACGGTTTTTATGGAGGCTAATCAAATACTTGAAGACCACTAACCATGATTGCTGCGATTTGCATCACAAGTCATACTCATCTCATTCTGAGTCACAACACACTGACGCACATGATTTCATATTTTTCGAAATTCAATCTCACTTAGACTTTTTAACTGGAAATGTATCTCTGAAATTTGAGCTACTATATCAAATGGATTGTTGAGAGAATTCCCACCATCCAAAAAAACTGCAGCTATCTCTGTAGCTGTCGTTTCTCTTTGCAACAACCAAGTTATTACTTTCCAGGTGTTTTAACCATCTTTCGGACATTTCTTACATTTTTCAAGAACATATTTTTTTCTAATGCGATCAGTTTATTTATGATTTAAAAAGCATGAAATAGGAAATTGCATTCAATGCCAAATATTGTATTGATTTGGGGACTAATAGACTTTAATAACACACACACACACACACACACACACTTAATAATAACCTGTTAAAATGCTAATCATATTTCGCTTAGCGCCCCATGAAGGCTTGGGCCGGCTCTGGATAATAGTAAACATTTCCACCAGGACCAAGGACATATCTCTTTCTATCTCCTTCCTCAGTGATTGACCTCTCTCTATCTCTCCTTGCCCAGGCTCCCTGCTGCTGGACAGTTTGAAGGAGCACATCTCAACGATAGCCCAGGACCACTGTAAGGCCATCTACCTACACGTGCTCACCACTAACACCACTGCCATCCACTTCTATCAGAACAGGGACTTCACGCAGCACCACTACCTGCCCTACTACTACTCCATACGAGGCGTCCTCAAAGACGGATTCACATATGTGCTCTACATCAATGGGGGCCACCCACCTTGGACAATATTATATCCTTTTTGTGGAAGCCCGAAAGCTAGAAGCTAACTCAGTGTTGTTCAATATTTGATGTTTTTACATTTTCCTTTACTCCCTATCCCACTGATTATATTCAGCACATCGGTTCGACCCTGGCCAGCCTGAGCCCCTGCTCCCTCCCTCAGAGGCTGTACCGACAGGCCCAGTCCCTGCTGCGCTCCCTGCTGCCCTGGTCCAACATCGCCTCCAAGACCGGCATACAGTACAGCCGAACAATGTGACGCAACACTGTGGGTAGAGGTGCACCAATCCACTTTTATTCCATTCGATTCTGATATATGTGTTTTTTTATAACGGCCGATACAGATACGATATCATAATTATTATACATATTTTTGTTTGTGTTGATATTATGTGTAAGGTTTTAAAGGATTAAGCAATAAAGCAATTTTAATTTACAAGAGCAGAAAATATACAATAATGCAAAAAGGGGTTTCAATAAACCGCCTATAGTGTGAACAAAGAATTTGTTGCTAACGCAGTCAGTCCATGAATTGACGTCTGATTTTCTTTTTCTTTTTTCTTCCTTTCTTTTGTTTCAGAATCTCAACTTCCATGTCTCCTCAGTCTTCCCCTGTGCACACCAAGGTGTATGCGCACACTCACAACGCCAGATTTCGTACGGCTCTCCGCACCATGTGTATGACGCAGGACTCAGGTTCAGCCTGCGTTTGACCGTTCACATTGTCCACATTTCGATACACGTTTGGCACATTTCACACAGGGTCTAGGTTTGTGGCTGTGGCTTCGAATCTGTGCCCACTGCTAAACAGGGTTGTTGCAAAACAACGGCATTCAAAGTGCATCGTGGGGTTTCCACGGACAGACGGTGTGATCTGGTGAAACCATGGGATTTATAAAACAATGTTCAGTTACTATACTCTCCCATATATACTACACTTTCCCATAGTTACTATAGTAACCTGTGTTTGGCCAGTCCATACCAAAGCTAAGCAGAGTCAGACCTGCTTTAACCTGGCCCGCAGAGCACCTGCTTCAGATAAACCATGCTGAGCCAGGCACACAGACATCTAACACAGGTCGTATTTTTGGTGTGAAAGGGATGTAACACACACACACACACATTTGGAACCCTGAAGAGACTAAAGGTTCACCCCTGCCTACCTTTCTGTCTCCCTTCATCCTGTCCACCACTGTCACAGAGACTATGTATACTGTTTGTATATTATATATACTAAGCTAATATATACATTTCTCTCAATATGTATGTCTGTTCTATGCTGTCGGTAGGCCTAGTCGGAGGATTTACCCATCCGGTCCCTTTTTTGAGTATAGACTGAATCCAGAGTCAATTCCAGTTTGTAAAATAGAGACTCAAGAACAAGTTAAATTGAATGGGACTGTGAATGTTACTAATAGGCTAATATGGTACAATACAGCTAATTATACACATGAAACCTTGAGACACAATGTAGATGGTTGATATAAGTACTTCAAAAAGGATTCTTCCTTTTTGAACAATCACTATATTGCCTGAGTTGCTTTGTGTAATAATTGTACTAACTGTACTGGCCTTATTACAGAAAAAGGAACCTGTTAGTGTGTTACTCAGTACTTACGGCAACACAACGTTTAACAGACAGCTCAATTCTTATGCAGTGGGATAAAAAAATCTATATAAGCAAAATTGCCTTTCTACATTGTGTCCAAATGTTGCCCAGGTATAGTTCAGGTGTTTGGTGAGGGGTAGTTGCTCGGGTACCTTTTTTAAATGGCTGCAGCCCTGTCTTTCTGCTCCATGGCTGTAATATTGCTGCTATTATAGAGATATGTCTATTGTTTTTAAATATGGCCCAGATTAGATTTTTATGTCAGCCTGTAGAAGAGAAAAACAGTTCAAAGTTATGCTCCCTAAAACACACACACAAACATACACACACGTCATATACCTTGTGTGCCTGCGTGCATGCAGGTATGTATGTCTGTGATTGGCTGTGTGCGTGTGTCTCTGTGTGTGTAAATATGCACACAGTCAGAAATTAGAACCAAGCAAGTGCCAAATGTTGATCAGTGGAAGTCAAATAAGTAAAGTTCCCCCAACATGTCAACTGGTAACCTTGTCAGTGAAAAACATAATAGCATAACATAATAATTTATTATTTTAATTTAATTATTTTTTTTACATTCTGTTGCTCTTCATGATTTAATTACAAACCTGATTTGATGTATTAGATTCAGTGTATCCATGATCCAATTGTAGATTTTATACATGACTTGGCATCGAAAAAAGATAAGGGTAACCAAGTGTGCAATTTATTGTTAAAAAAGGTGAACGTTCCACAGTTTACCAGCCCCGGGCACATTAACTCAATGGTAAATTTCCGACGTTGTGTATGCAATAAACTTGTTTGATTTGACTGATTATAAGGACAGAGTCAGTGTGGAATCCCCTGCTGTATACACTATTTTACACTGTTTAAAAACAATTTCATTGTGATTGTCATATTATACTGTCATAAATCTGAGCCTTGTTTTCAGTCACACTATGCCATGGTTTCAAGTGTTTGTCTTAAATGGTTCATTCTTACCACTACGGTGATTTTTAATATTGCACTTCTTGACATTTTTAGAGAGGACTTGAGAAAGATAAAGAATGGTCAAAAGCTAGGCCAGAGGCAGAGATACCCTCACCAATTCCCTCTCAAAACACAAGGATCCTACACTTCCCATAATGCATTTGGATAGCATCTTCACAAGACCTATACCCTGACCAATTAATGCAGATGTCTTTCAGACCCCATGGCAAGGTTAAAGTGTTCCCAACCTCCCAGAGGGAACACCGCTTATAGTTTGGAGCAGCCGACGACGACGTTATAATACAACAGTCTTCAAAAGCTTAATAGTGCTCCACATGTTGACAAAACTGATCTGTATGTGTAAAACTGGTGGATAGCCCCTTTTTAAATGCATTGTGTCACCACCAAAGCATCTGGCCAGAACAATGCTTAGAAGTTAGAACTTAAGAACTTGAATAGAACAAAATAAATGTTTTGATTTTCTCATGAAGCCATATTATTTATTTATATGGACTACATGAAGGAATCTGATTTTTGTGTTTTAATTCAGTTGGTAGTATTTATATATTGTCATTAAATCATAGTGTGTTTGAAACATCGTATTTATCGATCCAGTGGTTGTAGATATTTCAGTCTGAACAAAAGTGGTGGTGTGACAATCCCCACAAAAGGACATTACCAAGTTGCTAACATAGCTAGCTTGGTAGGTGTCTGTGCATGACACATTCACATAGAAGTAATTTATGTGAATAGTCCATGCACATGTGACTGTTTAAGGCAAAATAAATGGCAGTAGCGAAGTGTTTTGGTGCTTTTTCAGTGCTTTGCTGTATGCAGAGTATCCACACTTTCGTACCAGCTAGCAGGCGGCCATGTTTAAATACTTCTCAAACAAGAAATATTTGTTTAGTGTCATGAGTATTGTCCCTCTTTGTCAGAGCGGGTCTCTGTCACTTTCATATGCATTGTACTTTTTTATTTTATTTTTTTCCTTACTGTATGGGCACAGGTCCTAGGTCTCTGAGTTTCCACATGTTCCTTTGTTACACTGTTGCATATCATTTTAGTGCTGATAAATTCTCCTTTTTTGAACTCAACCCGGTGTGTAGGCCTAATCATCCTCTGAGGCAGTGTTGCTATGATAAGTCGTTTACCAAGTTCTGTAAATCTGAAGGACAAACTGGAGGTTTCATGCCAAAGCCTCCTCTTTTCTCAATCCTGAACAAACTGACCTCTCTGTCATTCAACAGCAGTCTGATATGCTCTACTCCTGCCGCATGCTTTCTGGTTTTTTTCGCTCATTGGTTGTGTTACAGAAGGAATCAATCAGTGGCCTGTGGTGGTGATGAGAAATTCCACTTCTTACACATTGCACGGCTGCAGTGTGTTTTCGTCAGCATCACATTACAAAGTCATTCATAGGAGAGTTCATGATGTAACCACAGACACAAGAAAAAAGAGTGAAATCTAAATCTGCTGTGAGCAGTCCCCTCCCTCGTGACTACTACAGAAGGGAAAATTAAATTTGAGCGGAAGTAGGTAGGCGGGCGGAGCCAGGCTAATGCAGCGGGAGGGAAACAAACAAAGCGCACTGAACTGAACTGAACTCCACTCCACTGAAAGTTTTCATTGTTGCCCATTCGGACACGTTTTCTTCGGCTCTAGAACATCCTTCAGTCGTGAAGTTGCAGAACAAGGTGAGCGATGAACTCAAACATTTCCCGCCGTCGTACGTAGCTAGGTGGCGGTGCATTATTCTAACCTTACCATAGCTGTAAAGTTACATTGGCTGCACAATAAGGTGTGTGTGTGTGTGTGTGTAATGTTGATAGGTCTACAGATGTTAAGTGGTAAAATCAGGCCCGGATTAAGTGGAAAGATTACACTAGGCATACCGCATTTGTTCGGGCCCCCTCCAAACGGATAGCCTACTTTATGATTTGGTGAAAAAACTACATAGCTAGATTTGAACTGCCACACGATTATTATGCTCATTTATTTATTTGGGTATTTTCATACACCTTTCAGGCTTTGGTTCACTGTCTATATGCAAATTGTTATATTGTAGCCTAACAATAGTTGAAAGCATAGATAAATATATTTTAGGGATTCACCGAAAGTTCGGCCACTGAAATGACGAATTAAATCATGTTCAGTTACCAAATATTGACGAACTACTGACGAAATATTTGTTTAAGAGTTGCGCGTTTGTAAACGGGAGTAAAGAGAAACGTAACCGTGTACGCGTTCATGTCTGTTCGTGAGCTCACTGCAGAAGCAGTTCTGTAAAGTGCGTGCAGAGTCCAGTGTGGGAGCAATTTTTCAAACTGGATGAAAAACAGTGCAGTGCAATGCTTTATTCAGAATAAAGTTAAAACGCTCGTCCAAGACTGACCTAAATACAAAAGCCTTGCGCGAGCGAAGCAGCGATTCACCTGGCGTGGAACTCTGTGGTGGGTAACTGCGAAATTCAGTGAGACATCGCCGGTGTAGCCGCAGCACAGAAAAACTGTGACGGCTAAAATAATAACCGGGAGATTTTTTTACCTTTGTGAAATGCATGAATCTGGTGCACTTTGAGAGGGAAATTAAGAGGCTAAATCTGAGGAATTTTGTGTGAACAAATAATTTGGAGATACTGGCTCGAATGAATTAGAATTAAAAGCTAGTGTAGAAAGACAGATGGATTTTCCATAAAAATATTGATATAAAAAAATATATAATGCAGGGTCCTCTGGGATGGCCTTGGTGCTTTTTTTTCTTTTATGGGACATATTTCTCTGTAATATAATGAATGCATTTAAATGCAGTGAGAGGAATGAAGCAGAAGAACTCTGTTGTCCAGCTATCTTTTTTTCACAGACGAGGCTGAAATAGGCTATAGACCAGCGGTTCTCAACCTGTGGGTCGCCTGGAATTTCTAGTAAAAAAATAGTGTTTTTATATATATATATATATATATATATATATATATATTAGGGGTGTAACGGTACATGTATTTGTACCGTACCGTGACGGTACAGGCACGTATTTGGTGTTACAGAGGTGGACCGCGGTCCGTTCGTGGCGTACATAGCGTTATATGGCGAATGTACAGGCTTGTTTTGCTGTGTGGAACTTAAAACTTGTCGTCGGAGTTCCCCCCGGACCATTTAGCCTCCGGCTCGGCTCGCACGTGCGCAGTAGCAGCCAGCGAATGAGAGTCTCTTATCTCCATGGTGAGCATGAGGGTCAGGCAGTGTTGCTAACTTAGCAACTTTGTCGCTATATTTAGCGACTTTTCAGACCCCTCTGGCGACTCTTTTTTCAAAAAAAGCGACCAATCTAGCCGCTTCTTCTGGTGTTATTGGTGACTTTTGGAGACCCTGGCTGTCGCTAAAGCATGTATCGCTCTTAACTTCTAAATGAGCAGCGGGTGACTCCGCGGCCACTCCCCCCGTCCCAGAGCACTGACAGGCGGCCGAGTTTTCACGCAGCAGTCCCTCCCAGCTGCGGTCAGAGCAAGAGATAAACAGATCTCCGCTCTAGTGTTCCGTTTGCATCCCTACTAGCAGTTGTAGCAGCGTTCCCCCCTCGTTTACAGTCTATCAGTAGTGCAAATAAAGATGTTATAGTCTACAGTGCTATCGAACAGAGAGCGAACTGCATGACGAAAGTCAACAGGAAACCGGAGCTTGGAGGCGTCCCCCTGTTATTCAAATCCCGTTTGAGAGATAATTTAAGATTCCAGGTGAATTATGAAAACAGTGATAGACGTTTGGAACAATGTCGGCAGAAGGGGCATTGTTTCACTGCGATCGCCTATGCGGCAACACGTCGAACATGCATGCGCATTTTAGAAGGCAACATCCAGGTGTTACTATCACCGTTACTGTGAAGAAAAAATGATGCCACATTGTATCTCCTGCCTGATGCTGTGTAACGCAGTATTGTTACTTTATCTAATTTTCATGGCGTGCACAACATAGAGTGCACCGTCACTGGTGAGGTGGGTTTTGTTGATTTTTTAAGACCACTTGACCACCCAAAAGTTGTGTGGTTTCACGCTAATCAAAAAAATTAAAAACAAATAAATAAATAATAATAAAAAAAATACGGGGCGATAGTGTATTACAGAACAGTTTGTGGCGTTCGGAGCGCAGCATCTAGGTCTACTATAGGCTACTGACGAAAATCACACAACACATTGCATCTATTTATTAACAATATTTATGAATTTAGGCTATATTTTGCTGCTCCAACTCAAATTCAGCCCAGCCAGGCGATAGTTAAGTTTCAGTTTCGTTTTCATCTCCGTGGTATACAGCCGTTTGGACCAGCTGATCGGCTCCCGACAGCAGGAGTCAGTCTGCGTTTGAGTTGTGGCCTACTGGGAAGTCGGATTTATGGTGCCAGTGATAACTGAACTAAATGATAAAATAAAGCGATCTTCTCCTTCCTATATCTGTCTATCTTTATCCCTCCACTGCACACTCAGTCACTACTATCCATGCTAAAAGGAAGCAGGATTATAACCTCATTTAGCACATTATTTTTAAATATTTTATATTATTTATTTATTTTCTCCCCCATCTAATTTTGACGATTTTTAGAAAAATGTGTTGGTCTGTAAGCGCTAAGGGAGCATGTTTAAATAAAACCTGTGAACCTTAACTTTTAAATGTATTTTATTTCATGTTTCTATGTGCTACGCAGGCTTAGATATTAAGGTTTTGGTAGACTTGACAATTCGTACTATTTTTTCAGAAAACCCTCAGGCATTAAGGACATGCATCCTAGATTGCAATAGTCATCAATGGGTTAAGAGAGCTGCATCAATATTTTCTTTTTTTAAAGTCAAAAAGGCCCATTAATAGCCTACTGTATATTTTTTTCATTGCAATTTTAGTTACTGCACCTACACTAGTATTTAATAAGTATTGTATTTATTGGAGAATTGCAGCAGTATTTTTATATTTGTTATGCATTTCATTTGTATGTTACATACTGTCAGCTAGTTACTGACAGCTAAAGCTGTTCATTCTCCCTTAACTATGAACCGTACCGTACTGTACCGTACCGTGACTTCAAAACCGAGGTACGTACCGAACCGTGACTTTAGTGTACCGTTACACCCCTAATATATATATATATATATATATATATATATATATACACACTGGCTCAATATATATATATACTGGCTCAATATACAGGTCCTTCTCATATAATTAGCATATTGTGATAAAGTTGATTATTTTCCATAATGTAATGATAATAATTGAACTTTCATATATTTTAGATTCATTGCACACCAACTGAAATATTTCAGGTCTTTTTTGTTTTAATACTGATGATTTTGGCATACAGCTCATGAAAACCCCAAATTCCTATCTCAAAAAATTAGCATATTTCATCCGACCAATAAAAGAAAAGTGTTTTTAATACAAAAAAGTCAACCTTCAAATTATGTTCAGTTATGCACTCAATACTTGGTCGGGAATCCTTTCGCAGAAATGACTGCTTCAATGCGGCGTGGCATGGAGGCAATCAGCCTGTGGCACTGCTGAGGTGTTATGGAGGCCCAGGATGCTTCGATAGCGGCCTTAAGCTCATCCACAGTGTTGGGTCTGGTGTCTCTCAACTTCCTCTTCACAATATCCCACAGATTCTCTATGGGGTTCAGGTCAGGAGAGTTGGCAGGCCAATTGAGCACAGTAATACCATGGTCAGTAAACCATTTACCAGTGGTTTTGGCACTGTGAGCAGGTGCCAGGTCTGAAATCTTCATCTCCATAAAGCTTTTCAGCAGATGGAAGCATGAAGTGCTCCAAAATCTCCTGATAGCTAGCTGCATTGACCCTGCCTTTGATAAAACACAGTGGACCAACACCAGCAGCTGACATGGCACCCCAGACCATCACTGACTGTGGGTACTTGACACTGGACTTCAGGCATTTTGGCATTTCCTTCTCCCCAGTCTTCCTCCAGACCCTGGCAACTTGATTTCCGAATGACATTCAAAATTTGCTTTCATCCGAAAAAAGTACTTTGGACCACTGGGCAACAGTCCAGTGCTGCTTCTCTGTAGCCCAGGTCAGGCGCTTCTGCCGCTGTTTCTGGTTCAAAAGTGGCTTGACCTGGGGAATGTGGCACCTGTAGCCCATTTCCTGCACACGCCTGTGCACGGTGGCTCTGGATGTTTCTACTCCAGACTCAGTCCACTGCTTCCGCAGGTCCCCCAAGGTCTGGAATCGGCCCTTCTCCACAATCCTCCTCAGGGTCCGGTCACCTCTTCTGGTTGTGCAGCGTTTTCTGCCACACTTTTTCCTTCCCACAGACTTCCCACTGAGGTGCCTTGATACAGCACTCTGGAAACAGCCTATTCGCTCAGAAATTTCTTTCTGTGTCTTACCCTCTTGCTTGAGGGTGTCAATGATGGCCTCCTGGACAGCAGTCAGGTCGGCAGTCTTACCCATGATTGCGGTTTTGAGTAATGAACCAGGCTGGGAGTTTTTAAAAGCCTCAGGAATCTTTTGCAGGTGTTTAGAGTTAATTAGTTGATTCAGATGATTAGGTTAAGAGCTCGTTTAGAGTACCTTTTCATGGTATGCTAATTTTTTGAGATAGGAATTTGGGGTTTTCATGAGCTGTATGCCAAAATCATCGGTATTAAAACAACAAAAGACCTGAAATATTTCAGTTGGTGTGCAATGAATCTAAAATATATGAAAGTTCAATTATTATCATTACATTATGGAAAATAATCAACTTTATCACAATATGCTAATTATATGAGAAGGACCTGTATGCCCCTCATCTTTGAAGAACCCGAAAAATAGTATTTAAAAAATAAATTAATGACTGGCTCATGAAAAATAAACAAAGACTACAAAGAGAGAAGGAGCTTCGGGATAAGGGATTATTAAAAAAATTCCCAAAACTGATTTTTTTTTTTATACCTGTACTTTCTGCTTTTTGGTTAGTCTGCCTCCAAAAATTATTCAAGAAAAAAGTACTAAACAGCTCACATGGACACAGTTAATTTAGCCGTAGTTTTATTCTCAAAACATTGTATTAATTTTTTTGTATGATAACTTACTTTTGCATAATATGATGTTAATATCAAACACATATACTAAAAAAAATGAAAAAAATTAAATGTAATTCCCTCTTACTGGGCCCCCTAGTGGAAATGGGCCCTAGGCACGTGCCTAGAATGCCTATGCCTAGATCCGGCCCTTGGTAAAAGTAGAAAGCGAGGTTGCTCTCGAGGTTGTCACTATGGTCTGTCTGTCTGACAGACAATGTAATAATTATGTCTGCCTGCCTGTCTGTCTGTCTGTCCAAGTTATAGGCTAAGTGGCGTTCAGGGCCACTGATTTCAATCCTCTATATTCTTTCCATTACGGATTGTGGTTTTCCTGGCGAGTCCATTTACTTTGGAGGTGGGCACTAAACAAGCAAGAAAAGGGACACCATGCCAACAGCAGGCAGAAAGGGTGTGTTGTGTTGTGTTGTGTTGTGGTGTGTGTGTGTGTGTCATCAAATTTAGGCTGCCTCTTCTTCACACAAGTCTGAGTCGAAGCTTGGTGCTGTCAGCAAAAACAGACGCTTTCATTCACAGACTTGAAAGGTTTTCTCTCAACACACACCTCTCATTTTGAGTAAATTAAATGCTGGGAGATGAGTTTCTGTGGGCTGCAGGATGTTGTTAATTAGGCCTATCCATCAGCAGCTCATTATGTGACGTGTGTGTACACTCATCGATTCGCACAGGAAATGGAGGTGGAAGGAAAGCCCATGTTTGTCTAGTTCTGGTTCAGACTTCAAACAAACAAACGGGGGTAAGCAGCTGATATGGCGGGCAATGGGATGTTTGTGAGTTTATATGTTGGTCTGTGTGTGATTTGAAAAAAAAAGAGTCAGATTTTTTGAAGAAGGTTATACTGGCAGGCTATTGTGACACAGTTTCAGTCAGGATGTGTGGCCTCCCCGGATAGGTCGACGTGCCCTCCATTCTCAGATATGCACACAGATGGGAAATCAACACTTTTACAGGTCTGAGCTACAACAAACTTCTTCTGTTATCTTCCTCACATAATAACCATAACAGTGCTTTACAGTATAGTCCTGCGTGTCTGAGCTTGATCAGAGGCCTCTGGTACAAAACTCAGTTAAATGCGAAGTAAGTAGTATTGTTTAGTTAATATGAGTGTTAAATAGGGCTGGGTATTGTCAAGAATCTCATGATTCGATTTCGATTCATTAGGTCACGATTCGATATCGATTTGATATTGCTTGAAATGCTTCGATATCAATTCAGTATCAAGTAGAAATACACAAGAAAGAGTAAAATAATTTTTAAATAATTATTTCTTTAATTTCATGCCTTATGAACAAACAGCCATGGTATACTCTCTCCTCTTGGAAATTGTAACATAACATCAGCACAATACTAAATTGACAGTGCTGTATTAAATGTAATGTATTTAAATCATGTACAGTATTTCTTTCTTTCTCACATGACATCTTACAATAATAACACATAAGAACCAGGTGCCTTCATTTCTGGTAACAAATAAAACATTAGCACACTACCAGTATACGGTGTACAAAAGTGAAAAAAAAGTGCTGTATTGGAATTCAGCTCTCATACAAAAACGTAAACAGACACAAAGCCAGTGCAGGTCATACGGGTTTGCTGCTCTCTGCCCTTTTGTCACCACTTTTAACAACTCACACTTGTGTGGTGTGCATGCGCAGTGGCGCAGGAAATACTAATATTAAATACTAGTTGAAAATTATCGATTATTAACTTTTATGAATCGATTCGGAATCGTTCGAGAGAGAATCGCGATGCATCGGAGAATCGATATTTTTACCCACCCCTAGTGTTATATCACTCTATATTCATACAGCAATCACTTAAACAGTATGCATTCATAACACAGGTCTCCCAGTCATTCAGCTTTGCAGTAATTGCCAGGTAAAAATGTTGAGTATCCGGCTCGTTTTTATCCAATCAGGAGACAGAGCGCTATAAAGAGGCGGGTCTTTGTGCCCGTGAACGATGACTCGCTGCTCTCCATCGTGGCACTATCTGACCAAGACGGCTGTGTGTTCATGTGGTGGGGACGAGGGAGGGGACTGCTAACTGCAGTCACTGACAGGACCACGTTAGCTAAAAGGATCATATCACTGCTGCTTTTTAAATCTTAAGGCTGCACAGATATTTTCCATTTCAGTTGATATTTTACTCCAGCAGCCTTGTAGTGTGTAAGCCTTCTTGTTTCCCAGTGCAGCAGCATTATTCACCCTCATTCACTTCTCGAAGGCAACAACAATAACACCAACACATGTTGGTGTACAAACATTTCTAACTCTGTTTAGATGGCAAAGAGCAGCTGTGTTTGAATAATCTCTTCGTCTTAAAACATGGCGCCCTGCAGGATCCATCATGGCATCCGGCGTAGTAAGTGCATTTCCTTCTTTTGTGTTCCGTGAACCCAAGTGAATGGAACTGATTGCTGGATGCTCCTGTACTATATGACATTATTTAACCCAGCCTACTACACATGACGCTGCAGATATCCAGGTGAGGGCTTGGTATCAAGTTCAAAGGCTGCACAATCTACACCCGGCCTCGTGCGTGTGTGTGTCTGCGCGTGTGTTTGTTTTTATGGCCATACCTTTTACAGTCAAGGAGTCGGGAGATGGAGCTTGTTGGGAAGCCCTTGCATGTTGTTCAATATGATCTGCTGCAGTGCTCCCCTGTGAGTGCTGGCTGTAGGCCATTAAGAAATGATAATGACGGGTGGGGGGAGGGGGTTGTAAACAGAGAGCTACTGAATTGGAAAAGAAGTATGAGCATAAACAAGTGAACAGGTAGGGAAAGGAATTGTAAATTACCAAAATCGTATCTCTTCAAATTAAAATAGCTAATGGCAATTTACAAGATGTATGCTGGAGATGTAGCAGAAAGATATGACATGAAAAGACCTCTTTGAACTGTGTGTGTTAGGGATGTCCATGGTTAACTGGTTAACCGTTAAAAAAAATTAAATAATCTTAATTTCTCTGAAATCGGGACTCCTTATTTTGACATCGCTAAACCGTATGTAATAATGCGAACTTTCGGTAAAGGATGAAACAAGTAGTGTAGGCTACGCTCAACTTTATAATAGGTTCATGGTACGCTCCCAGTCTTATCTCCACGTCACTCCAAGGTTAAGCTTGTTGTGACGGGAAAATTATTTTCCCTTGGTGTTTTATTACTCTTGTCCTGTTTCTTGCCTGTATTGTTCACACTGAGCATGTTTGAGATCTAATTGTTGTTCTCTCAGCCAGCTGCCATTTACAATGGGGTAATAAGGGGGTTGTTGTTAGATGAAAGAGATATTAATCTAATGAATTTATATCTTAAGGGACACCAAACTGTATTTTTCAAATGACCTCAGGACAGTTGGTTTAGGAGCAGATCCTTTGTTTAGCATTTCTCCTTTGTAGAACTGATAACATCTTTAGTGACACTACAGTTGATAGACGAAAGCACACTGTACTGTATAAAGATTGTCTGCAAACCAAGAACGTTGTCATTCCTACTACCCTCACTCAATGGGCAGACAGGGTTTACCCTTTTCAGCTTAATCGAAAATACTCTGATTTCTGTTTGTTTTATCTACTTTCATTAAATGTGTAAATGTTGAGGAGTTTCAGTTTCATTTATTCCCACAAGGTTTAACTGATATAGATTTTCCCCGACACTTGTGGTCTTTGCTAAACCGGTAATGTCAACTAAAGTGATAATCCTCCATCTTTGCCTGTGAATTGATAACCCGCTTCAGTAGCAACTCGGTATGCAGCTGGTCAGTAACCAACCAAACCTCTCCTTTTTAGGTTTGATTTTTACCATATATTCTTTTTACCAGTCAAATGTATCAGTGATTTGTGATGATGTCGCAACATGCAGTTTATTTTTCTTCAGTTCTCCCAGCAGCATGTGGACTGATTATGCAGTGACAGAACAGAGTCTGTGGTGTGAGAGAGAGAGAGCACACTACTTTTTACCAAAATATATATAAGATATGCTACTGATGTCCCCTGGCAACACAATTGAACTGAAAATAAAGGTAGACATTATAGCTTTGTTCTAGTTGGACTTTGCATATAGTTTCTAATGTGGTTAATGATGCACAGGTTGAAGTAATGTTTTTTTCCTAGGAGTTCCTGCTCCACCCTTAAAAAAAAAAAAAAAAAAAAAAAATGTTTCACATGGAATGCACACACTGGCTTTTCTATTATATCCCTCAATCACCAGCTATAGCTCTGGTGTTCATTTGCATAAGAATGCAGTTCACATAGAGACAGTGACAGACAGAAAATAATAGCACCAACAGAACCTGATTCTGTAACAAAAGGAAAGTCACAGTACTTTTGAAAGACGTGTGTATACTTACAACAAAGAGCAGCTCTTGTGTGTGTCTTTCAGCGTGTTAAAGGGCAGGGGGCGTATTTCCTCAAGAGCCACACAACAAAACTTACAGTAAAATAGTGGGGGGAATGTCCGTCTTCTATTTAGGTCGCCCTACATATTTCCCCTATGAGTGATTCTCTAAGCAGTTTGTTGTTGTGGCAGAAAGTACAATCTACTGTAAGTCTTAAGGCCAGGACACACCAGCCCGAAAATCGCCGTCGTTGAGTCGATAGGGGGTCGGGAGACGAATCTGTTTGGTGTGTGCCGTGACGTCGGCCGACGTAGAGGTCGTCGGGCTTGTTTTGAGCCGATTGAACATGTTCAATCGGCAGCCGACCGTCTTTCATTTGGAGCAATTTGATTGGTGGAGGGCTAGCGAATCAGTGAAGCCCGGAAGTGAGGCGGGTAGCACAAACAGCTAACAACAGCTAGCCATCGTTTTAATGTGTTTGTTCGTTTCGTTTTGAGAGTACTCACATGCATCAACCCTTGTTGACTGCTCGACACCATGCTCGACACTCTCTGCTAAAAATTGTGCTCTTATGGTCCATAAATATAAATACGTATTTATATCTATGTTTATGCTCTAGAGAGCTGTCCCATCATTTCCGGCTTTCGTATTTTTTCGGGCCACAATACAGATTAGCGCCGCCTGCTGTTATGGAGACATTACGTCCCGCGCATGCAACAGAGCGTACGGAAAGTCAGCAGTCAGTTTGGTGTGTTCTCTGGCCGCGACGGGAAGCCTGGAGCTTCCTGAAACGGCCGACCCCATTTTTTGCGTAGTCGGAACAAGTAGAAACAAGTCGGACTGGTGTGTCCTGGCCTTTAGAGAACTTGGAGAAGATCCAGACAGAGGATCCCTGAGTCAGTGTTTTGATAATATGGTGTGATCCAAGACAGTGCACATTCTTGGTATATTACTTTGTTACCTGAACTTTTTTTAACTATAATTTGTAAAAGATTAGTTCCTCATACATTGTCTGCATTCAAACCCTAAAACTGTGAAGTTTAATATCACCACCAGGTCTTTGGCAGATTACCAGAGTTACTGTTGCCACTTTTGTTTTTAGCCTCAGAAGTTTCCCTGCCACTCTTGACAAGTGTGAACACTTCCTCACTCTCCACTCTGAGGTTTACAACCATTAGAGGTGTCATATTACACTGTGTGTGTGTCTGTAGTGAAATGGAATTGGCTCGAGGAGGGAGGGAGGGTTTACCGGTAGAGACTGGTTATAGGACACACACAAGATCGGGTGTCGATTGTTTGTTTCGCTGTGTTCTGTCTACAGCCGGTACAGCGTTTGAAGACAGACAACCTGCATGCAAGAATATATTTTCCAAGTAAATATAAAGAAATGTCCCATCAGTACCTGAAGCAACACGTGCCCCAGCCAATGTTTTTTCTGTAAAATCTCCCCCAGAGAGCAATTACCTTATCTATTCTTTTCTTCTCTCTACCTTTCATCCATGTTTCTCCAGCTCTCCCCTCCTCTCTGCCTGTCTGTCTCTCTCTGGTCTGTGGTCTCTCTTTCGGTGTCTGTCAATTTGCCCAACGTGTTCTCACTTTCCCTCCCTTGATAAAACCATCATCCTGGGAACTTACATCTGCTCCCTTGTTCAAAATGGGAACAAATGGAAAACCAGACAGGAAAGATTATTTATCTATAAAAATTTTAAAGACCTCCTCGGGGTGGACACAAACTGTGTATGTCAACTAGAGGGTTGCTGTATTGGTTTTGCTTTCCTAACACTCATTATTATTTATCATGTTTTCATATGTTGGCCAAACTCTACTCTGCTCCGTCTGCCATGTTGAATCTCCAGTGGAAACCATTGCTCTGACTGCTTGTGATCTATTTCCCAAAGGTTTTTTTTCCCTAGACGCAAGGTCCATCTGAAAGTTATTTAACATTTGCCAGTGTCAGGGTAGTGGTCATCTGGCCTGCAGCATGAATCCCTTGGTGCTTTGTAGGGGTGTACATCGCTGCTTTCATCACGATACGATATTAAATCGATTCATTAGACAACGATATGATATTTGCCGATATCTAAAATCTGCTGCGATACGATTTCGATTTCGATTCAGGGGCCTGCGATCGATATGAGACGATATTATATGCCCATTTAACACAAGATGGCCTATCTCGTTATCTAACAATACATGTTGATAATAGAATAGCCTTCTTAATTGTTTGTATAATTTTAATCCATTGTATGCATTCTGAACACTAAAGATCTTGAAATTAACAGGATAAACAACAAATTTAAGCTGCTACCTCGGCTATTTCCCTCTTTTTGATGACATTTTATTTAATGTCAAGGGGACTTCCTTATAAAATACCTCTATATATGTAAAATACAGCTAAAAAATATTAGCTTGAATTATTTGATTGAAAGATTAATATCTTTCATAAGCTTAATATCATTCATAAGATTAATATCTTTCATAAGATTAATATATTTCAATCTCTTACTATTATTCATATCTTAAGGTGTAGTGGCAGTAAACAATGCTTGGAGTGACATTTGAGTAGTTTTGGGCCGTGTAGGGTTTCAGGGCACAGGACTGAATTGGTGGATTCCTCGCTAGCTTAGCTCATTAGCCTAATAGAGCTATCCTCTTTAGCTGAGGCTGCGGTGGATTGTAAATTCACCCCGGGGAGAGGGTGACCGCCCCAGGGAGCGCAGGAGCTTCTCACCGCTGAGAGAACAGCCGAGCCGCGCATTCTTGGAACTTTACACTGTGAGCCGGGCAGCGCTGTGCTGGACAGCCCGCGGGGATAACAGCCGAATGCCCCGCTAGCTCAGCTGCTAACCCCGCGAGCCTGTCGAGCGGCGCGCTGCCCCGGTAAGCGCCGGCTCGACTGCTCTGTCAGCGGGGATATATGATCCTCTGCCCATGGTGCAAACACCGACAGGTCTGTTACCGATGGTTTCAGTGTCCGAAATGAACTTTGATAATCATAACAAGCGTGAAAAGCCTGCTGCGGTCGGGCGGAAATGGTGTCACCAACATCCGGGCAAGGACATTGTCAAAATAAAAGCATATACAACATCGATTTGTATCGATGTTTGGACGTTGTATCGATTCAGTTGGATCGTTCGCAAATCAATCGATGGATCGTTACACCCCTAGTGCTTTGTGGTGAGTTTAATCGGAACCAAACGTTTGATCCCCCTATGTCATGTTCTCGCTCCTTCTTGTCCTGGTTAATGGCCAAATTTCCACAAAGCAATTGGTTTCCTCGGCAAAACACTGCAAGTCTTTTCTTTCCTGCTGCCTTGAGTATCGTCTCACTCCTTCCTTTTCTCATCTTCACAGCTAAAGACATGCCAGTTGATGAAGTCGCTATCTTTTGGTTACAGCTGAGAACCAACTTTGCAGGTTCCGAACCAATTTGATTTGACGTGTGAACACGCCGGCCGGTTCGGAATTAGAAAGCCCTATGGAAGGGTTAGTTAGGACACTGTGAAATTCAGGAAAGCAAGTTTTTTTTTTTAAAGTTTGTGTTTTAACTCTTCAGTATTTGGCTGAATGGTGCTTATCTGCCCATTGAAGGTCCAGTTGGGAACATTAGCATCGTGTATCAGTTTTGGCACAGGCATAACAGAGGAGAAGAGGGGAGCCTTTGTCATCTTTGACCTGTCAGCTGTGCCCAGTGCCTGATGGGAACATGGGTCATTGTTGTTGTTCAGATGCCACTGCAACAAGTGCACAATTGAGTAACAGATGACGGGGCCGTATCTCCCCTTCCTCTCTCCCCTTATTGCAGTGTGGCCCTTCTCCACATACACCATCCTGTTTACAATACAATGTAGTGGTAATATTGATCTGTGCATTGCTATTTACTCATCTAACACAGATGCATTTTTACAAAGTGGGCTTATCTATAGTGGGCTATATTTCATAGCTTTTTTTATTGGTGTAATGTAGTAGGGGAGAACGGGGAAATGTGAGACATCGGGTAATGTGAGACACCCTCTGTATCTAGGCAACGGAAAACAAATTTTTGGTTATTATTAATATAACGGCCCGTCATCAGACCATACGTACCGGATGGTTTTATACACATCGATCGCTCCATCAAATCCAAGTCCGAACTTTTTGTATGGGCAGAGATCGTTTTTTTAAGTGTCTTTATAAAGTTTCTTGTTAAACCTTAGTGTAGGCTACTGTTTCCTTATCACCGGGCCGCGGAGTCCCGTTGTGTGTTGTTTTGTGTTCGTCTTCACCGCCATGCGTAAAGGCAGTATTATGACAGCTGACGGGAGGAAAAAGAAAAAAATCATCTGACGAACGTGAGTAAACACGAAAACCTTTTTGCTTTGCTTTCTGCGCTCACCTATTTAGCTCTCTCCCTCTTTTATTAGCCCACACCTAGGCCTACACACACGTTAATTCTCACACATTTTATGTAGCTACAAGTCCAAGTGGTGGGCAATTCTGGTGCCGACTAGTAAGGCAGCGGGCGTTAAAGGACTATATGCATCCTTAATAAATTCACGTCAGGAACTCCGCCTGTGCGCTTGCTTGTGGGCGTGTCATCTCATTAGCATCTGTACTTTGGCCACGGCACACCTCTCCCAGGTGTGCCGTGGCCAAGGGGCTTAGGGGCCACTCACACTAGGGCCGCGGCCCCGTGCTCATTTGCATACTAAAGTCTAGAACGTTTGGCTAGTGTGACCACGCCATCCGTATTCCAGCACGGAACAGCCCCTTGGCCACGGCACACTTGGGAGAGGTGTGCCGTGGCCAAAGTACAGATGCTAATGAGATGACATGCGCAGAGAATGAAACGAGTAGTGTAGGCTACGCTCAACTTTATAATAGGTCCATGGTACGCTCCCAGAAAGACAGCCAGTCACAACTTAGGGTCACAACACTCCTGTGTCATATGTTTGTATAATTTAATTAACAGTGTGGGCTCCCGCTAGCTTAACATAGCGCTAGCATTAGCCTTCTTGAGGTGGATGCTGTCCTGCATCTATCACCGTCTCAGTGAGTGTGTGAGGGAGTGACAGACAGCCCTGCACAGACACAGGTCTGCCATGATTGTGTGCCAGGATCAATAGCAAAAATCCGTCATAAACAAAAGCGTTAAGTATCGTTATGCAGTACTGATAACATCTGAGCTTATCAATATTACGGTCTTTCAAAATGTTGCCCCGTGCTCAGCACTACTTAGCACCGGGTTTTGGTAGGCTACCCATCCCCTAAGTCTGTGTGTGTGTAAATGTCCCTTTTCAGTCACTTATTGCACTTTTCCTACATTCGCATACTAGACCTCTTCTCACAACAGACAAAGGTGCCATGTGAATGTCAAAATGTAGTAATTTAAATTGGCTACTGGTCCCTGAATTGTTTTTACATTAATATGCCGGTCCTTGGAACAAGAAAAGGTCGGGAGCCCTGCTATAATGCTTCATGTATTTCACTATAAATAGGCTACATTAAATCTTAACGGTTAACCGGTTAATAACCGTTAATTCTGGTGGTTAACCGGTTAAAGAAAAAATTTTAAATGGCCATCCCTACTTAAGATTTGGTACAGCTTACCACGGAATTTACATAAATATTTACATGTGTAAAAAACCTCTATCTGTGCAGGCCAAAGTTCACAACATGCAGGATTCAATTGACCTGTTTTATGTCAATTAAAAATGCCAAAAACTGAATTGTCGCATTTTCTAAAAGTATTTATTTTTCCGCATAGCTTCTGTTTTGTCCCACCCCCAAAAAAATCAACAAAACAAAGGGTTACGTTTAGGGCTGTCAAGCGATTAAAAAAATTCATCTAATTAATTACAGGCTCTGTGATTAATTAATCTAAATTAATCGCATACTTTTATGACACTTTTATACCTGTTTATAAACAGCTGTATAGCCTGCTAGTACAGTTTGTTTCTCTCTCTCTCTCTCTGTCTCTCATAACTTCTGTCTCCACAACAGACAGCGCTGCACTGCCACAGATGCCTATGCCGATTCATTCACCATCGTCGTACTCGTAGGCAAAAATATTGACACACACACACACACAGGGCGGGTGTCCGTTTACGCGGGAGACAAGACAGCTAGCAAACAAAATTGAGACACACGGAGGAAGATTGAGAGATACTTTTAAACCTGCATTGTTGCACCCACTAAATCAATAATGCACAGACACTGCGGAGAATAAAGTAAGATGTCTTCCTACCTTCATGCTTATTTGCCCGAAGCATCCCATAAACCGTCCATAGAGCCCTCGGCCCCGCCCTTTCCCCTGCTTCTCTCTTTACTTTTCTCCCTTTCACCCGTGCGGGCTGTGTATGCAAGCTACAGGTGCAGCTGCACACCACTTTTGCACCGGGTCAAAGGGCATTATAGAAGTGCGATTAATCTGCGTTAATTTTTCTGTGATTAATTAATCGAAATTAACGCGTTAATTGGACAGCCCTAGTTGCGTCACATTCCTTTAACCAGCTTTTATATCAATGTTTTTGCTTAAGTCTTTGAAATATGGTAATGTTTTTTGACTGATGTAGTAAAGTGTATGCGGCAGGTTCTGGAAAAATTAAGGTTCAATGTCGATTAACTCAGACGTATTGGCTGATGAGATGGTCGTGTAAGTGGGCGAGAGAAGGCAATTTTCTTGTAATTTTCTGTCTCAGTGGTCTCATTGCAGGCATAACACTTTGCCACAGAGTGCCTGACAGAGTGTACACACTGCTGTAATGGCTCCATTACAGCTCAGCACTGCCTCTGTTTCCCCCATCTATTGCAGCATGATATTATGATAGAAGCTGTTCTTAATCTTTGTCATGACTACTCTCAACCTACGACTCGTTTGTTGTTTTCGTGCCTATAGTTTAGCAACCTGTACTATTTAAAGCCTGTAGAATAAGCATTTGCTGGACTCATGAATGCACAAACGTATATAACCTGGATACTGAAGGAAACGCCACATTTTCAAGCAATTCCTGCAGTTATGAGGAGTGTCTACTTTTCTATGATTTCTAAAGACTGAGTATTCCTGGGCGTTCGTTGGTGATCTTCTCATCAAAAAGTATCAAATGGGAGTGTCATGTGGCTCTTTTTGGTTACAGGGTACCGGCTATACGGTACTCTAGCCTTTTTTTAGTTTTCCACTATGTTTTTTGGTATCTACAGTATATTCCATCAACTTTCCACAAAAGTAGGTACCAGGTTCTAAAAGGTTAAGTGAAACATGTCACTGACAAAAAAAAAACGTCACTGACATTTAGGGGTGTAAATCTCTGCTTTCATCACGATACAATATTACATCGATTCATTAGACAACGATATGATATTTGCCGATATCTAAAATCTGCTGCGATACGATTTCGATTCAGGGCTCAGCCATTTCCCTCTTTTTGATGAAATTTTATTTAATTTCAAGGGGACTTCCTTGACAATACAGATAACAAAAAATATTAGCTTGAATTATTTGATTGAAAGATTAATATCTTTCAATCTCTTACTATTCATATCTTAAGGTGTAGCGGCAGTAAACAATGCTTGGAGTGACATTTGAGTAGTTTTGGGCCGTGTGGGGTTTCGGGGCACAGAATTAACTGAATTGGTGGATTCCTCCCTAGCTTAGCTCATTAGCCTAATGGAGCTATATCTACTTTAGCTGCGGCTGCGGCAGCTCGTAAATTCACCTCGCGGAGAGGGTGACAGCCCCGGGGAGCGCAGGAGCTTCTCACCGCTGAGAGAGCCGCCGAGCCGCACATTATTGGAACTTTACACTGCCAGCCGGGCAGTGCTGTGCTGGACAGCTCACGGGGATAACATCCCAGATGCTCCGCTAGCTCGGCTGCTAACCCCCGCAAGCCTGTCGAGCGCTGCCCGGGAAACGTCGGTTCGACTGCTTCGTCAGCGGGGATATATGATCCTCTCCCCATGCTGCAAACACCGACAGGTCTGTTACCGATGGATTTTAGTTTCCGAAATGAACTTTGATAATCATACACAAGCGAGAAAAAGCCTGGTGTGGTCGGGTGGAAATGGTGTCACAAACACCCGAGCAAGGACATTGTCAAAATAAAAGCATATTCTACATCGATTTTCATCGATGTTTGGACGTTGCATCGATGCAGTTTGATTGTTCGCAAATCAATCGATGGATCGTTACACCCCTACTGACATTGCGTGATCAATGGGTGGCTCCCTATCTTGCACGAAAAATAGTCAAAGTGTTTTAAGCTTGCTGCCTCTCCAGCTTTTGTTCTTCTTTCTTTAAATGGCATCCCACTTGACAACGCCGTGGTCACTGGACGAGCTACAGACATTACTCACCTTGTGTGTTTTGTCGCATTGAAGATGACGTCACAGCTGTTCTCTGCCATGTTGCTATAAAAATCGGCTACACAAAGGCAGTACTATCATGGGTACTACCTTGTAATTAAAAACGACCTCCAGAACAGGACCCGGTACCAAAGTAGAGTATAGAGCCGGCACTATGTAATGGAAAAGCAGCTGTAGACTGACTGTTAAAGCGCCTATGATATACACATTTCTGACTTTGTAATTACAAAGGAAAGATCCTTTGGCAGGGAGTATACGTTCTCCCCGTCAAGAGACACGGAGATAAAGTATAAACAACTCATTGACTGCGCCAACTTTCATCAGGAGTCATTTTTCTCTAGACAAAAAGTGAACACATTAAGGCTTCAAGTTCTCGTCTGGTGTGGGCGCCAACGTTCATTATTTTGCTTTGTCGTCGGCTGAAAGGAGTTTAATTTCCATGAAATCGAATGTAAATGACAAAAGATGACGTCAATAATGGTTTGATTAAAGACCTCGTCTTTACCTCCTGCCAGAAGCAGCTGAAAAAAAACATTTTCAATTTGAATGGATAAAATGAATCCTCGTCCATTAGCTTTGAACCCACTGATCCCTTGTGATTATTTTTCGACTTAATGAGCAACATTTAAATGAAAACACAGGCCTGACGATCACAGTACACAGAGTGGTATGTCATGTGATCAGGTGTCCTCGGGCAGCTTTATCCAGTTACCAAATGTTGGAAGAGTGTCAGTGACGCAATAGATCACGTTCCCCATTTGATTCAAATGTCACGACTGGGATCTTTTCAGCCCTTTTTTTATCAGCAAATAGACCTGACATGGGGGCCTCTCATGTGAGGAGAGGAGGCTGCAGGTGTGGATCATGGCGTCTGTACACTCAGCCTTCATTGAATGTGTACAAGATTTGAAATGCAGGAGTAGCAGCATCGTCGCACGTCAGAGGCATGGGGTGAGTCATCAAATTGTAGGATCGGGACCATCTTTCTCTCGCCGTCACTCAGCTATCACATTTGGCCTCGCAGACACATTCAGGACTATCCACCCACCCACAGAGTCCCACCTACACAGATAGCTCAGTATAATGCTATGGCTCTGTTTAAGGTTAATGCGTTCTACCTTCACTGCTCAACAATGAGTTGCTTAATGGGCCTGAAGCAGCTTCTCTCGTTTATTTATTTCGCATACAATAACCTTGATGTGAGCAACCCATTCGCCCACTTCATGATGTTTTCCACCTGCCCCACAATGGAGAGGCCACAGTGACCGTCAGCTGCAAACACTCCAAGGCCTCCCTCACTGAAAAAGAATCCCACAGGTTAAAGTTGTTGTTGAGTTGGAAGACTCAAAAGAGACGGATTCATTTAAAAAATTAATCCTGGTATATCAACGTATGTTAGCGGCGCTCATGAATTCTATATTAATAATTTATTTCATTTACATAGCGCCTTTCTCAAACCCAAGGACGCTTTACATTGGGGATAAGAACAATCAAAGAAGACAAAATAGGGCAATCAAAGCAAAAACAAAGGGGAAGGGGTCAGGGGCAGTAGGCTGAGTTGAAGGGGTGAGTTTTGAGGAGAGTTTTGAAGATGGCCAGGGATGGTACATTTCTAATGTCTGTGGGAAGAGAAAGTTCCAGAGGGTGAGGGCTGCCACACTGAAGGCTCGGTCTCCTAATGATGGAAGCCTTGTGCGGGGGATGGAAAGCAGACCAATGTCCAAGGGCTGCAGCTTCTGGTGCAGGTGTAAAAAATGAATGTGTTAACAATGTAATAATCTAACTCAGCATTGCAAGATGGTGAATAGGACTATTTCACAAAACGTGAAAATATTCCTTTTTAAAGCAATTAAGGCCTCAGCATTTTGCCTCAATAACTGCTCACACTTTTTCTTGTTTTTTTTTCTACTTTTCAACGGATTAAACCGATGCATGCAACACATCCTGTTCTGGAAAAAAAATCAGATTTCAGGACAGGTTACCAGAGATAAATGGATCTTATCTTTAGAGGGTGCCAGACTGAAACTCTACACCACTCATGGAATGGGTGGTCATAATGGCCTCAGCGCGTGTGTGTGTGTGTGTGCGTGTGTGAACTCGCACATTCCCCACTGTGCTGGTATTTGCTGTATCAGCAGTTACTCTGGGTGTTGTTGTGGTCAGAGAGAACTATCATGGAAAATTCCACACAGGAAACAGGTTGAGTCCATTGTGTGTGTGTGAGTCAGTAAGTCAGTCAGACAGAGAGAATAACAAAGTGCATGAGAGGATCAATGTTTTGAAAGAAAAGTCATTTATTGCATTATGCATTAGATGCATTTGCCAAAGCTCCAGATCCTCAAATGGCTGATTCTGATACTGCATTCAAACCTAAAATAACTTTTTTTTAGATGTTATTTGGCTCCAGAAATGGTCAACAGTGAGTGTAAATGAGTTTGAGAGTGAACATCCTTCAGTATCTGTGTGAAGTTTCAATGTCATTTTGGCCGGCGTCTCTGCCTTCTGCGCACAGCACATTTAAATTCCAGTTATAACAATTGATTATGCAGCACATTTTTCTTTTGTAAAGTGTGTGTGTGTGTGTGTGTGTGTGTGTGTGTGTGTGTGTGTGTGTGTGTGTGTGTGTGTGTGTGTGTGTGTGTGTGTGTGTGTGTGTGTGTGTGTGTGTGTGTGTGTGTGTGTGTGTGTGTGTGTGTGTGTGTGTGTGTGTGTGTGTGTGTGTGTGTGTGTGTGTGTGTGTGTGTGTGTGTGTGTGTGTGTGTGTGTGTGTGTGTGTGTGTGTGTGTGTGTGTGTGTGTGTGTGTGTGTGTCAAACAATAGACGCTGTTGGTAACTTCTGTGGAAATTCTCTAATATTCTTTCTATAATAAGGCCACTTCATTAGACCTTTTGGAACTGGAATTTCCAGGTATGGATTAGGGCCCGGCCGATTTAATCGGCCGATTATAGCACATCTCCATTCAGTAATCATGTTGAGTGAGATGCATTGCTGCCCCGGAGGTAGCCTTTTAGCATATTAACAGCAGCAGCAGGTGTGTTGTATGTAATACATTAGATTAATTCACACTTGACAGTTCCCCCTGACACCAATAGCAGAGTCATTGGTCATCTCTTGACTGTTAATAGTAGTTGATATTACTATAGTTATTATATAGAATTTATATAGTGCTTTATTGGAAGTCATTCAAAGACACTTTACATCAAACATATAGAAAATCATACAAAAGAAACCAAAATACAGACAAATTAAAGGTTTGGAGTGGAGTCCGTTGTAATTATGCTTTCTTGAAGAGGTGAGTTTTGAGTTGACTTTTGAATGAGTTTATTTAGTCTGAGATGCTGATGTTTGGAGGGAAGGAGTTCCAGAGGGTTGGGTGCAGTTACATAAAATGCTTAATATTCTAATTTTAAAAATGCGTCATGTCACTTTAGTCATATTTGTAACACTTTATTTTTTTTAGATAATGCATATTTCAATAGATAAAAAGTTCCTGTACACCTATTGACAGTAACAAGTATTTGTATATATTTAAGGGTTCAAAAAAGTAAATTCTTTCAATATATATTTATGGGATAAATTTTTTTTTTAAACGGACGATTTAATCGTTATCGTAATTTTTCTCAGAAAATAATCGGCATCGGCACCCAAAAGTCCAAATCGGTCGGGCCCTAGTATGGATATACATTTTAGCTGGAAAACTATAGACACACACACACACAGTATGTTATGTTTGACATCCTGTCATCCATCATCTTCTCACACTGCTGCTTTTTTATAATCCTGTTCTGCACCTCTACTCCTTATGGCTCAGTTTTTCTTATCTCATCATCATGTGTTTTTAATGCATAATTTCTTTGGAAGCTTTTCAAGCTGATGCCTTTCATCTGTGCTTTCCCTCTGTTAAAACCACATTGGATAAATGTGGACTATTGTCCTGTTATTCTACATTGTTACTTCATTTGTTCTCTTTGACTTGTTTTCTCGCTAATCTTTTGCTTTTTAGCCACACTAGCTGCGTGTATCTATGAACAGGCCCGCCGACACAAATGGCTGGGCCCCTGAACACCTCCAGTCAATGGGCCCCTCTTACTCATACTTTACTTGTATCAATGTGTGTGTGTGTGTGTGTGCGCTCATCCCTAAATAAACACATACATGTATTTGTAGATTGACTAACTATCTTATCAACTAGGGACGTGCAGCGAGAGTTTGGGGAGCAGTAGCTCAAGTGAGAAAAAGGACTCTTTTGTGATTATTATACTGTATATGTTTATAAAAATAGTAGCACATTTCTTACTTGCTTACCAATTTATTGTTATACCCTAAAACTCACGCAATTGCTTAATATTCAACAGATTTTTACAAAATAACATTGGTTTTCTTGAGTATTCACTAGGTTTATCACAGGGGCAGGCAACAACAAAGGACACTATTACATATATTGCCTATGCTGCGGGCCGCCCCCGAGGTGCAGTAAAAAACTGGTCAGACATCCTTATGGTGTGACACCTGGGTCTGGTCTATGCAGTATGTTCAGTATGTGACATGAAACTCATGGAAAACATTTCAAATTGTACCTGGTTGCTGGTGTCAACCTGAAGACATAGGTCAAAGACTTTGGACCATATTGTCCCCAAAGGGACATTCTTTATCACAAAAATGTTATAAGAATGAAGAAGAACAAGAAAAGGTAGACCTGTTTTCTGTTTTACCTCACAATTCATAGAATAACACCCAGACACAAGTAGCAGGACGACTCAGGTAAAATAATCCAGACAAAACTGTACAACAATATATCAAAACCAAATGTTGTAACCATATGGCACACAAAAAAGTAAAGGAAATGAATGCATAATTGTATTAAAGAACTACATTCATCTGATATGGAGACACCGGAATTCATCAAGGAAATAATTTTACTGTAACTCAAATTTAAAAAAGCTCTTCAAGACAAGATTATTTTGAGAGTTCAAATTAAATGGATGCTGGGCTGAAAGATTCTACAATTTCTTGGAGAACAAATTGATATTTATTTTGTGATTAACACATTACTACAACTAGGTGGGAAGCCAACAAGGCATATACTGTATAAGAGGTCAAATTATAAGTTATGCAAGTATACAGGACGCACATAAAGTGGAGGGTAGCAGAGGAGTAGATATTGGCATTTTACCCAAGTTACAATATTTAAAATGTTTGTTTTGTCGTTATGGTTGTGCAAGTTTTAAATGGTTATAGTGAATATTTCTGTTAAAAATAATGTTCATAAGGCTCAGTTAGGTTCTTGGCCTCTGAAGACCATGGGCCCCCCAAGGGCTGGGCCCTAGAAAGCTTTCCCACTGTCTACCCCTTATGGGCGGCCCTGTCTATGAATAGCAACGTCTTTCCCCTGATTTTCTTCTAGTGCCAATGCATTAGTGGGAATGTAATAACATTATGCTTCATTATACGGTCCTGTAAAAAGGCTGGATGGATGGATGGATTAAAGCTGGGGTATGTGATTTCTCATTGGTCAAAGTTAACATGAGCTGTACACTTTGACCAATCAGAGCGAGGCTCCGATTCTCTGTTTTTATTGGCTGTTGGGACTGTCCATTCACTTTGGCACGACTCTGTTGTTATAGAGCATGTAGGGGAGGGACCAAAGAGAACAAGTGGAGCGGTTGAGGTATTTGGATTCGAATCTCTAACCCAACTGCCATTTTCTCCCCAAATCCTCCACCCCAACTTTAAGGAGAGACTTTTATTTTGAAAGTTATCTACATAACCACTTTGAGTGTTGCCAGAGGAAGTTCAGAGGATAATTGTCACTGTTGAAACATTCTCTTGACAACACTTTAAAAAAAATATATATATTTATTTTGTCAGTCTATTTAAGAGCAGACAGTTTTAATAGATTTGGAGACTGCAATGTCCTCCTAGGTACAGCATCACCCCTGTGGCCACACACAGCAAAGATATATCTATCCATCACTGAGCTGCTGACAATCCAAACAGGTGGGAGGAATACTAAACTTGGCATACTAAATCCGTACTCCCCTTATCGTGTTTTCCGAGCGTACTCCTTATCTCTTGCTTATCAGCCACTTTTCATTCTCCTCCTCCCACTGTGTCTCTCCTTCCCCTCTTCTGTTCTGAACCACTAGCCTTTCTTTCTCTCAGTGCCCTTTTTAAAGATTAGTTTTTCCTGTTTCATTTTGGATCTCGTTAGTAATTGTTTCCCAGCGTGACAAATGAAAAATGTAAGGTTGACGTTTTGAGTCTCCTTTGTCTTTGGGGGAGGAGGGGAATTGCACTCCTCAGTGTAGTGTGTGTGTGTGTGTGTGTGTGTGTGTGTGTGTGTGTGAGATCATCGTCAGCCATCACCCGGCCTCCCTCCAGCAGGAAGTGTGGCGTCCAGAGCGGCTGGGATTACATTAACCTTCATGTATATTGAGTTAAGTCGAATCACTGCCTTGTGCCTGGAGGCTATGTAATGTATGGATGCTTCTGTCCGTCTGTATGAATGCTCAGAAACCAACCTTCCTGGGTAAATACAGTACACCTGATTCTGGAGATCATCGGAGAATGAGTGCTGCAGTTTCTGTCATCATTTATCATCCGTCCTCTTGGAGAAGTCGCCTTCTTCACTATAAATCATGCTTTTCTAGTAAACAAACCAATCCCAGGCAGCAGGCTACATAATCCATCACAAGCACGCTTTCTGGTCATCACGTCTGACATCCATACAAAGTGACCATAGAGGTTTTGCTTCCTGTAAACTGTATTTTAAAGTTTAATTTTATTTCATATGCATACGGTAGTTCATTTAAAGATTGCTCTAAAAAGGACAGAAAAGAAGTTTAAGTGTTCAAGAAGCTTATTGGCTATTTATGTCTGTACAAAAGTTCATGGCAAGCCCATGCGATTAGTTTCTTCAGATATTTCTGAACCAAAGCGGTGGAACAACTAAAAAACCAACAGGTGGCAGTGTTATCCATAGCTTCAAATTAAAGTAGAAATAGGCTACACACTAGTAAACCTCTAACAGTAAAATTAAAGAAGTTCAAGAATTCTCTTCCTTTTCATCCTTTTTAGCTTTGTGAAAATCCCTATTTAATGTTAAACACATCTTTATCTTCTTTCTTGAAGAACAAGCTAAAAACACAACATTGACATAGTATCATCCTCTAAATTCATTATGGTAGGCTACGGTATATACCTGACAAATTAGTAGACATTTAAACTGCATGCATATTTGGGCGAGTCAGATAGTTATCAACTTCAGTAAAAAGTCTGCGAGTAATGCTAAGACTCATTCAAGACTGGTTAAAATCTGTTTTCTCAAACCAGGTCGGGAGCTATTCATTGTTAGCGAGCTAGCTTAGCTGTCATTGTGTAAACTGCTTAATTGCAATAGTAGTGATTGGTCATCTTGGGCAGTTACGCACATGGCTTCAGGTTCATTACCGCCCCCGTGGTTGGCCTCGGAAATCACACCCTGGGGTGTGCATTCAATGGTATTAAATCCATGTAGTGTCTAGCAGCTCTCTCATCTCTTTTCTCCGTATGCTCTCATTGAACAATATACCAGTAATGGAAAGTTGGAATCAGTGTGGGGGGGGGGGGGTCTCTCTTTTTTTTCCCACATTTCCCCTAATTGGTTGACGAACCCTGTGAGGTGATGATGTAATATCGGTCCTGTGTGAATTAATGAGGGGACTGTTTCCCTTCCCTGTCTCTTGTCAGGTCGCATTTGGTGTCTGAAATTGGTGTTGCCGTGGTAACAAGGGGGTTCAATGAAGGCCACCAGCAGGTCTGATTCACTGTTTGGTTTGTGAGGAGCCTGTTGTGTTTCAGGGATTAGGTAGAGACATGTTTTGAATGACGCTCGGCACGGACGGACGGACGTGTGTGTGTGTGTGTGCGTGCGTGCGTGCGTGCGTGCTGGTGCATTAAACAGGGATTTGTTGCGGAGTGTTTGATCAGTTCTCTAAAATCTCTGAATCTCTCCTCAGGTGTGACACATCCTCTGCCGTGCTTCCTCCTTCCTCTCTAACCCGTTGACTCCTCCTCTTCTGTGATGTCATCATCTCAGGCCACGCCCATCCAGGGCTCACGAGCAGCGACGCCTCCGCTGATCTCTGTAGGATCCCCACGCTCACCAGGGTCACCAAGTAAAGGCATATTCTATATTGTTTTAATATTGAGGCTGTACACTACAGTACTGTATCATTTCTTAAAGGGACACTCCACTGATTTTACACAATGACATTTTTTCGACCTCACAACAAAGCAGTGTGGAGTTAGGACCTTCCTTGACATTTTTCAGATCAAACTATGATAAACGTCTTACATCCGGTTGAACTTAACCAACCGTTGTGTGCCCAAAGAAAGAATTTGGGCATTTTTTTGTACCAGTTTTAATTTTACTGGAGGTTAAAATGTATGAATAATTAGGCGCGCTGGCCCTCACTTCGCCTCGGAGGTATACGTCAGCTAGATGGGCGTATCTCCCGCACCCCAAATTCACATCAAATGCCCTTTTTTTGGTAATGAGGCGGAGTCAAAATCTGACAAGATGGCGACGCACATAGGCCAGGACAATTGGAAGCAAAAAAGAGGAGATTCAGTAATGGCACTGAAACAATTATAACGAACCTGAACACTGAACCTGAAAATGAGCATAATATGTGATCTTTAAGTACATTTTGCTGCTAATACTTATGCACTTTTTTACTTTTAATGGAGTATATCTACATTGCCATACTTCTAAGTGAAGAATCTTAAAGGTCACATATTATGCTAAATGCACTTTTTAAATGTGTTCTAACATATCCATGGGTCCACGGTGTGCCTAGAGACTGCCAAAATATTTAAAAAAATAACACTCTCCTTTTCTCACTCTCCCCCTTTCTGAAACCACCACCCCTCCCCCACCCAATATACTCCAGTCAGAATTCTCCCCTCTTCTGACCTCACAAACTGGAAAGCCAGAAGCTTCTACTGTGCAGCCCACACCCCTATTTCTTATTGGTCCACGGCCCTGACAGACAGAGGGCGAGGCGTATCTGGCTTCGCTTCCGGACAGGGGGCGGGGGGAGCTCAAAGATTGTATATTTACGAGGGGAGCTGCCGCTCTTTTTAAAAAAAATAGGCCATTGTGAGATTAGCTGAACATCAGCATAGTACAATAAATTATCTGAAAGTTTTTTTCAGCAAACAATTAAAGAAAAACGTATTAGGGACCACTAAGACCATATAATATGGTGTATAGTATAATAGAACTGAAAAGTGTATAATATGGGAGCTTTAATAGTTCTTCCACAGCTGATGTCATTTGTAACCTGGTCAGAAGCGTTGTTTGTTATTCAACATGATGTAACACAGTTGTTTGTCCCTTCAGAGTCCCTCCTGCCTCCGGGATACAGAGATCGCTCGCCTTCCCCTATGAGAGGCTTCCTCATCCCCAGCCCTCTGCCCACACGCAGAAACAGGACCTTCTCTGCGTGAGAACACACACACACACACACACAAAAGCCTTATGATCCAGTGAAGCCTTTTTTTATTATTAGCTCCTAAGTATGTTTCCAGTACAGTAAGGAAAGCTTGTTGAACAAAGTTCTGTAGTTATTGCTAGACCTTCTCATGATTCAATCTTGAATGTAGTCGAAGGCAGAACCGAAGCTAGCCTGCACCTACTCACTGAAGTTGCACTTGACTCTTTAGCATTTCTACTAGCGTTTCTGTTGAAAAATGCACCATTGTCAGCTCGTTCAGATAGATACGTATAGACCAATGTCCAGAGGCAGAAACCTGTCATAGCATGCACTCTCAGTGAAGACTCGCTCACACAAAGGAATCCCACCACTGCATTCGTGGGAACTTCCGACCAGTGCAGGCAACTTTCTTTGGGAGCAGTGCTGTTGCTTAAAAGCGGAAATCCACATGTCAACACACAGGTGGTCCCCCCACGCACACAGGAAGAGACGAAAAGCCAATTTGTTTTATATGTAATTTACTTTAGAGAAGCTGCCTATTTGCCCCCCCTGGGTGCCATTGTAATAAGAGGAATAATTATTCGCTATTATTCAGGTTTACTCTGAATATTTTTTATTTATTCATATTTATAATTTCTTTTTTGGGCATTTTTATGCTTTATTGATAGTGCAGAGAGACAGAGGTGAAATGGGGCAGAGAGGGGAGTGACATGCAGAGTACGACCGTGGGCGGGAATCGAACCCGGGTCTGCTGCTGGGCCCGGCCCGGGGGGGAGACGCCCTACCAACTGAGCTAAGGGCGCCCCTTGGACACAGATCTGCACAGCCATTCAGTCACTAGATTGTTTTTGCATGTTCTCCCTTACCTTAACATGTGTTGTCATGGCAATGCTAGTTTACCCATTAAAGGTATAATCCCTTAGTTTTTTTATTTAATCAAATCCCATTTTTCTCACTGTTTATGGCAATTTTCCAGCAATATCTCTTTTGAAATTTTTCAATTCCATAATTGCTTACTTATTTCAATTGTGAATGGCGGGGTCCCCCTTTCCCAAGCAGCATTCAATCTGTGTACAAGGGATGTTTAGGAAGCTGTGCATTTATGCATTCAATGTAATTGCAGAAGGTCAAAAAGGTGGTGCATGTAAGCATTTCTTGTAATGCGAACATGTAACATTCAATCATGAGTTAGTTTTTAGTATTACCCTGTTGGCTAAGTTGCATCTCTCTGTCTCTCTGTGTGTGTGCAGGACGGCTCGTGCAGCAGAGGGTCCGGTGTATACTGGCGTGTGTAAATGTTTTTCCCGCTCCAAAGGCCACGGCTTCATCACGCCATCTGACGGGGGCAACGACATCTTTGTCCACATCTCAGAGTGAGTGTGTGTGCGCTGTGAGGATGAGTGTGTTTGGGGATCGGTTGATGTGTGTAACTGTCGTGGGCAGTGGGTGTCTCCGGTAACTGTATTGTGTGACTGAGGCTGTTCTGTGGGTGAAACTCCAGGACCAATGTGTTTTTCCTCCTAATGCGATGAAAGACAGGGCTGCTTTTGTTTAAGTCAAACTGTGTTATGGTCTGTGTAGGAGTAAAGAGAAAACACACACACACACACAGGAATGGTAGTAGCTGCAGGTGTGTGTAGGAGGACATCAGAATATCTGATGTCCTTCACCACGGTGCCTTTGTTTATAACCCACAGGTCTTAAACACATCTACGTCAGCAGGGTATGCACACACGTCCAACGTCCAGACACACACACACACGCAAACGCATAAAACACAGAAGCCCAATGTGTACTGTGAAACCGGACGCAATAAAACGTCTCACAAAGTTTGGGTTTCTCTCTTCCTGCCTCCAGGAGTCTGTTTGTATTCATGTTCCTCTCTAATTAGCCTTAAGGCCGGGACACACCGGCCCGATAATCGGTCATCGGACGTGGCCGGAGAGTCTGGAGGGGGCGGGGACACGAATCTGTTTGGTGTGTTCGGTGCCGTCGTAGATGTCGTCGGGCTTCTTTTCAGCCGATTCAACATGTTCAATCGGCGTCGGGCAGTCTTTCAGTCGGAGCAATTTGATTGGTGGAGGGCTAGCGAATCAGTGAAGTCCGGAAGTGAGGCGGGTAGCACAAACAGCAGTATCGCATCGCTAGCCATTGTTTTAATTTGTTTGTTTGTTTCGTTCAGCGAGTATTCACATGCATCAACCCTTCTTGACTGCTCTAAGGAGAGCTGTCCCATCATTTCCGGCTTCCGTATTTTTTTGGGCCACAATACAGATTAGCGCCGCCTGCTGTTATGGAGACATTACATCCCGCGCAAGCGCAGAGCTACGGAAAGTCAGTAGTCGGCTCGGTGTGTTCTTGGCACTTTTTTGGCCGCGACGGGCAGACTGGAGCTGCCTGAATCGGCAGACTTCATTTTCGGGCGACAGTCGGTAGTCGGACCGGTGTGTCCTGGCCTTTTAAAGGGACTCTTACCTTTGTTGCATTTTTACACTTTTTTTGGATTAGGTTAAAATGGTATTAATAAGGTAATTACACTCTAAAATATAAGACAGACCCAACAGGAGTAAAAACAAACAATGATTTCAATCTCATAATATTATGAAAAATATATATAAAATTCAACCAATTGGCCGACAGACCTGTCTGTTTGCGGTCTGCTTCTGTATTGCGCATTCTCAACTAGAGGGTTTGTTTTGATTCCACGGCAGACAGTAGCGACCATTGTAGAAAAGGCCCCAACGTTCATAAGTTACAGTGTTGTTATTTCTTACAGTGTGTTAAAATGTGTTTTGTTCAGTGTGGATAGCTGTCAGTTAGGGCCGTGACGTCAGTCGGCCAGAGAGCCTGTTTAGTTTCCTTTCTCTTCTCCCTCGGTCAGATGTGTGAGCGTTGCCGCAGTAAGCGATCATTCCACATGGAAACGTGTTTATCTGAGTTTAAATGTGAATCACCCGTGTGTGAGTATGTACATGCAGTCCCGATCGCTGTTATAATATAGTTTGCATGCGATTCGCGGGTCGCAACAGCTGTTGTAACGTCTCCTCACGAGCGGAGTTTAAACCTTTGTTCTTTTCCCGCGATCTATATGCGACTGTGCCTGTGAAAGAAGGAAAATAAAGAGCGGATAAAACCCTATTCCACCTCTCCTAGTCTCATGCTTATAGTCTGACGCCTTTGGCTATAAGTGGTATTCTGGCCGACAACTCTGAAGTGAAACCAGTGATACAAGCATGGAATGAGGGTGTGGGGGCATTGGAGGGAGGCGGGATGGTATGATAGTGCTGTAATTCTCAATTGCAGGATCGGTAAGAGTCCCTTTAAGGAAGGTGTGTGTGCTTGTGTGCGTGATTGAGTGACCAATACAATCAGCCTGCTAATGGCCGGAAACTGGATTGGGCTCATTGTCACAGATATCCGATATACACCAATATCTGATTAGTGCATCCCTACTTTTCCACTGTTCCACCATCAGTAACTCTCCTCTCCTTCCCCCCCCCCCCTCCCTCTCTGCCAGTATCGAGGGCGAGTATGTGCCGGTGGAAGGCGACGAGGTCCGCTACAAGATCTGCGCCCTCCCCCCCAAGCACCTGAAGATGCAGGCTGTGGAGGTGACCATCACACACCTCAACCCAGGAACCAAACACGAGACCTGGGCTGGACACGTGGTCAGCAGCTGAACACCCAGTGGCTCTGCAGTGGCTTGGGCAGGGCGGCGGAGACAGGAGGGGGGGTCACCGAGGGAGAAAAGGGGGTGAGAGTGAGTGTTTTATGATCACATAGGGAGTAGGGGATGTCCCAGACTAAGAATTTACATAGTCCAATCTGATTGGTCCGAATCATGTCTATAGTCGACTTAATCGCCCAATCATGTTTGTTTTTTTCCTCATTGATTCATATTTTCATTTGCGATATCGGCTTCTATTTTTTCCAGATTTCTGTTGACAGTATAATAGGCTGATAATTAATAACACAATGGGCGATGATGTATTATGATTTATTGTGAGAAACCAAGCAATTCCATGAAAAAGCAGACAGCTCCCCCATATAGCCAGACTAAAATTATCCTTGTTTCGTAATCACAATTTGTGGCTATTCGACTGCGAGCTTGGCAGTCGAAATCTGGCTCCTTTGATCGAGTTCATAGGGGGCTTGTTCAACATTCCAAGGCAGCTGGCATATGTAGAAGGAGAGAGACATGGCCGCTGTTCTGAGGTGGCAAGTAAAGGTTTCATTCAGTTTGATCACACAGTTTACTTAATATGCTGAAATGTGGGAGGCTTCCTCTACCTTACCTGGGACGCAACAACCTTTATACAGTGGGTGTGGCTGGTGAGTTAAAAGATAGAAGATCTCATTTGAAGTGATATTTATCATAGAAAAATGTATCACATTAGGGTTTCTTGCTTCGATTATTTTTTTTTGATAGAGCACTGTTTGAAATGATGAGGAAAGTCCTTTAAGCCGCTGTCAATACTGATGCGAGAACAGACAAGCGGCACCGTAGGTTTGTTTTCCAGTGTGTGCCTACTTCTACACAGAGAACCTACAGCTCTGTTTGTGCCAACCTATATCATCTGATTGTCTGTACTTGATCATGCATACGAGTGGCTCAGTGAATTAAAGCATTTTCAACCAGCACATTCAAGTGGATTCTCTTGTTTTTTTTGCAAGTTTCTTTTAAGTTTCAACTTCTTTTTTTTCTCTCTCTCTCTTTCTTTGGCAAATGTGCTTTACGTTAAGCTAAAACAAAATGTGTCATTTCCGTGTATTTATTTATTTATTTATTGTCTTTAATTATTATTATTATTATCATCAGAAATGTAATTCTGAGCTCAGCTGATATATTTTCTATATTTCAAATCGTATAAAATGTCCGTTGTGAAGATTAAGAACAATCATACGCAAAATGCAAACAGTTGATTGTATTCATGCTATATCCTTCATGTCATGAACAGCTTCATGTTGTAAAGGTAGTGGATATATTGCTGCATAGCTTAACCGTATAGGTTTTCAAACAAACGTTTAGGCTAGCACATATTCCAAAATCTTTAAAAATTTTACCGATCGTTGATATAACAGTGCATGGAATATGAATTATGGGTAATATGAGCTCATAAATGGCTCCCGTTTACAAAATGGATGAGTTATGATTGATAAGTGATCATATTTCCTTCCCTGAGACTAATTGTCATATGTTTGATGCAGTGGGTCTGTAGTCAGCAGCACTGATAAACGTCATTCTGCTGCCCTCCTCTGTTCACATGTGTCTACTACAGCCTTATTCATCCATTGTTCACAGCCATCATACTGTACATCATCATTTCCACTACGGGGGATATTATCACACAGAATTAAAAATGTAATTGGTTTAATCAAAAGAGAAACGTTTAGATAGAGTATTATATCTTAGCACAGCTCATGATTGAAAGTCAAATGGCCAGTTACCAAGTAGCTTTGTTAAATGTTAAATGCACATTCTGCCTTTCTGTTTCAGTAACATCACAAAGGTTTAATGATTGTTTAACTTAATTATTACTGGCATCATGTGGCATCCTAAGCTTAATGCAGCACTTATATTGGAGCTTGAAAAGTATTCAAACTACTTAAAGATAATTAAAAATGTATCAGATTCATCTTATACAATATTCAGATCAGTGTGAAGGCTGTTTATTAGAAATGGGGTTTATAATATTTGATAAATATTTCGATATTGGATTAATAATAAACAAATTACCAATTGCCCTGAATTCTATCATGACCTAAACACTACAAACATTCCAATTGACAGTAATAATTGTTATAATAATGTAGTAATGTACAAATGTATTCTGTAACTGAAATATGAAACAATTGGTATGTTTATCCACTTACTTACTAAATGTATTCATGTTAGTTACTTTATTTTGAAATAATATCACCATGATTCTGTGTGTTATGGTGTTCGACTTGGTAAGAATATATCCATAAAGTTACACTCCCCAACCCTACACAGCTCTTTATAAACAACATACTAAGCAGTATTTAATACCAATAAAGAGAGGTAAATGGAATATCAATATCTACTTTTACCAATATTAGTTTTGCAGTTCTTCACTTTGATGATTTGAGAGCAGTCAACGCTCAGGTCAAAAAGGTCAAGACATCTCTTATCACTATTACTTTCTATTATTAGCCTACTACCAATGTATGAATGAGCCTTAGTTGCATACTGCAAATTGTGACCGGATTTAGTAGGACATTTGGGTATTTTTGTCATACTGTATTGACATGGATGTATTCAGGGGATTTGCTAAATCTTTTTCTGGTATGCTAAAAAGTATCAAAGTATAGGCATTGGAACGCACCCTCTGTCTCCAGTGAAGCAGCAGCAGCAACCTCTGCTGTCTGTCCAGAGAAGTGTAAAAAGCTTACAGCACCTGGTATTCCCAGGCGGTCTCCCATCCAAGTACTAACCAGGCCCTATTTTCTGTTTCTATTTCTATTCTGTTACAAGCATGTACTGGAGTCAATAAACTAAACTCATCATTCCTATTACTTCCTATGTTTTAAAAAATGTGTGAATGAGACTTTATTACAAACTCTGCAGTCCATCTATAAATATGACATTTATGATTTTATAAAACTATTATTGGATTATTGTCACTGATACACTTGTACGCAGCATATTGTATCACATTTTACCAAACATGTCTTGAGAGACAACATTGAATATACGAATGGGCCTTTTAAATATGCTCTAACATCACCTTTAGTAAATCTGTCTCTATACAATCAGTTTTTCATGGCAATATTGGTACTTTTACGAAGTATAGTTATTCTACCACTAAACACGAGTAATATATTCAGGAGAAAGTGGCAGTAGGAAGTTCTTAGTAAGCTTGCAGTACTATTACACAGTTCTCAAGTACACCACAACTGGTTTTTACACAATAAGTCTTTGCACATTTTACAAACAAAACTCCAAATTCTATGTATTGAGCTTCTGATGTGTAAAAAGGCAGATTTTCTTCATCTTTTGACAAAGCCAAGCTAGCCTTTTCCCCCCATTTCTTTTTTATGCTAAGCTAAGGTAACAGGCTGCACATATCAGCTACACATCATAACAAAATCTTCTTCTTTTGGTGAGAAAACGAAAGTGCAATTACCAAAAAGCTGACCTTTTGCTATAGAATGTTTTGTTTTGTTTGTCAGACAGCTTTACTAGTGCATTATCTTACATAAATGAGTCAATATGTTCTGTAACAAAGAATTAGTTATAAGCTTGCTTATTATATTTATAAGTTATAACGATTCCTGTACAAACAAAGCCTTCGTCACAGGACTGACAGGATAGCACTGTGATGCTCAGTCTCGGGTTACTTACTGTATATCCCTACAGGAACACTGGAGGTCACTCTCTGCCTGTTAAATACAGCTTTGAAAAGGCTGTCGAGAACACTTCTGTAACATCCCCATCACTGATAGCCTATGGCTTCTTGAAGACAGATCATTTTGAGATTGAAAGTCCTGATGACAAATCCTCTGCACCCATTGGATATGAGGAAACTTTTGTGCAGATTTCTACTTTAAGACGAGAATGTATTCATCAAAAACAGCTTAAATTAGCAAAGCAAATGCAATTTAATTGCAAGTGCTCATGACAGTTAATACAGTATAGGTGGTTAATAAATTGGCAATAGGAAAAAAAAAATCACTAACTTGTTCATTACAACTAACATTTGACTGAGTGAGGGCCTTTCCTGACACTCTTTAACCACTCTCAGCTGTCTCGCACACAATTTAGGGTCCACGCTGCTCTGGACAAACTCATAGCAGACCAGGGTGAAGAAGAGGACACTCATCTTTAAGAAGATATGACTTCCCGATTGGAAAAGGCTCTTTCTGCTTCCCCTCAGAGTTACGGTTTTCCTTTAACTAGTTTTTGACCTGTATTTCATGGACAATGTTTTAGTTTACATTGAAAATTCAAGGACACTACATTGTAATCAACATATGATGGAAAGCCACTATAATTTAAAATGATGAAAATTATAGAAGAAAATGTCTATTTCACTGCACTGAAAGAGCTTTATGTGATTATGACATTATTCAATAACTGTTGGGTTGTTTTGGACTGTGAGCACTTAACAAATAGGTTTGAATGTATTCAAGGTAAATAAATTCTACATATGATTCGAACGTCTGTACGTCATCTTGAATTAGAACAGAAATAGAAGGATTATGCAGTTTGTCACCAAGTAATATTTATTTACTTCCTCAAAAAATTGTTTGGAAAAAAGAATGTCTGTACAGCGATTCATTTATTTGAGTGACAGTTAAATACATGCAGAGGTCATGGAAAACAAACATATGCTTAACAAAGAAGGTGTTTGCTGCAGAGGAAAGCATCATGAGTGGACTTCCTTCTTTACTCCAGATCATTACAGATGCTGTCAGGTAACCAAACAGGGACTATGCTGTGTTTGTTCAGATACCCTTAAACAAATGTCCCACTGGATTGTGTTATGCAGCAGCACCTTCCATCCCTTTAAATGCACATAGGCCCATATAGGCCCAGCCAGGCCCATATAGGCCCAGCCAGGCCCAGAAGTCCCTCATGTCTGACATGTCCAAGCCTACGAGGAGGCAGCGGGAGGGGGTGCAACAGGAGCTGCCACCTGCTCCTCTTTCAGTCTGCGCTTTATCAGTTTCTTCTTTTTCTTGTCCTCCTTTTCTATTTCAGCAACCATCTCCAAGAACTTGGGGGTGCGAGGGTCCACTGCGTAGCCGAAGCGCTCTCTGGCCTCCGCCAGCAGCTTAGCACGGCGAGACTTCTCCTCCTTCAGCTTCTGCTTGGTCTCACGCTTCTCCCTGTGCCAGTCGGCTATCATCTTGGGCATTTTGGCCATGTTAGCTGCTACGAGCTTCTCTCTGTGATGGCAAAGGAAAAGGTTAGAATACCAACTGTCAATGCGGCACGTGATGCATTGTTGTGCAATGGCTGGTTGTATCAGGTTATGTCTCCAAACTATTAGAAGATGTTGCGGTTGGATGACTTGTAATAACACATTTGCTTCTCTGTTTTTTTAGGTACTTTATGTTGCGACAAGTCTACCACTACATATTATGAATAGAAATAATAAATTATGTTATAAGTTATAACATAATTTATTAAAATCATGCATACATGTTATAACTTATAACATCATGTATGCATGATTTTACATGCACTGTTTCTAACTCACTGTTTGAACCGATTCATTGTTTGACAATGCTCGCCAAGCTCTCTTGTTGCAGCTTAGTAAAATTGTGCATGTGTGAATATTTTTTGGGCTGGGAGATGTGGTCGGAAACAAAATATCGCAGGAGGACACCTTAGAAAACTTTCCTTTTTCACATTTCATAGATGATCAGTAGCCTGTGTACATTTGTTGTTGCCCAATGCGTTAATGGTCTTGTGTAAATAAAGTGAGATGATTTCATATTAAACACATTGTGCTGTGTCAATTGGATAAATGGATAAACATTATTTTAGTAGGCTATCTTTAAAGGGATGCACTCAAACCACCTGTCCGATAATAGACGCACTGACATTAGCCACGTTAGCATCACTTACTTTGCCAACCGCTTCTGGGTTTCCAGCTTCTCCCTGGTCTCGATATTCTTCAGCATCGCCTCTAACGAAGGATGCCACTCTTTTTCCTCTGCAACGATCTTGTCCAGCTTCTCGTGGCTGGGCCAGAGCGAAGCGGGGTCGACACCAGAAGCTGAGCCATAGCGTCCGAACAGCTTCTTGTCATACTGCGCCGTCCTCTGCCACTTCGGCGTCTTCTCGTTGTCCTTGTCGGGAATATAGGGCTCGCGGATGTTGAGTCTCAAAGGCCTGGGGTTATAGGACGCCGTCTGCAACAGCTGCCCACTCTGAGGGTTCGCACAAAGTGCAGTTTTAGGTGACGAAAGTGACTTTAAAGTCCCACATAACGATACCGTCCTTCGGCAAAGCATAGACGCCGCCATCTTTCCTCACCTATATGAAGGACCCCGGGCAAAGTCAGGGGTGACCGCAGCATTGCCTGTTCATCACGACAGACAAGACTTCCATGTGCTCTGGTAGGGTTGAATCAACTTGTCTCGTAAAAGGTATTGTTGACCAGGTTATATGTTAGAGGAAAAAACAATGCAATTATTTCAGCCTAGACAATTTTATTAAAATAAAGGGTTTACGTAAGAAAATCATCATGCATTAAAAAGGAGGCAATAGTTAAAAAGGGTCAACAATTTCATTATTTTATTTTATTTCAATTAGTTAATTGATAGTTTGATACAAATGTTGATAATACCTGTGTGTGTGTGTGTGTGTGTGTGTGTGTGTGTGTGTGTGTGTGTGTGTGTGTGTGTGTGTGTGTGTGTGTGTGTGTGTGTGTGTGTGTGTGTGTGTGTGTAATTATTTTAATGAAAAGTGACAATCTAGGCTATGTCTTGGGGGAGATTATGATGGAAAAGTTTGACAACTGTCCAGACATAGACTTTGACAAGTAAGGGTAATGTGGACAAATTAATTAATAATAGTCTTAGTTGCAGCCGAAGACGAAAGGAATGCCATGGACACAGAAATAAAGAAACTTGCAATGCATGATCTAGCTCAACATTGATAGACCTAATGGTGCTAAAGTCAAAGAAATAGAGAAATGCTTTTTAACATTTTGCCATGTGGGGTTCCACGCTGTATCTTCTGTTGTTTCAGATCTTTGAGGTTGTATAACCCAGTGGTTCTCAATTATTTTCTGTCATGCCCCCCCTGGGGACAGAGTTTCTGGCACAAGCATTCTGCATACAATCACCTTATTATCAAATTAGATAACAAAAATTAGTTGAGATAACTTCTGCAGCAAAAAAATTCAAAGTTCAGTTTATTAGCTCAATTTGTAACATTTAAACAAGACTGCTCAGTCTGTGTGAATCTCAGAACAGAGAAACAAGAGCAAATGATTCACTGAGGTTTGCATTTCATTCAAAACATTTTTAAACTGTAAACATAGTTAAGGTGGTGTTTTTTATTATTATTATTATTATAGGCCAATAGGCCTTCTGTGATGCGATAACCAATAATTAATTAATGTTATTATTAGTCTACTTGCTTGATTTCTTTTTAAATAGCCTACAGAGACACTTGGAGACACATGTGGACATGTATTTACTGCGGATATGACCATACACAAGCACACATCGCGCTTGCTAGCACTTGAAATTTGTATATATATATATTTTTTTTTTTGGTCAGTTGGAATTCAAGTCATCCCGCGCCGCCCCCCCCCCCCCCCCCTGACAACTCACGGCGCCCCCCTAGGGGGGCGCGCCCCACCATTTGAGAAGCACTGGTATAACCCAACCAATGTTCTTTCTCCCTATACAACTTTCCGACTTTTTCATTTTAAAATATTTTATAAAAAATGTATTTTATTTTTCAGTTGTACTGGGGAATGTTCAAATCGGTTTATACAGTAAACGTTATCATGGTAATGGCCAAATGTCAGAAGGTCCCTATATAACAGTATAGTAAATAGTTTTTCACTAAACGTCCCCTTTGACTTGGAAGGTGGGCCGTAGCCAGAGCCAAGGCGCGAGAAAGGGTGCTGATGAGACATTCTTAAACACCTTCCTTGAACATTTAAGGACCACAGGGGCATACACCTCATTTGAAAGAGAGGATCTTTGTTTTAACCTCCTTAACTCCATCACCTCCTTCCTTCTTCTTCAAAGCCTCCACCCACCCTCAACTTTTAAATTTGATTTATTTTCAAGAAGCGGATATCGAACAATTGGGGTTGCGCTTAAAGTGCAGCACTTATAGACACAGATGTCATCGCTTTTGTTGCCGTGGGAGCGCGGCGGAGCTCTCCGTCGTCATAAAAGATTTAGGGTTCCCATGGCAAGGGGTAGCACTCAGCTGGAGGTGGGGGTGGCCATGACAGAGGCTTAATTTGGCTTAGGAGCGATCTGGTGCCAAGCTCGGGGCTTTTGGGATCACATCAACGTCAGTCACAGGCAAATAGGCTTGTTAGCATTTAGATGATAAGGGATGGTGGCAAGATTTCTGAGTGAGAATGTGAGTAGGAGGGATTGACGATACATTTGGTACATGTTTGGGTAAGTTATATGTAACGTGCACATTTGAATTATAACTCTGTTACCTTCTGATCTTTCATTTCATGTCTACGAAGCAGTTCATTTGTATCTAGTTTTGGCAATCTCTGAGTGTAACAAACAGTTTGGCCTCCGAATAGGCAAACAGGATCGCATGTGGTCACTAAGACGGATGAATCACCGGAGGAAAGTCAGGGTTGTGTTAGGCAAAAAAAACAAAAGCAAGTGTTGGCAAGCAGCAACTCCAGCCGATCATGTGGTCAGCTTTTGAAGGATGGGGTTTTATTAGTACAACTCAGTTTGGTAGGTAGTTCTTGTAACAACAGAGCCGGAGTATCTCACAGACCACCTTTAGGGTTGGGGAAACTCATGCACGTCAGACCAGAGCTAGTGGGCTAACAGTGGTCTAATACCAACATTGGTACCTGTTCCTGTAATGTCTGTGGTGCCAGGAATTGGATAAAATTACCATTGAACATTAGCAGCAAAAGCACAAACTTTGCTTGGTTAAGGTTTTTAAATGTTAGCATTTGCTGAGTTTCTCTGTTTGATATCATTATGAATAAAAATATGTTTGAATTTTAGACTTTTTCGGCAAACAAAACAAGACATTTTAATCACTGTGGGCTCTGGGAATTTCTGACAACCGCAAACGGAGAAAAGGATGGGAAAATATTGAAAGTAATGGTAAGCTGCCTGCCTATTTTTCCTTAGGCGTGTGTGCTTTAAAGTAATCTTTCTGAAAAATATAAACCAACTTAAGACACCTTTAAATTAAAGCACCATCAGTGACCATCAATGTTGGGCATCTAATTAAATAATTTATTACCTTTGCCTCACTGCACCCACTTAATCCTGTTTTTACAGTTCATGATTTTACAAGTGCCCCCATGCAGCTGCATTGTTTGTACTTAAGTCGGATGCCATGCTGTCAGAAATTGTACTTTTAGCTTCTGTGAACTTGGTATTGAACTGCACAAAACAAAGTCAGGAACTGTTTTGCGATAAATACGTATCTCTTGTATGTTACTTGACATCATATGTTATTGTCTCTCTCTCACGCACACACACAACGAGCCAACCTTTGGTGTAGTCTTTCCGATTTTCCTATGAAGCAATTTGCCACGCCAGTGTTGCTATTTGTTGACACAAAGAAGAAATCATGATAAATTGAGTCTAAATGAACCACTCTTTTGTTGGCCTTAAACAATGACAGGGTTTTACTCAGAATTGTTGGCACAGAGAGAAGTAGATTTGTCAGCATTTCCCCAGAACAAGGGATAAGGACGATATCCAAATAAAAGAGAGCTGAGCCCCAAAATATCTCCATTTCCTGGTAATGACATCAGACTGTGGCTTTACTGCGCAAACTGAGAAGAAGAAAGACGAGACCAAGACTTGGTAAGACGAGTCCCTGCAGAGCTGGTGATAAATTACAGCTTCCTGCAGGAACATCACACAGAAATAAATAATCCCAAGGTAACTAATAATGTCCTTGGCAACATGGATATACACTTCCCATAGAAAACTTAAGATTCCTTCTTCAAACACGTAAACTCTTCACATTTGTAAGCCATAACTGATCCCTTGGTTTGTGCTTAGAAAAAGGCCATCACGCTCAAAGCAAAGTAACATGGAGTGTAGTCGTGAGTATTTTTTTCTTACTGTGAACGTCACGGCGGTGATCGCTCTTGCAGCTCTCCGCAGGCTGCGTTTTAAACACCCCAACCGCCCCCCCACTAATGTTAAACTTGGACTTGGCCCAATTCAGAACTGCCGGCGTAAGCGGTCTAGGAAGGGGGATGTGGTGGTAGAGTTTGAGTGGAGGGTGTGTGTGTATGGGGGGGGGGGGGGGTTACGCGAGTAAAAGCAGGGGGCAGAGAGGAGGATCGTGAGCTTTCAGTGGGGAGCAGCAGAGTATTTTACGGTAATGGATGTACCACATGGATATCCAGTTAGTGATGCATTCGGAGCGCAACGGGGGAGTTTTTGAGTGGGTTGGGGAGTGTTGTCTCTTTGCTCTTTTGCATTCTCCACTGAGTTTGTGGGGGAAATGCAGGGGGCGGCTGTTGCTCCGTGGAGGATTCATCCACCTGGGCAGAGGGGTGATGCAGAGACAAAGGGGAGCGGAGCAGTGAGACCACTAGAGAGCTTTTTATTTCTGCTCACTTTGCAGGAAAGAGTCCAGTGAAAATGTCTCCCACTGCATGTCCTGCCACATACTGTAATGGCTCTAACATTTCAACAAAATTATCTTGCATCACAAATCTTTATACGCCGTGTTAATACAAGCACCTGAAAAGTAACACATTCCCATAAACATACATATACACACAGTACATTTACATAAGAATTTGGCATTTGTTCGCCGGCTGTAATGGCTCTGGTCTCCCGCGGTAGTAAACAACTGTGCCACTCTCTGCCCCTGGTACATTAAGAATTTTTTTTCATTTAAAAATATCATTAAATGGAATTAGGAATTGAACAGATTGTTGGTTATTAAAAATGGGTATGTGCTGGATTTGACAGATTTGTAAACAACAGCGGTATCTCTGAAATGTTTAGTTATGATGGAGCTCACGGTTTCTCCCTGCTCATTGGGGGCACTCAGGCCTGCGTGGCCCTGCCCAGGGCCCTAAAGAGATGATGAATGGGAGCATACGGAATGATGGAGGTTCTCAATCCACCAGTGGCTGCTAATTTAAGGGGAGATTCATCAAACGTGGGCCGGAACTCAGATGCACCTTCATAAAACAGTGCCGGGGTCCAGTGAAGATGAATGGAGGTAATTATCATGTCTACCTGTTAGCAGCCGCCCTGCTCCTCTCAGTGGCTTCCTGGGGTCTGCCAGGTCTTGTAATGTGTCTTGTAATCAAATTCCTCTTTTTAGTAGTAGATCGCAATTGAGTCTGAAGTGAGAGATTATTCCACATTAGACACACTAATGCACCGTATTGTTTCATCTCATCTGACACAAAATGCCTTGAGTGGCACACTGAATGTCTCATTGTGCACATTGGCACTAAATGATCTAATCACTAGTCTTTCTCCACTGATAGAATCTTACTGTATGTGCCACTGCTATCACTCTGTTGACAGACCTATTACTGTTTGCACAGTTGGCATTGTTGCAGAATGTCACTGGTTTCCATACGAGACCTCTTGCCAGGAGCACTGAATAGGCTTCCTTGCTGCCAAATTACCAGAGTAGTGACCACTGATCGAGTAGTTAGGGATAATATGACAGAAACTTTTACAGAGCTGGAGTTTAATTTCCTTGTTGGCATTACCTTTAGAGGTTTCCACCTCAGTGAGTGAAAGAGAAATGTTTTGGCACAGAGAAGGTCCTTCAAATTTACCCGAAAGCTGGAGAATCTCAGGCTAACTAAACTTGATCGTTTACTCGAGCCCTCTCCTGAACACGTCCAATCAAGGAGTTGAGGAGGTAACGGCTAGTTTTTTTTTGCCTTCCAAAGAAATCAAAAACACCAGAGCAAAATTGTAAAGAAAAGGTTAAACGTTGTGTTTATCTGCTCTTTCGTCATATGCAAACATTACCATACAAGCGATAGTCGTACCCAAGCATTACTTCCATGGCCGGCCTCATTCCATTATTTTTTTATGGGTTGTCAGGTTTTAAACAAGCCCTGTTCGTGCATCCAAAAGTCTACAGGACAGAGACGCTAACGTTAGCCTAAGCTCTTGGACTCTTGGATGTGTGTGTAGTGACCAGGGCTTGTTTTAAATCCTGAAACCCCATAAACTAATAATGGAATGCTACTTCCTTTGGAATTAACACATGGTTACTACTATCTAGTTACCATGCTAATGTTTGCAGCTTGTGTTAAAAAACACACCATTAAACCTATATTCCTCACAATATTGATCTGGTGCTCGGCGAGAACAGTAACCAAGAGAGGGTGAGGCTAAGCAAATGGTCATTTTGACGTTGTGTGCTTTCTTTGACCTCCTCGTGTGACATGGTTGATTAACTGAAGGGAACATCATCCATGCTGCCACCTGATTAAACCTGGAACACCATGATCCAGACACATGGGGCTCACATTGTTATGTTCGCTGTGCCTTCCCAGGGTGCTGAGTCACATACACATTCAGATATATACATACAGTATATGCACACACAGGCAAGAACTCATTCACAAGGCAGCCACGCACCTCTCATTTAGGAGATTTTGGGATGGGGGACTATGCAGAACAGAGGTGGTGGTGTTGGGGGGTGTAGAGGGGGGGGGGGTTGCATGTGGCACCAGCCTGGCGCAGACATCCTTCCCGTTGCTCCCTTAGCTACGCTGGTGCCATCTGTCATCTGCGTGAACATCTGCAAACCCAAGGTGCCCTTGTCACCCAATGTTAGAGCAGTATGTTTGGCTTTTCCATTAAGGAAACCTGGAGTGATTCACCACAACAAAACCTATTAGACTGGATGGAGTGGTGGTGAGTCAGCTGGGTTGCAGAGGCACATTAGATGGTCTGATTCCTCCTCGGGCAACACCACCCGTCTGTCTGGTGTGTCTGGCTAGCATGACATCTCATCTACTAACTGACTGACAATTTGGCCCGAGTGTGTTGCTTCTTTACGAGCCTCGTCTCAATGGACGCGGGGAAGCATGGGTGCTGAGGCGGCTTCAGGCGCCCCACTAAAATAATGCAAAATAAAAACCATCATTTAATAAAACAGTTTAAAGTAACCCACTGAATCGAAGTCACCAAACATGTTGGGGCCAGTCAGACCGTACCCCGGAGAGAGTTCAGGAAGCCCATTCAGCTGCAGCCAGAGTATATGAGCTAACAGTAATTACTGCCATTGTACACGGTGACACTTATAGGCCATTTGTAAAATAAACTGTCCCACAGTTCATGTTTGACTTCAGTGTCCCCATCTGCATAGCTGCTGCTTAGACATGCAGTATGATGGTGTAGGGTTGCTGTCTGTTGTAGTTTAAAACGTTGGACTGTTAGCGTAAAATCTTGTTTTACAGGCTGTTTAAATGAATGCAAAAATTAATTAATTTCTCTGTGGCCCCAAATTGCAGCGTCCCTGCTTGGCCTCTTCCTCCTTCTCCCCCGATTGTACCGTAAAAACAGATGGCTTCACCCTACTTTCATTTTTAATCTATCTACTCTCCGGGCCCTCGAGGTTACGACCAAAACTGAAATTATGTTCACATTAGACCACGGGAGACTTGAGTGGCTATTGTGGGAACCTTTTGGAGCAAAATTTGTATTTGCTTTTTTGGCATCCTCCTTCAAGAGTAAAAATGAACAAAAAAAAAACAAGTTTCCTCAAATGTGATGCCTCAGAGTTGATTGTTAGCGGAGATATTTTCCCACACAGTGAGCCGGTGGCAGATGGATTGCTGTGCTTAGACTGGGATGTGCATTATTCACCGCTGCAGCTCTCCAGAGAGCATTGCTGTCAATTGCATATGGTGCTGAGCTGGATTACGGCAACAAGATCACGACAATATGCTCATTGTCCAGCGTGCAGGGATATAATCTCAAGGATTACCCTGCTATGAAACTGGCCTCAGCCTCTCTCTGGATGATATAGGCCTACTACGCCTTGTCCTGTCTGAGAGCATCCTTTTTTGAGATTCTCTGATATTTCAGACTCCAGAGCTTTACTTCAATTGTCCTCCTCATTGTTGCCTGCACACACCGAGCTGGATGTAGGAGTGGGCAAAGCCCTGCCTCCCACAGATGCCTATTCCAAAAGAATTGGGCAAACGGGCGCGCACGCGGACAGCGAGCTCGCCGCCATCTGCTGCACTGAATGAGCGAGGATGCTGCCGTCGAGTTTGCTGTGAATTGGAAACAGCAGCTGAGAGGACACACTGTGCCCTGACCACACAGAGTGGCACTGCCGCTGCCCGGCTGCCTGGCACAACAGGCTCCATCTGACACACTGATGATTTCACACACACACAGGCACACAAACACACACACACACACACACACGATGGGAGAATGTGGGCCAGAATCGCAGACAGTATTCAGACGTGGTGTGAAACTGGAAACCCCTATTTCTAATTGAGATCTTAACTCACTAGGTTGTAGGAGTGGAAATAAGTGGAAAGGGGAATGATATGAAATTGGTAACATGGGAGATTTACACTGATGAACTGTACATTCTTTCTGGACCGCCACATGACTATATAAGGCTTGTGAACTTGTTACTAAGCCCCCTGTTGCCTCTTTCTATTTAGTTTTTCGTGAATGGAAGAACCAGGCCTGTGCTCTTTGTGAGCGGGTTATATGTTTTGGAAAGCCTTTGAGAGTGTTCTCTGAGAAACTGTGCACCTAAATAACAGAAGAAAAGAGGAATAGGTATCAAGCAGGCATAGACACTAGGCATACAAAACAGAACCCAAACAAACACCCCGGGAGCCCGTCATTCAACGAGGGCCAAGAATTGCCCGGCGGAGAGGGGGCTGCCTTTGAAAAGAGCACCTGCATGCTATAAGAGTCTGAACAACAAAAACGTCTAGCCTCAACAACTCTTTACTGCGCTGACAGTTACTGGTTTACTTGTGGGCAGGTTTGTATCCGTGGGCCGAATCTCCATCTCGGCTGCTTGACGTTCGCCTATTTGCAATTTGTCACTTGGCTTGTTTACTTTTGCTTTCGCTCATTTGGAACTCACCTTTGTCCTGGTGGGCTCATTAGCAGCACTCCCCCCCGCCCCCCCGCCCTTCCAGGGAGAAAGCACCAGGTTAAAGCCCCACTTTTGTGAACCGAGCGACACGGCCCATGGCGCCACGCTCTAAATGAGGCCTGGCCTTGTTTCTCGCGGGGAAGCTGCGGCGAGAGGAGCCAACAATGTGTTTCCACTTTTTACGTGTTTTCATAAGTCATCTAGTTGGCCATTAAAAGTTGATATTTTTCACAAGAAGTTGCATCTCTTCCAAAAACAGAAACACGCTTATTCTAAAATTAAATTCCCCTTTCTCTGGGAATAGAGACGGCATGAGCGTCACACACAGAAGAGCTTAGGCAACACGCTTGCAACACATTTCATGCAGGAGCAAGTCTGCACCGTGAAACATCAATTTTGAAGTCCCAGAGGTTTCCACACCTGGCAACCGACGCCTCTCCTTAATCTTAGTTTCCTCAACGACAGACCTGAAATACAGTGTGTGTGCATGTGGGCATGTTATCTCATTTTCCATATCATATCGAATAACAAAACTTGTATTTGCATCTTGTGAAATGGTTGATTCTTTATCGTTAAGACATAACAGATGGACATTTGGGAAAAGATAATTAAGATAACTAAAATACTTAAAAACAAAAACTAAATTAAATGCATGAAAAATTAATATGTTATGTTGATGCCAATATCCTTAAATAAGTTTGAGTTTCCACCAGGTACTGAAGCCCCCAAACTACTTTTAAATAATGTTAAAAATAGTGGCCTATTGAAAACTTTAAAAACATATGTGTTCAGTTTAACTTGAAACATTTGGCTGAAAACTTCACCTGAACCTTTGCTCTCGTTGAAGAAAGACTAACTAACTGACGCACGGATACCCAAAATACTATATACATTTTTTTTCTTTTGTCAAAAATGTAACCTTCTTCACAATCTTACTTTAATGAAATTGCATTATATAGGAGTAAATTAAGAAATACAGAATACAAAATAAACCAGAATCAATAGATACATAGTAATCAATGGCTGCAATAAATATCAAGAGTCGATGTCGAAATTTCCAACCGGGACATCATAATGTTTCCAGATTTATATCGCACCAAATGGGACATTTTATTAATGTAATATTTGGTTTTGTGGATGAATTTAAAAAAAATACTGATTTGATATCCATGATGCATTCATGATGTTTAAACTTTACCTCATTGATTCCTCTCTATCGGTTGAGTTATGTTATGCAGAAGGAAAAAAACACGCTATATATCACTGTCTATTTATTTGATTTGCCTTCTGGAATGTGAAGTTGTTTTTTTCCTGGACATATTATTCCATCGAGCCTGGGAACATTGATACGCTCCCCCAGCACAACACAGTGGATGTTGTAAACAGTCACCAGCTTGGGTCCTTGCTCAGGAGGCCCTCTAAGGGATAGGGACTGTACCAAATAAATTTGGGTGGGCCGAGGGGTCGAATCCTGTATTTAATTTAATTAACTTTGGTTATTCATACTTTGGCCCAACCCTTGACTGTGAAAAAAAAACTAAAAATGACCCTAATAATCTTCTCTTATTTAAACCCTAATATCTTATCCAATATGTATTGTAAACATGATACAATGGTAAAGGAAATTGCTTTAAATTGCTAATAAATATTTTAAAAAGTCACAGAATTGATGAATATAAAATAAAGACTGTCTTGATTTACTTTTTACAATAAATGGGAGTTTAGTGTAACGCTTCCCCCCACTTTATCATTTTTTGGTCAGTCCCTAATCCGTCCATATGTGTTTATAAGGAGTTGGACACTTAATACCCCACATATTCCAAAAATGTCATACCTGAAGTTAATGAATTTCCCTTTTGATTTGATTCCCTGCCACTTTTAATTTTTTCAAGATACCTAAAGGGTGTGTGCCAGGGTGTCCAACTGATCAGATTGGTGGGAAAGGAAAAAAGAGAGAGCGAGAGAGAGAGAGAGATGGATGGATGAATCAGGGCTGTGGAGAGAGGAAGGGATCGGCTGAGAGCAGACAGACAGGGAGGTAAAACTGAAAGCAGATGGCAGAGCTGGCACCTGTCTTACACTAAAATCTGTTTGGAGCCGTTTTCCACATGTCTTTAAAAAAAGAAAAAAAAAAGCAGATTCTGCATATTATGCCAAAAAAAGACACTCTCAGGTTTTAACCCTTTGTGGCCATGCCCTCCCATAGCTATTCACTCATAATAGGATGCCCACCCCCCTTCCTCTGAACAGGAGGAGATACAAAAAACCCTCTCAAATCCTTCCACTCTGTCTCACCCGGGCCTTGTAAGCAAACAGAGGGGGCATTCAGAACAGGAGAGAGTCTCATTTAAGGCGTTAATCTGCGGGCCACATGCTGCACAACGGCAGAGGACCCAACGAACACCGCGGTAACAGACCTGACAACACACACACACTCTTACTCTCTCTCTCACACACACACACACACACACACACACACACACACTCAGGCTATACATGCCCTGTATTTGGCAAGTGAGCCCGTCTGTTCCAGGTGGCTGCATATGTAAGTTGCGATCAGTTTGAACCCTCTTAGGGTCGTTCTCATTCACAAGCCCATATACCGTTGGAGTTTCTTTTTTTTTACTGCTAATCACGAGGAGCACTGTGCACTATGGAACCATGAGGCTTTTGCCAAACGCGCCGTCGCTTTCAATGCATTTCTCAATGTGTTTTTCTTTCCTTGCAGACATCCAGACCAAAAAATAAAAACTCGCAAAGACTTCAAACTTGCATTTTGCGTAATTTTGCTGCTGTCAAAGTGTATGTTATTACAGCAACATGTGGTGTTTCCTCATTCTAGTAACAAAATAACAGATTTATTGTTCATGCAAACTGGGTATCATTTGGGGGCCATTACTGTCAAATGTAGTCTGTTTTCTAATCAAACAGGCTTTTAAACGCTGTGGAACATTTAATGGATCTCTGATTAATGATGAAATTTAATCCCACAGTTAGGCTACTACTACACACAAAAGATGATATGGCACCAACATGACAAAAAGGGTTATTCTGAAGCAGTGCGTGTGCTCATGCTCTCTGGGAACCAAAACAGGACTTGCTGTCATAGAGATGTCAATGCATTTTTAATTATATCTCTTCAAACTGATGTAAATATGTGAATGTTGCGGCATGCATGATGCTAATAGTCTTTGTTTATGTCACATTTACAAGCTTTATTTATTTCATTTTGTTGTTGTAGTTTATGGATGTTATTTTGTTTTAGCTGACTGATTGTTGAAGGGAATATATATCGGACGGAAAAATCCAAACACACACACACACACACACACACACACACACACACAAACAGTCAACATAGCGATGAAGTGAGAAAGGAAAGACAAACCGGGAAATAATCTTGTGTCAGGAATCTGATTGCGTCTTGATGTCTGCATGTGGCCAGCGCCGTTGTGCTCAGCAGAGAGGCCGGTCGCATATCAGCCTCAAATGGCCTTCTCGTTCCCTTTTTTCCCCCCCCATTGATGAAACATTACATAACATGACCCAAACACACAACAGATGGGCAAACAGTGGCATATACAACAGAGCACTGCAACAATTAACACATATGGACATGGCCGACATTTAACGACAACAATTAAAAGGGTTTTGTGGAGAGTGATGAGGACGCAGTGCTGCATGTGTTGGGGCTTTTCCCTTCCCTGTGTGACTGGATTACAGCTCATTTGGTGAAATACACATAATTGTATGAATTAACTGCGGATGGACATCCATCAGGGGATGAGCAATCAAATACAGTCATGGTGACGTGATCATTTCTTACATGGGGACAACAGGACTTTGGGACTCATCCTGCATTCATTTATACGACAAATCATGAGTCATCGAGTTGTGTGCTCATTATACGGGAGTTAAACATGTGTGCTCTAAACCTCTTTCTTTCCCCACTGCCTTTGCGTTAGTGGTTGTAGTTCTCAAATGTCACCAGCAGAGTGTGCCAGAGGACCCACATCTCACTTTAAAAACCATCCCGTCTTTTTGTTCTTCAGCTAAACAGCTCCCGACCCACATCCATCCAGGCCTTAACCCCGACACAAAAGGTTGCAGTGAGCCAGAGAGAAGCCGTTCACCTGTCAGAGGTCGTTGTCACCCACGCCTTTCAACTCCCACCAAAACTTTTATAAACTGAAAATAGCTCCTTTCCTTCCCTCCTCGTACTTCTTTTTTTCTTTTTTTTTTTTTTTTTCAAGGGAACCACAAATTGCGTCCAGATTTTCACACATAGTAACTTAGTGTTTTTGGGCTATTTGGACCTGAAACAATTACAAACAAACCTGCATTATCCACTAATGGATGTGAGTAGAAAAGACAAGAAAATAAAGCGTTTTTGTTTTCCCCCTCAGGTTATTTTAGATTGCGGGCTCATTTTCTAATTATGGTGGCCACTCTTTAAGCATGCACTGCAGGCTTCTCAGCAATTTTCAAGCTTTTAATGAAAATCTGCACACACCGCTGCACGCAGAAATACACTCCAGATTTCCCCCCGATTTGCTGACCTTTGACAACACGTTTCTTTTGTGTTTGGGGAGGATAAATCATGGTCTGAGTAACATGGGATCTTTTGCTTTCTTTGAAACGTACTGATAGACTTACAGGTTTGGTGGAAAAGTGTGTGTGTGTGTGTGTGTGTGTGTGTGTGTGTGTGTGTGTGTGTGTGTGTGTGTGTGTGTGTGTGTGTGTGTGTGTGTGTGTGTGTGTGTGTGTGTGTGTGTGAGTGAGTGAGTGAGTGAGTGAGTGAGTGAGTGAGTGAGAGAGAGGGAGGAATTGTGAGTGAGATACAGAAGTTAGTAGATAAATAATCAGAAAGAAACAGATTTTTGGTAAAATACAATTCATGTTTATGTTGTAGCGCAGGCTGGCACTGCCCCGTTTGAGATTTGAGCTTCTTTCTAGGACTGGTGGTGCCCAGAGGTTGTTGCCATGCAACTCAATGTGGCACACACACACACACACTCAGAGACACACACACATAGTCACACACACACACACAAGCACCAACAATGGTCTGCTTTATGAGGTGCCCACTGATGCCATGGTAACCTCCTCGTTCTGGGCAAGACGGGCAGAGCGTTGTGCCAAAAAAATGCCATGGTCCCTTTTTTTTCTCCCTTTCTCAAACCACGTTGCCCAGAAACCTTTTGAAACGTAATAAGTGAAACCAGTGGGCAGACAAATTACGGCGGGAGTGTGTGAGGCAGAGCGGGGGGAAGAGGGTCAACTCTGGATGGAGCTTTAGTGTATCCTGTCTCTCAAGCAGAAACCTAACGTTGAGTGGGAAAAATGATCTGAAATACACAGTGGGCTCCGACACCAGGAGGCCTACCAACCAGCTTCACTCTTAACTTTTGACATCCACTAGAGAACATGCACCATATCTGTTCATCTGCCGCGCCATAGTGAGAGCACACACACATACTGTATATGTATCTTATATCAGAAACTTTTCAGAGCTGTGCACTTCACTGGAAATGATCAGCGGCTATTCAGTGCCAGGCCAGCTCCTGACCTGTGACTGCAACAAGCCTGCAGGGGGAGGGAATCTGGTGCAGTTACATAACATTAACCTTTCTGCCCATGGAGAGGGGGGGACAGGGGACAAAAGGGCTCCCAAAGAGAGGTGAGCGTGGTGCTACACTGTTGGCAGAAATGTTTCAGGTGAAACGGCATGAGTGTGTGTGTGTGTTTGTGGAGGTCCTTTGGGGACTGAGAGTGGGGTTGCTCTCTATCCATTTCCATATTTACTGGGGGTCATCCAGGCATTGCGCCCAGTCCCTGTGCTGTTAGGCCCGGCCGAGATTAAAAACAGGATCGAAATCATGGATGCATGAGCAATGGATGGATGGAGGAGGGGGAGGTTGAAGGGGGAGGCAGAGAGGTGGGGGTCACATAATAGTGCCCCTTGTAGTGCTTTTGAATTCCCTTAAAACGGGGATCCTTGCCAAGCGTGGCCCGTCGAGCAGGCTATCACACTATAAACTGGCCCCTGTAATTACCACTCGTCCCACACCTCTTCCCCCCACCGTACTAGCCTGCACTATACGGTCATGCACTGCGCATGCAAAACGAAGCGGAGCGCAGCAACACTCCTGGCTGGTTCGGCCACTTGGGAATACATGCAATGTTAATGGCAACTCTCCTTCACAAGCTGTCAGTGCCTGTTAATGAACCCATACATAAACATACAGGTCTGTGTGTTGTCTGTCTGCAGCGCTATAGCAGGTAGACAGTCAGTGAGTATATTAGTGTGTGGAAAGACAGACATACAGACAGGCAGGCGGACAGACAGACAGACAGACAGACAGACAGACAGAGAGACATCTCTGGGGGTAAAGGGGACACAGTGGAGACAAGCCGGGAGACAATCTAAATAAAGACAGCGTCATGTGTTGGCGGGCGCACCGGCAAAGACAGGCGGACTGATCAAATAGATACAATGCATCAGATAAAATGTGCCGTTCCATTGGATTGAGCACAGGACTCCAAACAAAAGGGCAGACCCAATTTTGCTCTCAGACGTTTCTTTTTATTTTCTATAATAAGCATGACTAAATAAAATCCACAATAATGCCGTCCTCATGTGAAATGACTAACTGTTTACACCACAGAAGAAAATGACTTTCGTTTGTTTTTACAATGTTCATCAGCAACAGACTGTGGCTCTGGTTTGCGTGCACACTGCAGAGGGGGGAAAGAGCAGCGTGGTGACGGGAACACTACACCCAAAACTATCTGGTGGAGGGACTTTCCTTTTTTATCAAACGGAGTATAAACAGTCACTTTTTTTCCATTTTTTTTTTTTGCACAGGTGGCCATAGTAAAAGATGACTAAACAGTCTTGTTGTTGATCTACTACAAACCACATAATCTGTGCATGCATAGTGAAGGCAGAAAGGCCTTGCAGTGGCAACCATAGACAAGGTGTTTAACTCTTGCATTCATTAAATGAACATAACAATGTGTTCTATGTTTTATTCCTAAAAGTTTTTTTTTTTTTAAAAGTTCCCTTTTTCATTTTCTTGTTGTTGCTTATTTTACTTTATTAGACATCACAATGATGTAATCGGCCTTGACAGTCATATTAACCTAGTTTATAGCTAACTCCTTTTACTGTTTTAATGTGTTGACATGACTTCAGAGTTTTGTTGCTTGACTATTGTAAGTGGCATTTTGCAAAGCTATATACTTTAACTATGACTTTGTTTTATTGGTCTAGGACCGTTCAACAACGAGGGCATTCAAAGTGCTTTACATAACATATAAATCAAAATTAAGACGTAATTAAAGAAAGATGATAAAGAAAGCATAAATAGACAGAGAAATTAGACATAATGCCAGTGAAATTAAGAAGATAAAATAATATAAATCAGATTAAACAGTAGATACAAATGACAGCATAGGCACAGTGCAGTGTGAGATATGAATAAATTGTCACTGAAGTCATTTTTTGGATGACAGCTAAACCTTTAATGAATGATGGATTCCATGCTGTACATATTTTAACATTTGTATATATGAATATATTGATGTGCCATTTAAAAAAATTCTCTTCATTTTGTATGTCTTCTTATCTGGGGCTGAGTTACACTGATCACTGAATTATCCCAGAGTTTCCTCAGAGGTCAGAGAGCCCGCATAGAGGAAGACTCACCACAAATATCAACCACATCCTATACTGTATAACTTATCTGCCTAGTAAACATGACCGTAATGCCAATTTTATTTACCCTAGAATTCAATAAATTATCTTGTACATCATATTCTAATGTCATTTTATGACCCTCTCACCGAAGCGTCTAGGTTCCAATGATGACCTTTGCATCTAAAGGTCATTCAATTGGAGGGATGTGACCGAGCACCACCAGTGCGAAAAGTTGATAAAATGGCTTCACATAACCAGCTTTGTGTTCAGTGTGCCATGTTGAGCGTCCAATGGAAGCCCTTCAGTAACCTGGCTCAGACATCACAGCTTGGCCCGGGGCCTCCTGGAGAAAAACAAACCTATACGAGCCCACAGCCCGGCCTGGAGGAAGGATTGTTACTGACCGACAATGTGACCCGTTCTAATAGTCAGGGATATGCAACCTGAAAAAAGAGGCAACCATAGGACACGTGTGTGAGCCGCCACACACATGTGCGCTTGTGCAATGAGCACATAAACTCAGATATTGGGCGCAGAGTCTGTGGCTCAGTGAGGGTGCACATGGCAGCGGGAGCAGTTGGACTGGCGAAGCGAGGGGCACAGCTGCTTGGAGAGGGCTCCGTGGCATTTTTCTGTGTCTGTGTCCCCTCTCCCTCCAAATACACACATATATACACACACACACACCAGGGCATACATTCAGTATTTACCCACGCATACACACACACTTTATCTTTATCACTTACACCGCAGCACCATCCTGGTAACAGATAGCTCCTGATTGGTGGCTCCATCCTTGTTTATTTTTGCTTTGTTTTTAATGATGCTATATTAATCAGGAAGAGGATTCTGGTGGCGTGGCAGTGTGTGGAATGGCGTGGGAGAGGCAGAGTGACCCCGGGCTCAGGTGGCAGCTGTGTTATGACTTCTCTGCCAGGTCGTGGTGGATGGTAGGATGGATGCTCCATGTTGTCGCTCCCTCTTATCTGTATATCAATCTGTCCGTCTGTCTCTGCTCTGTATTTGTCACATTACCCTTCCGCCGTTCATTCGTGGAGGGGAATGTTGTGCCCGCTGCTGCATGCATGCCTCCATGCCGTGCGTCTCAAATGACTGTGTTTGCTCCCTTGCTGAGTGTGTGTACAAGGTGTTTGGTGCTTAAGGCCAAGGAACAGTCGACGGCCACTCATTCGCCGGTCTAGTCGTGAGTGAAGCCTCTATGTTGAGATTACGACGCAGTCATCTGAAAGTCCTGTTGTTCCCTTCCCCTTATTATTTCAATCTGTGTGAGCCCAGAATGAAGCGATTGTGGTGATTTGTTTCACAACATATTTACGTTTGGCAAAATCCTTCAGGCTGTAATGGTTTACGCCCCCCCCCCCCAAAAAAAAATGCACTTAGTTTTTCCTCCTAAATTGTAATCACAGGGTAATTCGGGTGATTGACTCCATCAAAGATATCTAGGGCTTATCCCAAAGGAGGCGCAGTTTTAATTAAAACCTGTTTTTGCCACCAGAGGAAATGATTTAGAATTTTTTATTAAGGCCACGATACACTTTTAAATGAACACAGATGGGCGTTTTTTTTCCCCATACTATTTTAAACCTTACTTGATGTTTTCCTACTATTGACCCTATACCTGCCATGTAGACAATGTGTCTCCAAATTCAGACATTTTGATAAGCTACATATTTTTGCCTTTTTTTCACTTGAATTCACTGAAAAACATTTTTTTTCTTGGTTTCAACTTTTTTTGCTGTAGTTGCTGTCTTTTGCGCATTTGACCTTCAGCTTTTTTTGGTGACACAACCAGCCACAGTTTGGATCAGTTTAGAGATCTAATTTATTCCAGATATTCACATATTGACAAGATCAATCACTCTGCTCTCTTGGTAGCCTTCTTGTTATTACCCCCCCCCCCCCCCCCCAGCCCTCATGTGGCGGTCGGTGTCGATCACAGAGGTGTCTCGAGGCCTGACACAGTTTGCACACCCGGGGGTTTGCTCCACGTGCCAGCCCCTCTGCGCTCGCCGCTATGTAGGCCAGAGCTAGACCCACTGCCAGGCTGGGAACGAGGGAGGGGGTTGGTGGGGGAGGAAGAGAGAGAGAGAAAAAGAGAGAGAGAGAGTGACGGATGGCAGCCAGCATAAGGGGCCCCATGCAGGGATGCAGGAGATGGAGAGCGGGGAGGAGGGGTGTAAGGGGTTACAGGGTGCTACAGGGGGGCACAGGCTGGCAAAAGAGCCTTCACTGCCGTCTGTGGACATGCACTGTCTCAGCTCCGTCATTCAAAAAGCTGGGAGGGAGGGGGGTGCAGTCAGGCAGGTTTCATCGAGATTATTATTGCACGATCTGCTACCTGTTACCTGTAAACTAGTATGTAGACAAAGGGTATTTAAACAAAATGGGCCCACTGTAGCTAACAACATGCTTGTTTACAGGGCCTAGGCTGTGTATTAACACTGGATTTTTTTTCAGCGCAAACACAAAACAAGTGGAAATGTTTAGTTGTTAAATTTGCTTTAAAACAAAGGCAGGGATGCAGTGAAAAGTAAATTTGATCAAGCTGTAGAGATGACATCATTCATGTATGAAGATTGCCATACAATAAATGAAGGGGTTACTCCAGCACTGCTATATTACTTTTCCAGTTTTTAGAAACCTCACCCCATGTACCACAGAAGACATGCAACTGTTGTGTGATACACAAACTGCATGTTTAAAATTGATGGAGTGCCCCTTTAAGTTAGAGATTCTGATGAAAATAAATGCTTTACCTTCAAATTTAGTTTTTGTATTGTTGGATAATTTCCTCATGATTATCCCCAAACAGAAGTGACAGTTCAGTTTCATCACCTCTGTTTATTTACCTCCACATCAGTGATTTACAGAATTTCTTGGCTTGCATTAGCTGCCACTATCTGCTTGTGACCCCTCACCTTCATCGTAGGTGTTGGGGTGTGCAAGGTGTGAGCCGTTCAAAGAGATTCAATCAATTCATCCTTGTTTTATTTTGAAATATTTTTAACTGGCCAGAAGAGAAAAAAATGGAGACATCTTCAAACTTTGGTAAAAGATATGTTTTTTCTCTCTCCTCCCTGTCATCCTCTTGTGGCCAGGGATGTACTGCTACCACCGAGGACACCGCGCTCGTGTCCTTGGTGGTATTCCTGGGAATCTGGGGTGAATTAAAGAGAATGAAACGCAAACTCACATTATGTGATTACATGCATATTACACAATTTTCAGTATTTTTAAGATTCTTACAATAATATTCTTACTTTTTTCTCATTCGAAATATCTTTAAAAAGGATCAGTTCGTAGCATAAAAATCTACTTGGCTGTGCACAGACGACTGTAACAATATTAAGACCATCTAATTTTTGGACAATAAACCCAATAATTCAATTGAAGGTGGAGTCAGCGATTCTGGCGAAAGCTTGTTGTCATAATCGCTTTTTGTCAAAACCAGAGAATATTTTCTGCTCACGATCAACTTCCTGGCAGTACTGTGAGTGCACTGTGTGCTGAAATATAAACTCCATTGTTAATACACAGCCTAGGCTCTGTAAACTGGCATGTTACTAGCTGTGGTTGGCCCCCATTGTCTACATACCAGTTAACAGAGCCTACTCGGCCTAGGCTGTGTGTGTATACACTGGATTTTTTTTTCAGCACACACGCACACACTGGTTTTGACAAAAAATTATATTAACAACCGAATCACTGACTACACCTTTGATAAAAAGAAAGTTATGAGTAGAAGTGTAAACATATTTTGTTACTCTTAAATTGAACTGAGTTTGGTCAGGTGCTTGTCAAAAGTTGTCAGGTGGATTGAAGTCCTTTAGACGCTTGTGGCCCCCCAGGTGTATTTTATGGGCTGCTCTAGTAGAATCTCATTATTCTGCAAGACAGGTATGTGACGTCCCTCTGTCCTCTCGTCTCCCCAGTTGTCTCTCTACAGGTTTGGTGTTGGTCTCATGATGCCTGCCTCTACCCCCCTCCTTCTCTCTCTCTCTCCTGCTCTCTCTGTCTCAATCTCTCCCATCTTCTCCCAATCTGTCTCCATCCCCAGACAGACCCTCCCGTCGGTGCCCATTTCCCTCCGTCTGGCTCGTCCCCTTCCCTTTCACCCAGATGACCCTGCCACCGCCCCGTTCCGTCTGTCTGTCTGGCTCCCCTCTACCCAGATGCCCATGAAAAACCTCTGCCCAGTCACCACCACACCATTCTTACTCTGTCTATATATCCGTCTCTTTCAATCTCTCTCTTTCTTCCCTCTGTATCTCTATCTCCGTCCTCTTAATCTGTTTTTCTAACAGCGTCTCTCGCTTGCTTGTCTTCCTCGGTCTCTCTTTTCCTGGTACTCTCCCACTGCACAGATGCCTGGCTAGGTTCGCAACAGCTGTCTCGCCATGTGCCACCACCAAGTGTTGCCTTCGACTGCAGCGCCGAGTTGGGTGGTGGTGGTGGTGTGGTGGTTTGGGGGTGGAGGAGGGCGCAGAGTGGATTAGTCATGAATATTCATGTTTCCTCGTATGTACTACCAAACAGAAAATGGCACCACAGATCATAACAACAAAAAACAGAATGAGAAAAATGGTGGGGATTGAGCGAGGATAGAGGAAAGATAGGAAGGAGGAAACAATGGAGTAGGACAGATAGGGAGAAAAGTGATGGAAGAGTATGGGAAATGGAGGCAGACGGAGGAAGGGGAGGGGAAGCAGACTGAGTGGCAGGGATCCATAAAATGATAGCCCCCCTCAGAGGTGTGAAACAGGGAGCGCAGTGAGAGGAAGGCATGGGTGGTTAAGGGAAAAAGGCTTGGGGGTACTGAACATTTTAGGAAACAGCACGGGAACATTGTGTACTGTGAGGGCTTTGCAATCAAATATAGTGAACGATGACAATCGATGATAAACAAACAAAGAGTATTCTGCGGCCACGCTAGCAGGCTGACAACGATAAGGCAAAATGCTGATGTAGATATAACGTTTTTCATGTTGATAACCGTCATAGCTTTGCATGGTAACATGCTAACACTTGCTGATTAGCGAGTAGCACAGCTGAGTGTGATGGGAATATAAAATTAGTTTTGCAGGTATTTGCTCTGAAAGCTATAGTGCGTAACTTTTTCACACAAACGAAAGTCGGTTACATTTAAGCCATCGCCAAACGAGTTGACACAAAGTTGATTAATCCTATCATGTCCACAAACTCTCTCTGTATTTCTCAGTATGGCAGCGTTTACAAACTGGTGTTGCCCCAAGAAGCGCCCAGAAATGTTTCAGTTGTTGATTTGATTCTACTGCTAAGAAAACACCTGGACGTACAGCAGAAGGTATGTAGATGCAACGACAGTGTTGTTGTAATTACTCATAATTCCTCATGCGGGCAACAGAAGTTACGCACTATAGCTATTACTAAGTGTTTGACATGTGCACATTTTGAACTGATTGTGGGCCTAGAGGACTAGCCAAAATATCAAGTAAGTTATTGCTATTTATTCTGAGAGAGGCTTGAATACCCTATGTGTAGTGAATTTCATGGCAACCAATTCAGTGTTCGTTGAGATATTTCACTGACAATCCCTAATTCCAACCTCACTTCTTGCTAGAGAAATAGTCAGGGGAGTCCTCAGGAGTCAGTAGGACACATCAACTGAAATCAATCAAGGTCTGTACACAATTTCATAGAAATCCTTCTGATAGTTGTCAAAATATTTCTGCCTAAGCCAAAGTTGTTGAACCTGTTGGCGCCAGGTCAAAAGTCAGAAGATCCCCATCAAAAGGTTTCATCCTATAGGGACAACGAATGTCATGAATTTCATGGCACTCCATCCGAAATTTGTTGAGATAATTCCCTAAAAAACCCAAATGTCAACCTCATTTGTTGCTAGAGAAAGGGCCAGGAGAGTCATCGATCCATTTGATAATTGTCAAGTTATTTCTGCCAAAGCTCAACTTGCTCAACATTTTGGCGCCAGATGAAAAGTCATAGTATCACCGTCAGTAGGATTCATCCTGTGGAGACCACGAACGTCATGGATTTCATGGCAATCCATCCAATAACTGTTGAGTTTTTTCAGACCGACAATGGCCTTATCCCAAGAAGAACACTGTTAGCTTGGCTAAGACATGGATCACAAAAGAGAAGTGCAGGCATATACTGTATCTGAACCGCATGGACTGGACATGGGGGGAACAAAGATACACTGTGAGCAGAATAAAATGCACGAGTGATGAAGTGTGATCGTAGGGAAAGCCTGGATGAGCAAGTAAAGTGAAGGATGAAGAGCAGGAAACAGAGAGAGAGAGAGAGAGATAGCAGATAGAAGATAGACAGTTGGGGTGAGGGGCAGCGGATCTAAGCGGACCGAGGCTCTGGTGGCTCTTCCTGTCTCTTTCATGGAGAGCCAGGAAAAGAGATTATAGCGTGGGGGTTTAGATGGGGGTGGACGACCACACTCTTCCCTCGTTCCCTCCCCCCCCCCCCCCCCCCCACACCTTTGACGATGACACTCTCTGGTGGTGCCGGCTGGACCCACACCAGAGCAAATCATATCACCGAGCTCCATCACAAATTTTTACAAAGGACCGAGAATTCTTTATTTTTTGAAAGTTTGGAGCTTTGTATTGCATCCCGACACAAGTTAGCTTTTGAAAGGTTTTGTGTGGTTGTCACGCTCAATGCTTGAATCCCCTCCTGTGAAGGGGGCCATAATTTGATAAGGGAATGAGAGGGTTCGGACGTTGAGTGTCTGCCTTCACTGAGTGGCTCACCCAGTGTTGGCTGCACTATGAGCAAACACCTGTCTCACTCTCTTGTAGTGTTGTCATGATACCAAAATGTTTGTTTCTATACTGGTAGGAATTTTTCATATAGTAGTACAGTAGTAGTATAGTAGCTTTCGCGACTAAAGATTATTAGAAAAATTATGGTGATACATCTGTTATAGTAGCAGAAGCCCTAATTAGTTTGAGATACCATAACTTTGAACATATTTTGATGAGACTGATTAAATATAGCCTATCATAGGACTAGGTTATAACGAGAGTTCAGCGCTGTTTTCCCCTTGCTTTCTCCATGATGATGCTTCATTCACCATTTGCCTCGGCTCATATCACATAGCTTTGTTTACGGCAACGTTACCTCTGACAGTTCTCTGTTCCAATAGCAAGGTATTCACATAGAAAAATTCAAAATAATAATAGAAATAGGTATAGTTTTTTTATTCAAATGCAGTGTAGTACCTTTTTGAATATGTTGGTACCGTGGTCCTTTTTCAGTACACCGTACAAGACTACTCTCTTGTCCACTCCTCAGCCACACCACTGCACACAATAATACACCCCACTCTCTCTCTCTCTCTCTCTCTCTCTCTCTCTCTCTCTTCTTTTCTCATATACACAGCACATACAAACAGTGAGTTAATCAGACCTATAAACCCTCCTTGCTGGTGGAAGATAAGCGGTGTGCTGGTAGCCCTGCCCTCCTGAGAGCAGCACTCCTCTAGCACTGCCGTGGAGCCGCCTGATAAGGCAGGGGAGCGTGGGATACCCTAAGAGATCCAGGCACACGCACACACACACACACACACACACACACACACACACTCCTCTCAGCATCAGTTGGCGAGGTCCTCGGCTGAGCCAATCAGACGTCTGCAAGGCCTGAGGCTCCACCAATCATCCTTTGCCATCAGGTGTTGTTAATCTCAGCGCTCCGCCTGCAGGTGCACATTTATTTATTTTTTAAATCTTTTTTTTCTGTGTTTGTTTGTTTGTTTGTTTCTAGCAACGACGCCATATTATGCTAATGAAGTGTTCAGCATGTGAGAATATTCCCAACCAATCAGAGAGCAGGATCTACTGTTATTTTAAATGCAATAAAATCAAACAGTGCATCTGGTTTCCCTATAGACCAGATGGAAAATGTCAGTTTCTCCTTATACCTAAAAGATCTACTATGAAAAACCAGATCAATGGAAAAAAGAAGTGCCTCTGTTCTCCAATCAGTAAACTGAAACACTTGCACATTTGAAGTGAGTGACTTTAAGTTTAATCCCGCTCACCGGCGCTCTCCTACCTTGATGTACAAAGGGGCCAACACACTTTCTCAGGGGTCTTTGGGTAATTAAGCAGCGTTTCTAATCAAGTCTCGGCCTGTGTTTGATAAGACCCTTGGGTGAATGAGTTATGTTCACAGATGAATCAGTGTATAAACTGTGGAGTATGGAAATACTGTGTTTCAACATCAAAAGATGTACAGAACTCCACATGGGTGAAGGGGAACCTATAGAATGATCTATTTTAATATCAAAGGCCAAAACAGATGGATCTCCAGAGCTTTTAGAAAAAAAAACGATTTAGAAAGATCGAGAAAAAAATACACAAAAACACTAACTAGAACCATTGCACCATAAAACTTATATAACTAACTATATCATTATGAATGTCCTTGTCTGACTCTCAAGGTAATACATACTCTGCAGGGTTTAATTGTGATTACAAAACAACTGTTCACTCATATTTTGTCTCTACAAATATTTAATTTAGATATGTTTAGTCTTTAATAATTTGTCTGTTAAAACTACGCCAGTTCCTATTCTATTTTAATGTCTCTTCTATTTTTTTTGCACCTTCTTTTCTGGCGTCTTGGCATTTCATGAGTACTGTGAAAAAGTGACAGGACCTCCCATCAACTTTAGAAAGTGTAATACTGTCAGACTGTGTTGTATTTAGTACCTGTTGTAGGCTACACAGTATTCTGTCAATGGTATATTTATATTCAGAGGTAGGAAGATCATTCAATTAAATTTATTAAATATTATCATATTGTAATTATATTGTATTTGTATGTTTCCATTTTAAGCTCCTTTATACTTTTACCCTATACTGCATTTACACGTCAGTTGTAGTTACTTCAATAATATATTTGTTATGCTTTGACAATAAAGTGCCGGTGTTCTCCACCTTAACCAGATAAAACAGCAGAAAAACATTCATATTTATGAATTTCAATGCATTATTAATAACAATCTGAATTATATGTTCTGCGAATAATATTGTGCGTGCCTAATGAATAATTTTACTTTAAATAGTGAATTAAGTACATTGTCCACTCGTGTGTGTATATATATATATTTATCGAATATTCAGTTTGCCTAATGAGTAATTTTACTTTTGATAAATTAAGTACATTGCCCAAGCGTGTGTGTGTGTGTGTGTGTGTGTGTGTGTGTGTGTGTGTGTATATATATATATTTATATATATATATATATATATATACACACACATGTATATATATATATATATATATATATATATATATATATATATATATATATATATATATATATATATATATATATATATACATACTGTGTAATTATATAGCCTATACCTACTGTGTAATTAATAACAACCCAATTATATATATATTTACCGAAGTTGAGTTTCTGTTTGTTTTTTACAGTGTGGTCACTGGTCATGCTACTTTTACTTACTTCTCTGTTTTTACTTTACATCGGTTTTGTAATTATCATAAAGGTTTACAATATCAGGGGCATGCAGAGGCTTTTCCAAACACAGTTATTTATTTATTTTCAGTTGGGTTTTTGACCCTGTCATTATACTCTGGGGGACTTACAGAGTGCATGACCTTACATCATGGTATTCTTTACATCTCGTAAACTGAGTCTTCACTCATTTTCTCTAACCAACTTCACTGTGATGTTTCTACTCTTCCATATTTTGTCTCATTAATTTCATCAGCTCTTTACAGCCCGTCAGCTCAGGCCAGCAGCAGCAGCAGCAGCAGCAGCAGCCTATAGGCATATCCATCGTGGCTGCTCTTGGAAGTTGGCGCAGGTCAAACGCGTCTTAATTCAAACCAAATATAAATGAGAGAATGGCCGTGAGTCGGGCCGGTTCCACTGGCCGTGCCAAGGTCAGCAGCATTCCTGGACGGGGGCCGTTGCCTAGTGGAACTTTTGTCTCACAGTTTGTGTAAACCTCCCGGGAGAGGCGGCGTGTAGGCTATAGGAGCGGGGAGAGCATGAGACCAAATAAAGGAGTTTGCAAATGAGTGCGAACTGGCGTTTGGACTGTATAGTATCCTAAAGAGTGTAATGTAGGAATGTCCCAATGTGGTAGGCTACTGTTGTAGTTTTGAAATCACATCTGAAAAAAAAGTCCCATTACAAGGGCATGTAAAGTCAGTGGACGGATAGATTAGTGGCCACGCGTCACCTGGAACGCCTAATAATGACAATCACCGGTTGTTAAACTTGTCCCGGTGTGTCTAAGCGGCATAAGCGGGTTTAAAGGTTTTTGGAGAGGCTGTTTGACGCCGTGGCCTAATTAAGGGTCAATGATTTGACTCTTCCTGCAGTAGCCTAACTGTAGTCTAAATGGGTCTGTTTAGACACAAGAAATGTTAGGTTAGGTTAGGTTAGGTTAAACTTTATTGTCCCCGTGGGGAAATTTGTCTTGGGCACAGTGCATGATTGCTATGTTATTAATGAAGACACATTTAGTCCTTCTAAATTTGTTAAAAAATGAATCCACCATTTTAATTCACAGTTGCAAAAATATTTTTTTCCACAATAAAATAAGCGGACTTTCAATTGTCTGAGCATTTAAACATCTTTAAGCAGATTAATGCAGCGCAATGGTGCATTTAAGACCCCTAACGGTCGTGTGTTCATGGGAGGTCAAAGCCAGCTAATTATAAGGTCAGACATCAGGTCAGGTCCAAACTAAAACGAAGCAAGTGTCTGAGGGGCGAGTTGGTGTTGGTGGTCAGTGAATAGATTTGTGTGTGTCTGTTTCAATGTCCAGTTTCAATGTTGATCTGGCATATAATGCATTTCTCCAGAGCGGGTTTAAACTGACATTGCACGGCAGTGACGAAGTTGCGCAGGCTGACTTTTTTATTTATTTTTAAAGAAAGGATGCTATGTTCCATTCATTCATATATGTTCAATATTAAACAATTATTTTCTTTAATTATTAGGAAAGGAAATAAAACGAATGATTGTACTAACACAGGCCCGACGACTTTGCCTATAGTCTCTCCTGCAGGCCGCTATACTGTAAAAGGCCACGCACACTTTCACACGACGTAAATGATTTATCAATTTAAAAACGCTTTATTTGAGACACTGCTTCTACATGACTAGGGGGGCTTTGCATTCGTTGCCTGAAAAGATATAGGGGAAAATGAAATAATTTAAAGAGATCAGCATTTACTTATTCCTGGTGCTTTTAGGAGCCTTTATAAAAATAAAAATATATCTCATATTAAAAGTCCAGTAAATATGACATCAATACATTTTCCCAGTGTCACAGTTTAAAAAAAAAAGTTTAATTCACATTGGCTTATTTTAGATTACAAATAAAATACTTGAGGCCCAAACTCATAATTTGTCAAGCAACTGCTTGTTTATTCTTGTTAAAAAAATATATTTTGTGTCTTTTTAAAATTAGCCTCATTTACAGACATTTTTAATGTCATATTTAAGTGGGCCTGCTGTGCTCCATATACAAACTGTTACACATTTTTTGACAACGGTTTCACAAAAAATAAAAAATGTGGATCTCTGAAGCTGTGGGTTTTTAGCAGACAAATTGCAGACAAATAATATTGTCAAGAAATGGAAACATAGATATCTAGACTATGTCTATTGAAATATTTCCCAATCAATTGCTCCAACATTCATAATATAAACATATATTTATTAAAGTTAATCTTAATAAAAGTAGGAAATTCCAAAGGCTTCACATTTTGTATTATTGGTGAATGCAATGAGACTTCAATGATTTCAAACAATTTGAGCATTCAAACTGATCCTCTGCCTGTGAAGTGTTTGTGAGGCCCAACCATGAGCGCTTTCTAGTTGTCTGTCTGTTAATGGATAAAGATGAACCAACACGCAGTCATTTGGTGGCAGCAGGTGGAATCCATTTTGACATGCAGTGCTCGCTCATCATTTTCTTGCATGACGTCTGGGGTTGCGCATTCTCCGTCAGGTATTCCGTTTCCCATAAAAGGTCAAAACGCTACATTGCTCATTCATTCATGATTAGGGCCAGTGTGTCTCTACTGAAGGCGCGTCTGCTGAAATTCCGTACACATTTCCGGAGCCGATTTGATGAATTGTGGTGAATACATATTGTGTTGATGCTCCTCCTGCCAGCAGTCATGGACCTGCTATATCTGATTTATTAATAACAAAATAAACAGAAGTTCACCTCTGAACATGAGTTTTTTTGTTTGACATAGTTTGACTTTAGAAATGATTTCTGAACTATAGCCTAAGCTCAGTATTTTGGAGTGGTGGCTGTGCGTAAAATCTTGGGAGATGTGGCAAAGGATTTACAATTCTCTAAAATCTAAATGGACACATGACAGAAAAACTGCTGCTGAAACTTCTCGTATTATTCCCACCACAGGCATGACACCATAACGATCTGTCACATAAGTAACCGAGCTTTAGCACACCTATGCTTAACCTGTTAAAAATTGAAATGCAAAAAAATAAAAATAATTTTTTTTTCATTGTTCCTTAAATTATAGGTTGTTTTTGACCGTCTGGAGGTCACATTCTACCAAACATGTCTGTAGACGTCCATGCATGTAGGCTGTATTTTAAGTGTGCAAAGCAACAGCATCCCCTGTAAAATATAAATATTTGGGTTTATCATAATAATAACCCCTATACCACGGTACCACCTCGGCTCCCTAACCTCCGCTCCCGCCCTCTCCGTCGGCCCCGAGCTGCCCCTACACTTTTTGCCGGTGAGAGCTACTAATCCCCCTGCGTCCATGGTTTACTCTGAGCCCGTATTTAATTCCTCTAAACCCCCAGCTGCCGCCCTGGTTACTCACTGAACACGACAGACTGTGAACCGCTCTGGTTATTAATAATTCACCAGCAGCCCCTGTGCTAACGCTCCGCTTCTCCGGCCGCGGCCGCAGGACACCGCCCGTCCCCCCCACCACCACCACCGTGCAGCCATCACGCCGTCTCCACTTTTACTATTTGTTTACTTCATTTCGGACGCTCTGTGCCTCACGAGGGGACTCGCACACTTACAGCCCATGGGCACAGCAGGCTGGCATTGCCACCAAGTCCCGCTATAGCCTCATCAACTCGTATGTCTGCGGTGTTGCGACATCCGCGCTGCCACACGGTGAGTTTGGTTACGGACGCTGTCCCCACCGCAACTTTCCCCGGACGCTGAGCGAGCAGGTGGGCCAGGATCGCCGGGGAAGTCCGCGGCATTTCCCCCCACAGAAAACCTGGAGTGCATTGCACAAGGGAGAGTGCGCGGCGTCGTCCCCTTCTTGCAGGAGCAACAGCTGATTTGGTGAGCGCGTAAGCAGAGAGAGTGCGAGCTATTTACTTACTGTCGGTGCACACATAGCCAGACTCCCCGCTCTGTCACTCGGGCTCAGGCGGTGACTGTGTCGGTGGCGACTCGGTGGACATTACTACAGTACCGGGACAGACTGGAGAGAGCAGCGCGCGCAGCGGAGCACAGCCTCCACACCGAAGATTTTCATGGAAATATCACGAGTTGAAAGCGAACATAAACACCACCTTGCATGAAGAAGAAGTCGGGAGAAGTAGACGAGTTGGATTATAAACGGCTCTGTCCTCCGCCTTGTCTGAGGAGAGTTGACTACAAATTGCAACAAAAACAACAACAAAAAATGTTGACCGGGCAACAAGCCGTCTATTAGGGCTCTTTTGCTTCCGGTATAAGGCCCAGCCGAACGAGAAACCGAACAGTTTTCTCTCTCCCACACACTTTTTTTTTTTTTTTTTGGAAGCCGAACTTTTGAGAGTGGAAAATGGGTCTCTGAGAGTGTTGGCACGTTTCCCTCCACCACAATGGTACGTGCTATGTAAACCAATAATTTGCTCATTTATGCAGTCAGCTTTCAGATTCATTGTAGTTCATAGATTCAGTGATACACAGTCAGAAATAACTTTAAAGTGAAGTTGTGGTGGCTGTGTTAACCGCTTAAAATTCTTGTGTGTGTTACTATTTACTTGTGCAAGCTAATCGGTAACAGTCACCAAAGAGTGTGCCAAGTCCTTCCACCTACCTGTATTTTCTCTCTGTCACAGTTAAACTTATTATGGCAGTATGGTTATTTTTAAAGTAGAGTTCCAGTATTGCATGTGCGTTTAAAATGTCGTTGCTGGCAGGAAAAGCATAATAAGACTTATTTTAATAGTTATATCTCAGGTTGCCAAAAATGTATTTCCATCCTCCTGGCCAAAATGAGTGTCCAGCCCTCTCAGTTCACCGCCCGATGCCCACCGCCTTCTGCCGTTTTATCCACATGGAGAACATGACTCCTTTCATTGCAGTGGTCTCCGATGTGGGCCTGTCTGTGGACTATGTATAGCCACATATACAGTATAGTATACGCGTTCTCGCATCACATGTCGTACAATGTAAGCAGCTAATCAAGAGGCGTCAAACAGTATACTTATGTTAAGGTTACATGTTCCCAGAGCCCGTACCCTACTTATATGCAAAGTTAAAGAGAGTTCGGAAAATTTGGCTGCAAGAGGAGGGAACTTATTTTTGCGCCAACGTGCAATTATGTACCTATATGATTTGTGCGTAATTACGCACAGCGGTTTGACCATTTCCTTCATTACGCAGGTGATTTATTTGTGCAATTCAGAAAAAAACGACCTGTGACACCACAGAGCAAAAGTTTGTCAAGCCTGACCTGGGAATCTGCTCACTTTCAACATTCTTTTACGATACAACAACATTTGAGATTTTATTTGAGGTTTCCTTATAATTTGAATTGGCTGAGGACTTTCAGATGAAAGAACCATATTTTTGTTTCCTGCTCTATCCCCATTTGCCCCTAACAGGATATTTGTTTAAATTGGCAAATGTATTCCCTGTGAGGTTGTGAAAACTTGCATTCCAGTGCAGCGCTCCCAGGTTTCAAAACTACTGATAGAAAAAGTCTGTTTCATACAGAAATATGATATACAGCTTACATATCCTTGACCCTTTAGATATTCTCTTTTTGGCACGAAATGAGTCAAGTCAGGCAATAGTTAGGGGAACCTCCCACATACAACCTTGAAGCTGCTTAGATACCAGAAAGGGATCCTATTTGCACATGAATATGGAAGATTATTAGTATGAATAATTATTTGTTTACCAGAATCCTAGCTGACATGGCAGCGGCCCAAGGAGCTCATCAGTAAAAATGATAGAGAATTCAGGACAGGCCTCACATGGGATTATCTCGACTTGTTATTCTCCTACTTAAAGCAGCAACTCACCTCTTTTTTTTCTTTTAAAGGAAAGGCTATATTGCCAATGTGTGCCAATTTTTATTAGTTGCATGTCGGAATGCACTGGAGGCATCTGTCAATCAGTGTCAGGAATCAGTCAGCTCCCACCCAAGGGGCTGATGTGTCCTGTTTGACACACAAACAAACATTTGAACTTCACATTTCTCTATCTGTGATGATAACTTGATACAGGTTACCGGTACTTTCCAGCTATGTTAAAAACACTTCATGCAAAATTATAGTTTACATATATATTAGCCCTTCATGATGAGCAAAGTTAGTCATGTTTTAAATCTATAGGTTTATTCAAAGTCTCCAGTGCTGCCTCATGTTAGAAATTGTATAGCTATACGAATACAGTGATTGTGGAGTGTAAATTAGTTTGGGTCGTGTGTGTTTTAGTGTGTTTTAGTGTGTGTGTGTGTGTGTGTGTGTGTGTGTGTGTGTCTGTGTGTCTGTGTGTCTGTGTGTCTGTGGCCCCCCCTCCTCATGATGATCAGACAAGCGGTTTTCCAGCCCTGTGTGATCTCCCTTTCTTGGCTGTTGCTGCCACTGATGTCATCCCCTCACTGTATACAGAATATTATGCTATTATGTTTGTCCTGGCCTTGACATTTTCCTGGAAAAATAAACAGAGCTTCAAGCAGCAGGCCACGATAGCTGGTGCGTTGTGTAAGCTCTCGCCGTCGTTTAGAGATGGAAACTCTGATATGCGCTCAAACGGCGTAAATATTGGGAGAGTGAGGCGGCGAAGGGTTTGTCAAGTTGATAAGTATTTAAGCTGCTGTAACTATTTGAAAATGATTAAGCAGGGTCATTATGGAAGACACATTAAGAGGCTTTGTTTCTTCTTCATGTTCCACTAAATGAGTCAAAAGAAAAAGCTGCTTCTGGCCACCGGAGTTTTTATCGTGTGCAATGTTTTAAACTAGTAAAAGCAGCAAAACCACACTTAAAAGTGTTACCTACTTTGGTGATTTAAGTTTCAACCTACGTGAAGTCGGTGGATTTCAGAGAGAAAAACAATGATTGCGTTCCGAATCGCATACTTTCTACTATATAGTATGTAGAAAAAAGATTTAGGATGTCCCGATTCTTGTGGCCAGATTTAGGATGGTTAGAAGTACCCGGATGTCCTACTTCATGCGGCCAAGATTGTTAGTGTTGAAAAGTGCATCCTATTTGGGCGATTCTGACCCACAATCCAGTGCGCACGTGAAGTGACGTCACATCGACGAAGCCTCCATATGAAAACAAACGGGGATGCGCCGGATATAAAAGCAAGAGGCAAGATCAAGGCGCAATGTTATGATGAAATAAGAGAGTAAAGTATGTCCCAATAGTATGCCTACTGCATCCTAACTAGATTCTTTTTATAGTCGGATGTAGTATGTAGAATAGAAAAAAGAAAGAGTATGCGATTCGGAACGCAACCAATAATTGTTCAAAATCGAGGCAGTAGAGGCCGAGATATTCTCACTTTTATTCCTTCTCCTGCTGAGTCAAGCGTCCCAAAACGCTGGATCCTACAATTCCCCTAATGCAACTCAACAGCCATTCATTAAATATTCCCCGCCTGTCCAATGCCCTCACCTTTCAAACTCTGTGGCCGCAGTTAATAGCCCAGTTAATAACACAGGCTCTCTGTCAAATATTTCAAATTCAAACCTAATTCAACAGAAAACAACCCTGATGACATCACTATGACGCCGTCAGGGTTGTTTTCTAAGCCTTTAGAAATACATTTTGTAAACTTTTTCCACGTACTCTTCATGGTGTGCATACACTCAACTTTGTGTAAAATCAGTGGAGTACCCCTTTAATCTTCAGGGTAATGAGCGTAATGATTTACAAGGAACGCGCCAACAAGAACATAAAAGTGCACAGAATCGGCAGGTGTCCTGTCACCCACTGTTCAGGGTCACCTTGAAACGTTTGTAAAAGAAAGTATTTCAGCATGCAGTCTGTACTCAAACTGCATTGTCAATTCAAATGGACTTTCACAAGGACGGAAAGTGTTACTTTAAGGAGCGTGCTACCTTTCTATATCGTGCATTTACTCTTGATACAAAATGAATGGTAACCTGAAAGCAAAAGTACTGCGACAGTCTTGTTAGCCTTGCAGCCAGGTGAATGCAGCCTGCCTCTGTGAGTATCGAAAGTGTTAAGAAGTGAAATGAGAAACACTGGAGTGAGTAGTCTCACTTGCTCCCCTGCAGTTTAAGAGTTTTGTCTGAACAAAAGAATATACCTTGAAAACAAATAGGAGGAATTGAGATCTTCCGAGAGTTTAGAACAGAGCAGTTTAGTTTTAACTGAACACTGACAGATTTCACCTTTTTTTTAAAGAAACCATGGATGTTTTTTTTTTTAGAGGAAGCCTTACTTTGTCTCACCAAGCCCTGGCGGATCATATTACGCTCCTAACTCTTCCATCTCATTTTGAACCCTGCCTCAATTACTTTATCAAGACTGAGCCCTCCACATTAATTGGTTTCACAAGACACCCCAGCACACCAGCTGTGTAGCCGAGTAATTTGAATCTACTTAATTTGGGAAGGTGTTGCTATCTTCTGCCTTCCGAGTTTAATTTGTAAATAAATAAATAAATCAAAACAACAATACATGTTTTTTTCTCTCTCTTCGCCCGCCTCTTTAGGGCCTTAATGAGGAATTAGAGCCAATATCATTAGTTATTAAACAGAGCTTGCCAGCTATTTATCACTGTAACATTATTAGCATATTTGTTTAAATTTTCATTTTTTTTTGTTTTGAGCATTCGTAAGCAGGTTTTAGCATTTTTAATAATCTGGCATGGAATGCATTCGTACCAAATTGAATGCTGAAAAGGGAACCAGTGGCAAGCCCCAGAAACATACTAAAACTCCTTTATAAACACAAAAATACACACACACACACACACACACACACACACACACACACACACACACACACACACACACACACACACACACACACACACACACACACACAGACACACGCTCGCTCCACTAATTACTGCCTCCCCTGCTCCCTGTCTCATTCCTCACCTCCTGAGATGCAGGTGTAAAATATCACATTTTTCCAGCATTTCTCCCTGAGGTAACGCTGGCTTGGACTCACACAACGTAAATTTCCCCCTTTCATATTCCCCCACACATTTTTTTCTACAAACAACTTCCCCCTCCCATTCCTCCCTTCTCTTTGATGTGCGTGCCACATCTGCACAGGTTTGTTAGCTCGTTACCAGGTGAAGAATGAGGATACAATTAAGGCTGAATGAAGTGGGACTGGGTATAGGATGTCAGTCGTGTTTAGCAGCAGAGGACAAGTATAGAAACTGTGGAGCTCGCTGTCGAGTCCATGCTGGAAGTTATCAGGCTGCAACAGTGGAAGGGGTTGATGTTTTGTTTTTAACTGTTCAACTTTGTTTATTCGGTCTTCAATAAATCCGCCTTTACAGAATATATTGCACCTGTAAGTTATTTGTTAGGGATCAGAAGGTTTTGAGGTTAGTTAGCAGTGACTTTGAGGATACCTGCCTGTCATGGATTGTTGTGCATCCAGAAATATGGCAAACCCAGGTGGTTTCCGTGCTGGTTTGTGTCTGTGTGTGATCAAGAGAATGAAAGAGATAGGGAACGGTAGGCCATATGTACATTGTATGTGCTCTGATACACGCAATGCCATAAAAAGCAGCCAAATGCACACATACACGCACACACGCACACACACACACACACACACACACACACACACACACACACACACACTGTACTCTTCATTGTCCCAATCTTAGCTGGCCCGTAAGAATATGTTGGTGAATCTGAGGTTTAACAGTCTACAGATGATGGAAATAACATCACAGTTCAACATTTTCTGAAATTCCATTGTTTGCTTCTTTGTGCAAACAGAGCGTAGCCTAGCTTAGCATAAAGACTGGAAACAGGTAACCCAGTTCAAAATGCCAACAAAAAACCTTTGCCTCTTAATCTCACTAATTGACCCAAATATGTAAAAGTGGCTAGTCGTAGTTTTAGTGGGCTTATACCTGTACGTGCCTGAACTCACTGACTGTATCGGTAACTACAAAAGCTGAATGGAAAAGCAAAAATGAAATTTTGTTGTAAATATTGAAATATTTTTTACAGTTTGGCTGAGGTAGAAAAGTTGATGAAAGGATATGAGTTAAGTACAACAGAGTGCAATGAAAGGTTTCAGTGGCACATTTTTCAATAACATCTGGTTCTGCCCTCTTCTTCTGTAATAGATTAGTCGGCAGACAGCAGAATTATTGCCACCAACTGTTTTTCTGATTTTGATTTATATGCACAGTAAAAACAACAGAACACATAGGCAACACAAATACATCATATATATATACATATATAGGCCTACATACAAAAGAAAAAAAAAAAAAAAAAAACACATTGTGCAGGTGGGATTTTTTAAAAAAACCTAGAGGCTTGTAAAGGAAATCTCGACTCAAAGCAATGTTCTTGCTCAATTATTATATAAATATATTATTCGCACAACACTGCTGGATTGAAATGTACATTCATTTACACTGACTTCTGCAGATTATCAGTAAATCCGGTTAACATTTGCCATCTGTATGGCACCGTTGTGCATTTTTACATTTCCGTTCGTGTACATGTTTAAGAAGCAAAACACACTAAGTGAGTTAGACAGCTTTAGAGATGTTGGTAGTAATATTTTTCCACTGAGCCAGGCTCTGCTGTTTCCTCCTGCTTCTAGTCTTCATGTGAAGCTAGCTGAACACATGCTGACTGCAGGGCCGCACTTTCCATACTACGCATGTTTGTCTCCATATGTGAGTATGTGATTCAGCCACATAGTATTACCAATGCAAACATTAAGAGTAAATTCAAAAACCTAATTATTACCTTTTATCCAGCCGAGTTTTACATCTTTCAATCTGCAATGAGTGATTATTTTTGGACCACATAAAAGCAGTGGAAACAAGCTGTGTCCACAAAATTGACATATGATAACATTTTAAATTGATATGGCTAACGTGTTAGCTAGCTAAGAGTTGCTATGGTATACACATCCATCAGCAAACACAGAGCAACATACTAAGCATTCATTTGAAGTCGTCTTTTATTGAGAGCTGTGTGAGAGTGAACCCAAACAGGAACACTGTGGAGTGGGGAAAGTAAAACAATGAGCTGAAATATTGATTATGACTACTTCAAAGGCATTTGAGGTTTTAATAGATGTCTCCAAAATACGGGTAAAGAAAAAAGAAAATGTATTTCTTTCCCCCTGAGGTTTGAGTGGGGAACACTGTGTGACTGAATCATGCAGTAACATACACAGTTGCTGAGGTCACAAACGGGCCAACTTTGTACTCGCAGACATGAGATTTATATCAATGTTTCTCGGCTCGGTCGCAGAACTGTGGCACCACTGACCGAGGAAAAAACCCCAATGTTCTCTTCTGCTCTTTGGCCTGATCTCCCAAATTTCCTCATCCCCCATTCTCCCCCCCCCCCCCCCCCTCCCCTTCCCTCCACTTTGGCCTTTGTTTGTGGCTGTAAAGACAGCACTATCTGCGCCCTTGATAAAATCCAACAACTCATTTCAGTGTTGTATTACACTCTTGACTTGGTCACCTCGAAAAAAAAATGATATTTTTTAGAGCGTTTTAAGTGTTAACTACACAAGGCCTATTTTAGCTCAAGGCCGAACATATGGATTGGGCATATGCTGCGCGTGTATATATATAGAAAAAGACAAATATATAATTGATACCATGCTCCGTAAAAAAAACGGAGAGAGAATAGGGGAAAAAAGGGGGCCAGCGCTGCAGGGAGCTACATCAAACAAATCAGTCTCAAACAAAAGATGCCCCCTCTCTCTCTCTCTGTGGGCTGGAGATAGAGAGAGGGAGAGAGATAATGGACAGAGCTGCTTCATTATTTTTTAACTGACCCAACGCATTTATCCTTCTATCTATCACCGTTTGGTCACATTTAGCTTGAACTCAATTGTTTGTGCAGCTCACCATCACATCATTTCTCACCTTTTAAATGACTGCGACCTGTCAGAGAGAGAGGGAGAGAGAGAGGTCCCTGGGACTATAGGAGCGCGCCTTGTTCTGTCCCACTGTGTGATTATCAAGAGAGTAAAATATATCCTTTCAGCTGGTCCGGGCCAGTTTAAGAGCTTAACAGAAAGCCTGCGGAGCTTGACAAGGGCACCATTTAGTGGGACAAATGGTTTCCAATGGTTTCCCTCCAGCGTTTCCCCACATATTAACGATGACAGGCCAGAGGTCGGACGCTGAGGCTGAACTGCAGCGACTCGTGTTTTCTTTAGTCCTACGGATGACTCGAAGTCTAACGTTGTTCAACAGAGGGAAGGCTTCACGCGGCCTTCTACCTATAGCTGACTGCGAGCGGGAGAGGGGGCCACGCTGACCAAAAGCAATGATAATCGTATGTTAATCAATCCGCCTGCAGGACCTTTTGCCATAGAGATCTCTCCCTCTCGCTCGTTCGCTCTCCCACACACACACACACACACACACACACACACACACATGCCCTCCCCATGCTACAGTGAAAGGGAAAAGACTGGAGCTGTAACCTCTCAATCTGATGGATATGAATAGCCTGTGTCTCCAGCCGCAGCCTGGTTAGCCCAAAGTCTGGGACTTATTATAGTGCTGTGTGTTTATGCATGTGTCTGCGCATGCATTTTGTTCAAGTGCAATCCCGTGTCACCGTGTGTGTGTGTGTGTGTGTGTGTGTGTGTGTGTGTGTGTGTGTATTTTTTGTGCATATGTAAATGCTTAAGTAACCTAATGCGAGTTTGAATCCCCATACAAAATTGTTTACCTCACATGCCAGTTTAAATAGTATAACTTTACATTTCGTTGCTGGCCACGAGCAATGTTTGTTCCTGTTTTGGGGAGCGCGTTTGTTTCCTCTTACGGTGCGTTAAGAGACGAGAACGTAAAGTTCTGGAAAATAGGATTATTTCCCCTCTCCTACTCCAACCAGAGAGTCAACTCATAGCTGCTGGTCCTATTGTGAGTGCAACTTCCTCCCTCCCCCCCCCCCCCCCCACCCTAACATGCCGAGTTATTTTCAATAACCTAGCCATGTTAAGCCCTCGCCTACAACAGGTTTAGTTGATTTCCAAAACAGACCTTCCAATTTGGCCCGGTGAAATCCAATTTGTACCAGTTTGGACTTAAAAGTAATAGCCACGGGGCCAGCTAACCAGGCAGAACTCCCCATCCCCGATCCAGATCTGCAGCCTGTGTTTCCCCTCCCGTCCATGTTGTCTGGCCCGGCTGCCTCAATTGACAGCAGAACTGCAATGGACGCTCATTCAGAAACACAAGTCTCTGCTGGCGCGTCCCACGGCATACAAATGAAGCAGCCCTGAATAGAAACAAACACTTGGAATAAATACTTTAGCTGCATCCATCAGTGAATGCAACGCTGGGCCTGTAGTACAACCAAGGGCTTGTGTTGTCCATGTCTGTGTGTCTGTGTGTAGGGGAAGATGTATGTCCCCTGTATGTGCGAGTATGTGACTGTGCGTGTGAGATTGTTTGTATGTGTGTGTGTGTGTGTGTGTGTGTGTGTGTGTGTGTGTGTGTGTGTGTGTGGGTGAATGATTTGTGCTGAATCAGTGCGCGCCGACAGAAAAGTGACCATGCAGGTGAAACAGCAGGGGACAGGAAATGCCATTGTGTTGGAGTATTGTGTGCGGGTACGGCCGCTAAACACTTTGCTCCCCCCATTCAAGTGGTCTAGTGACTGGCAGGGCCGGGCCGGGCCTCGGGCCTGCACAGTGTGTGCACAGCATATGGGCTCAGGCAGGCAGCACACACACACACACACACACACACACAAACACACACACACACACACACACACACACACACACACACACACACACACACACACACACACACACACACGCACACACACACACACACACACACAAACCGTGAACTGTGTGTTTGAGCTGGTATATGTGTTTGAGCTGGTGTGTGTGTGTGTGTGTGTGTGTGTGTGTGTGTGTGTGTGTGTGTGTGTGTGAATGTTAAAAGATGAAAGTGAATATAATTTTTTCAACTAGTTTTCACGGTGGTGGGACTTGAGGACGATTAATAAATAGGACAATATAAATATATATAGCATCCTTAAAGTTTGACGATGCTGCCAACTTTTTCTATGTGTTTCTAAATACCTTGCACCTAAAGACAGCGTCGCCTAATGAATAAATGACTGTTGTGTTACGTTTCAGGCCACCGAAACCTTTCTGTTGAACGAAGAACCCTCCAGAGGTCCTGGGATGCCTGAATGCTTTGTAGTATCAGATTCATACAGGGTATGCATCTCTATTTTTCAAATCATTATTATCATTATTATTTCTATTGTTGTTGTTATTTTGATTTCTTGTGTTAGCATTAAATGTGTTATTTGAGTCATTACTCATTACTCTGACTGACAGTCTGTTTTCATGCTCTTGGTAATTGCATGGCAATCATAATGTCATTCACAGCTCCCTCTACTCAGCTGCAAGCCATTACAATCATTATTTCCACACGCACGTCTAAGGCAAAGAAAAAAAAAGAAAAAGAAAAGAAAAAAGGGGGTCTTTGCAACTTCACCGAAGCGCCCTCACCCCATGGGAGCCAAAATGATGAGGATAATGTGCAGCATGCCCGCTAGTATGAAAGGAGGAGGTAGTGATATGGGGGAGAAAAGTGAGTTGAGGAAGGAGTTAAAGAAAAGTGAGCAGCTTTTTCTTGAAAAAGTTAAAGGTGCACTATGTAACTTTTTGTGAGACAGAGAAGTGAACATTTCCTAATGTGTATTCTCATAACTGCATGAACAAACTTTTTTTCACGGAATGATTGTTTCATTGTTGCTGTTTACAGCAGCAGGGCCCGCAGTTTTGTTTACAAAAATATTCTAGTCCGATGTTGGTTCGCGGTGCCTAAAAAAATTTGGTTTGATTTATGATGATAGAATTATTCAATACTAAAAAGTACAGAGAGAGGAAATCTGTTTTTTAAACTAACTGCAGGCTCTGCAAATGAAAACAAATCCCCCCTCACCTGAAAGTAGCATAGTGCAACTTAAAATCCAACGATGGGTGTGCAGAGATCGACATGATATGAAGTCGGTGATAAAAACAGAGGAGTGTGGGCTCATGTGGAGGAGGGGGGGAGAGGAGGAAAAGCAAGGTTGGGTTTGAAGGGGTGGGGGGGTGGACAGACGAGTGAAAATGTGATTGTTAATGAGGTGGGAGCCGTCTCTTTCTAGGCTACAGTCTTTTTTTTTTTTTTCCCCCCCTAGAGTTTAAATAAGAACTTAGCGCCAAGTCTCACCGAGGAGAGAAACTGGGTTGCTACAGTGGATCGTGTGTCTCGGGGTGCAGAGAGAGAGAGAGAGAGAGAGAGAGAGAGAGAGAGAGAGAGAGAGAGAGAGAGAGAGAGAGAGAGAGAGAGAGAGAGAGAAGCCGCCCGTGGCCCGTGATTGAGCTGCACGGCTGGTGGAGGGGTGGAGGGAGGGATGGAGGGAGGGGGGGATGTGGGGAGAGAGAGAGAGAGAGAGAGGGAGGGGAGGAGCTTTGGTGGAGAGACGTATTGGGTTCCAGGGGCAGCGAGTTCAAGAGCATCCACAGGAGGGTGTCCACCTCCAAGTTCTAGCCAGGAGGTCTGCTTGTTTGGGGGCTCGTTTTTTGTTGTTGTTGGTAAAACGTGCATCGCGGCTGCCTTCTTTCTTTCTTTCTTTTGTTCCTCCTGTGTGTGTGTGTGTGTGTGTGTGTGTGTGTGTGTGTGTGTGTGTGTGTGTGTGTGTGTGTGTGTGTGTGTGGCTTCTTCAAGTCAGGGCTCCTAAGAAATACTGAGGGTAAGAGCTCAATCGCTTAAAAAAAAATAAGAAGTATTGAACAGCATATTTTGGAAGCGGTATACGATTCTTTAGAAGATATGGCAGCAGCCCCACACTTTGGAGGTTGTGTGCCCCCTAAAATTGGAGAATTGTGCGTGTGGTTGCAGTAGTGTGGATATGAGTTATGAGCAGTTTGCTTTGTCGGATTGTTTCATTCGAATGGAATAAGAGGCCCTGATGAGGTCAAATTGGTAAAAAGAAATATTCCACTTTATCTACTCATTCCTGTCTGCAATTGAACCAGATTTTTCTGCAGGTGAAGTATTGATTAAACCTGTGTCCTATAGAACTAGTTTTCGAGAAACTTACTGAGCCGGCGGTGGTTGCCTTGAAAAGAGGCAGAACAGGGGCCGGGGTTGCTGCTCCGGAATGATGAAAGATGAAGCGTGATTTTGAAACAGAGAGGAAAAAAAACTAAACCCTGTCCGTCACTCACTTTTATAAAGGACGATTTTCCCCAGAACCTAATCAGCCAGAGATGTTACAGACAAACAGCACCTTTATATGTAGGCTGTAGGCTATAGGCTCTCAGCCCAGACAATCAGAGGAGGCCAGCAACACTTTCCACTATGCATACACATGTAGGTACATTCATTTTTTTTTCGTTTCAAATCGCTCCCATGTTACTCAATGCAGCCTAGAGTTTTTAAAGGTAGATAAAAAAGACATTAAAAGCTGTCCGATATTAGAAAGAAGCCCAATTATTACAATAATCTTTCACCAAAAGGGAAAAAATGAAATACAATAGATTTAAAATGACAAGGAGTAGAATATTCTTGTTTTAAAATAATAAGAAAAATACGAATTTTATGACCAATGTTACATGCAAAAATGGCCCTTTGACCCCTCTCTGTGTCAGGGTGGGGGGGGGGGGGGCACTTGTTTAAGCAAAGCCTTGCTTGTGCACCGTCTGTAAACTGTGGTGGCTACTGGAGCTGACAGCTGCTCAGCCCAACAGCATAACCACACTTTGCTTATCTCCCTTCTACACTGTACACACACACACACACACACACACACACACACACACACACACACACACACACACACACACACACACACACACACACACACACACACACACACACACACACACACATACACACAGCCAGGTGTGGCACAATCTCTATCACCCTGTGTGTGTGTGTGTGTGTGTGTGTGTGTGTGTGTGTGTGTGTGTGTGTGTGTGTGTGTGTGTGTGTGTGTGTGTGTGTGTGCCATGGTTTAAGGGAAATGTGTTGCTTACCATCACCCTTGCCTAACCGGTTTGCCCGCACGGCACAAGCTCCCCTGAAGCAGTCAACACGGCCGTAAATTACACATCAATTTGCCTGATCGTTTCATTCGCCAGAGCCTGGGTTTATTTTCAAGGCGACTGTATAACAGCTCCACGCTGACGGGTGAAGTCATCGCAGCGCTGGCCACTCTGGAGCGGTGGTAAATATGTATATTCAAGGCGTGTGAAAAAGAAAAAGCCCGAGCCGCAGCAGACCCACCGACCAAAGCATATGGCTCTACCATGTGTTACTTAATGAGAGATTTACTCACACAGACCGCTAAATGTGTGGCTCATTTGAGGAGAGGAGTGTTTGCGTGTGTTGCATGCAAGTCGACTCCATAAAGGAGAATACGGGGGGATTTGATCCCTCTAGCTGTAACCTTTTGCACTTGTGGTACATTCAAGTGACTTTGAAGGCCGAGGCAGAAGAAGAATATCCCTCAAATGTAGCAGGCAATGGTTATGAAGTCAATACACCTGCCTGAAGGGGAACCACAAGGTGTGTGTGTGTGTGTGTGTGTGTGTGTGTTACAGGGTGTGTCTGTGTATGTATGTATGTATGTTTGTGTGTGTGTGTGTTTCACATTAGTCATGTATCACATTCACAGAAAGGAATGCTGCTATTCTAACCTTGCGTGGCAGCGAGGGCCTGGGGGTTTACAGTGTTGTGGCGTACGGTACGCACACACCCCCCCTCCCCATCCCCCCCTGACCACACACCCTCTCTCTCCCTCCCCGCCGCCCGCCCTCTCTGGCTCACGTCTCCGGCCGTGTGCAGTAATTGGCCACACAGAGCCGCGGATCTCTTTGTTTTCTTCGCCTGCAGTGGCTTTGCGGTAGACATGCACAAGCAGTAGTAGTAGGCCCCTCATAAATCTGTGGGACTCCAGTATCAGGGCAGCTCCCCTTCTTTACAATGACTCTCCCTCCCCGCTGTGCCACAGTCAGAGACTTTTTATTTTGTGACTTTTATATGATACGTATATCACTCACTTAGTGCTTGTGTGTGTGTGTGTGTGTGTGTGTGTGTGTGTGTGTGTGTGTGTGTGTGCGTGCGTGTGTGCGCGTGTGTGTGTGACAGAGAGTAGCTGCACACCCCAATTTAGTATTTTTGATACTGCCTCACAGGCTGTGATTATATGTCTGTCCTCAGTGTTTGCTAGATTTCTACATCATGGTGAATGCAGCACTAACTGTTTGGCTTGGACTCACTTCACTGGGTTTTTTGAGCTACAGTTGTGGGCTCCAGACTGGGTCAAATATGGTTCAGTAAATAAATAGCCTTAACTTTGCGTGTGTTTAAATGCCCGCAAACGAATTTAAGTATATAATCCAGTGCAAACTAGGGCTTTTTGAACACACAGGATTTAGAAGCTGAAATCCAAACCGTCGAGATCTGTAACAGAATATTTTATTCGTGCATCTAAAGTGTACTTCCATTCCTCTGGCTTTGACATGATTATTATTATAAAGAAAGTTGTTGTAAGTCAAATCAGAGACGATCTAACTTCAAATGTAATTCCTTTGTTGTTTTGCCCTGCAGCTGTTGCGGCACTCCTGTCTATTCTGATGATGCGTTCACGTGTTTCCTTCAATCAAAATGTAACAACAGTATAATTACGAATAGGCATGCATCAATCGCGCACACCGAAACCACTTAACCACCTTCTCAGGTATTTAATTGCGCCTCCATGACATGGGAGTGAACGGGTCAGTAAACGCGACATAAAGCATGACATTACCATGCGCGCGGGTGTCTATCACAAACATACTGTGTATAAAGCCTTCACAGCGCGTCAGACAGCCGCGGAAGGTTATTGAAAAGATAGCGATTTATCTGGTTCCCAAAAGTCAAAAGTTGTGTCACCTTCACGAATCTGTATAAAAATTCAAAAATAAAGAAAAAGAAAAAAAAATGCCGCCTTCCCTCAGAGGTCGTCGCGAAAAAAGAGGAGAGCGATAAAAGTCCTGCAAGAGGAGAGAGGGGAGGGAGGCAAAGTTTTTTCCCTGAAAGTTTGTGCAAGCTTTCACTTTCTAGGCGGGGTTACTGTAAGCTGCAGCAGCATGGAGTGAGAGAAACAGGACGGCGAGCGATTGCAATGCAGCACTATATACCGAGCTTCCATCCAACTTAAATAAGCTCTCCAATTCTCCCTTCTAAAAATAGCCATGTACTCCCCGTACTGCTTGACACAGGTAAATGGTCTTATCTTATTTCATTGTCTGTGGGTATGGCTGTGTGTAGTGGGGAGGACGCCGGGTTAAAAAAAAAATGTTTATTGCGCTGCTGCCTCCGTCTTGATATTTTACATGTGTTTGGTTTGTTGTGTGTCGGAGGAGCGTCCTTCTCACTCGGAAACTTTTGCCTCGACTCTCCGACACTCGGCCAGTCTCCGAGCGCCTTTACGCAGCAGGAAACTTTTTTCTTTGCGCGTTTTTTCCCATCGCACATGGGTTTTTTGGAGAGAAAATGGCGCTTCTCCCGAAATGTATTTCATATAAAAAAGAAGGAGGGGAGCGTGCAGCAGCAGGAGGAGGAGGAGAAAGCAGAGCGCAGGGACAGGCAGCGAAATGTGGAACGGAGTTTCTAATATTGCTTGCTGGAGGATTCTTTTTTTTTCTTCCCAAGTGGCGAGGCTCGCAAGAGTTCTTGGCCAGCGAAGGGGAGTTGCCGGAGAGCAGGGCGCACGCTGCCGCCTTTGGGGCTGATTTTAATGTGACCGGGAAAAGCGAAAGTTTGTGTGCGTGTGTGTGTGTGTGTGTGTGTGTGTGTGTGTGTGTATGTGTGCATGCATTTGTATGTGTGTGTGTGCTTTATATTCTGTGAACAGACACATGCATCTTCTGATGAGATGGTGTTTTGGCTGGAGCTCTGCAGCACAAGTTGACTTATTTAAGCAAGTTTGCACTTGAATGCAACACGTGCTGAACAGCTATAGGAGGCAGAGGAACTGCATTTATTTCTTAGGCCTATAAATATATTTTCAGCCTCTGTCTATTCACCTTCCCGTTTCTATAATATATACTGAGAGCAGACATGTCTCACCTCATTTAAACTAACCCTACAAAATAAATGTCCCAGTTATTTTGCATGTACATATGTGTTCCTTTTAACATCTTCCTAGAATAAGTGCTTTTATTTACAAGTGCTCTCTTGCCCTTTTTCCAGGGATACTTATATTTTTTTGAAAAGACAAATTGCTACTTTTTGGGGAAAAAAATCTCCAAGATCATATTTAACACACATGCTTTATTACCTTCTGACTTTGTTGCTGTTCTCGAGGAAATGCTAAGTGTCAGGAAATTTCCCCCTAAATGATGATTGAGTGTAGCCATTTGAACTAGTTGTTTGACTGTGGTGAAAGGAGTCTCTCCAGTTGGGAGGCATGTGCAATAAATGTTACCTTTTCACTCTTTTGATTTAACTGTTACTTCCTCTGCTGAAGTCATGATTCATCACATTAAAGGCCCCACAAAATTGTATAATTAATCTCTTAAAAATACACAGTTTACAGCAGTGAGAGAGAGACGGAAGGAAAATAATACTTTTTCAGGAAGATTTTTTTTCGTAGCACGGCCGTAGGAAAATGTTTAATTTCAGAATGCAAAGTCCAACATGCTTCACAGCTTCCCTCTCGAACCATAGTCTCCCATAAACTCATACTCCCTGGCATGTTTTTTTCTTTTTAATGCAAAATTTAAAAAAATTATTCTGTAATGTCTTTTCCCAGCATATTGCTAGCAGACAAAGCCTCTTGTTTCCAGATAATTTTTTTTTAGAATGTATTTCCTTGGTTCGGGCCAACCGGTGGCAATGGCCTGCCCATGTTACACTCTGCTGGAAGCCTCACACTCTTATAAAGCAGACTTGTTTATCCCTCGTTGGCCTCGTCTGACAGTGCACTGCCAGGGTGTGTTTGAGGTGTAATTCCTTCCTGATTTTAACAGTGTTTTTTTTATTAATAAAGACTTTTCCTCCCGTCGTTACCACTAAGGCTGGGGAGGCATGGATTCTTGTGTGCAAGGCACACGTCCTGTCTGCCTTCCATTTAAAATAAAGCATTAGCAGCTAGGATCATTATGCCATCCTCTAGTTGATACCAGAAAAGTTAAAGGGATATTTAAAAAAATATATATATTATTATTTTCCCCTTAATTCTTCATTATATTTGGTAAACTATTTGAGGCTGCTTCGTGTGCTGACTTGACTCAGGTGGTGAAAATGACTGAAACTCATTTACAAATGGAAACAAATTGGTGAAGTATGACCAGAAATGTCATCCTCATTGCATATAGATCAGGATGCTGTGCCTATAAGATTTTTTTTTAAAGTGGTTCTTAGCCTTGAGGGGCCCAGGCCTGCTCTTCCAAATAGGCCTTTCTTTTTTGGAGATGATGGCTCGATCTGTAATTGATAAAAAACTATTTTTACAGCAGATAATCCGTGAACAAAAGAAGCTTTTACTTAGCTACATAAATTCCCCTTAATCAAAACTAATTGGTAACAGAAGCCCATACAGTGTAATGTGGTGCACATGTTGCACACAGTGGTAAGTTGCAAGTGTGTCACTGGCTGGGCAGAGGGAGGGGGGGGGGGGGTCACAGAAGCGCCGTCTGCAGCCCTCCACGCGCTGTCTTGTCGTTTTTTAATACAAAAAAATGTTGAAGCCTTATGTGTGTGTGCTGTGCATAGAAGAAAACAACTTCCCTCTCCGTGCAAACACCACCAGCCGCCCTCCACACACACACACACACACACACACACACACACACACACACACACACACGCACCGAGCATTCCCTTGCAGCTCAGTATGCAGACGGAAGGCACATTTTGTTTATTTAATTGCTGTTAATGATTAAAAAATACAGCTTGGACCTCGGATACGGCAACAATTGAATTAATAATTAACTTTTATTTTAAAAAAAGGAAAGAGAAAATAGGCCTTGATGGAGAGATGCATGCGTTGTGGGATGTGGCGGAGAGTGCGTAATGGAAGCATATTACAGGGAGAAAGTGTGTGTGTGTGAGAGAGTGTTACTTCTAGTGTGTTATTACACGTTTTTCTAATTAAGTCATACAAACAAAAAAGCACATCTATATTAAGGGAATTTTCTTAATTTAAACCAGAGGAAGTGGAAGCCATGCCTCACCGCAGTGTCTCATATGTTTAATTCCCCCATTCACTCTTTAAATACTCTTGAAGTCTGCAAAAGCCATTTCACTCCTAAAAGTGCCTTTGCCGTTATTTTCCTCCAGTTTTATCCCAATGGGTGATAGCCTATACTATTCATTCGACATTTTTTCTTTCTTTCTTTTTTTTTGTCCGTTTCTTTTGCTTTCTCCAAACCCAAAGTGTCCGTTCCCCCTCATGCCACAATGACGCAGCACAAATCTGCACTTCCAAAAAACCCAGAGCTGTCTTTGTTTTTTTTTCCTCCATCTAACTGCATTTTAAACTGTGTTCAGTGATACTATTTTTCAGCTCGTAATGTTGTCATCTCAGACTGTTTTCACTGGTGCGACATTTTAACTGATTCCTTCCCTCTGCCCCCCTCTGCCCGCCTGGACGCTGACCCCTGCTCTCCTCGCCTCTTAACACCCTCTCAACACTAAAGTATTACCCTACTCACCTTCTAAACAATGCCTTAGTGGTAAGTCCTATTTAGTCCCTTTTTTTTAACTTACATCGCATCAGGTGTCTTGTGTTTCTATATATTCCATCTTAAGAAAATGTTTTTTTTTACACTCCTGCAGGGCCGCTATAACGCTGAAACTGCATCTGGAATTATTACAGGCCCCTGTATAGGATAAAGGAGAGCTAAAAAAAAATTAATACAGTATATTTATTGTATATTATTTTGCACACACACTCAATGAATAGAAAAAGTTGCATCTTTTCTTTTCTCTCTCTCTCTCTTTTCCCCAGCCTGTTATTAACAACGTGTTCCGACCAGGAGGCACTATTTTTTCCCTCCTCGTTGCAATGCGGTCATGGCTGTGCTGAAAACACACTGAAATAACTGACCAATCTGTGTCAGAATGTGCGTGAAAGGGAAGCAATCAAAGATAGGTAGATTTATTACATCACAACCACCTCTTTTTTGAATTGTCCGTGTTCAGTACTAAAAAAAAAATAATTATGCATGTACCCCTCCATTTTTTTCTTTTTTTAAATCTTGAATTAATTTACATTGCTTCATGCAAACTAAAAGCTGCCCTGCACGTCGTCTCCTTTAGGGCCTTTCACATGCTCCAGCCAGTTCCTATTTGCTTTGGTGTGTAGGCTGATTATCGGACAGCTCATCTGCTATATAGACCTACTTAAGAGAACTCTGTTTTCTCTGTCCGTCAGAACTCACCTCTGCCTCAAGGTCACCGTCTCAGCCACACATGACTTATTGCAGCCTTTTCCCTTAATCAGCGCTATATGTTGCTCCAAGAGGATGTATTATATTTTTCTTACGTCACCACCAATCGTTATCAGAGAGCGGTGTTTTCAGTGAAAACATCTCTGGACAGTATTGAGAAAGGGGGAAAAGCATGAGCTAGTTTGTTTTTATGTGAAAATCTGATTAAAATGAATGTAATCAATATCAGGGCTTGCGAGCATTGACTGTATATTCACACATATTTGGTGAGGTGGCCCTCGCCCCCTCCCGACTTCCCCCGCTCTGTCTCTGTCTCTTCCCAAGGCCTGCAGAATGAGTTGGAACAGCTGTTCAGAGGATTACAATCTGATGGAACCACAGTCTGAATAAACAGAAAAAATGACAGATTTTTTTAAAATTAAAGACACATCCTCGTGCACAGGCGTACACGCGCACACCTCAGAAAACCTTTGGGTGCCATGCCTACATGCCAATTAGGCCCGTGAGCGGTTATCGCCGGATTAGCCGGGATTGCCACTTTCCAGTGGACTGTGTCTCACCTTTATCATGTTGAGAAAATCCCTTTCAAGCCTATCGGGCTCTCTTTAAAAGCGAACACCATGCAGGTCACACTGCAAGCAAAGGGTTAAGGCCCGGCCCTCTCGCCTGTGTTGCATTTGCATTTCTCTAGATGGGGTGTATTGAGTTATGGTATCACTGTGGGTTTTGGTTCAGTTGCACACATGTTTAATTGTTTAAGTTCCTATACATACAACTCCAGTGTATTTCCCCAATGCCAAGCAGCCAAAACCAAGTAGGCCTATGCAGAGACGGGACCCGCGGCAGCCAGTAAAGCACTCTGCTTTTGGCCTACAGACAGAAGAATGAAGTCATAGTACATTTGATTGACAGGTAGGGCTGATCTATTGTGCTCTCTTGAAACCCAGTTGTGTGCGCACACGTGTAAGAGAGAGAGAAGAAGAAGAAGAGGGGGAGGACTGGCTATACGGGGTGAAATCGGAGTCCCGGATTGACCGTGCTGCCGTCCTGTGCTGTGCAGGCAGCGGGCGGATCTTTTCCCCTCATCACGGGGACAGCAGGAGGTCATAATGCCAGACGCTTTGCTGGGACACCGTGTTCCTTTTTACTTATTCATTCACACCACGCACGCAGCCAGTTACAGGCCAAAGCCGCTGTAAAAAAAGAAATACGTCATTAACACACACTCCAGTGTTTTACACGTACACACTCTTGCTTGGTTCATTTGAGGTGGCATTTGTGTGTCCTTAGGAGCTCCGATCACTGGCGCCACCAAAGGCCACCAACCCCTAAAAACAAGGAGGTAGCCCTGCTATGACGACCCAGAGCTGCAAATTGGGAGCTTTTTGTTTGTCTTTGCAGCTTTAAAATTGGTGGCATGCTGTGTAATATCTGCATTCTAAGTATATGCCGTATATAACTGAGAGGCTTACGAAGGTTCCTGTGATTAGAGTCTTTGTCAGTGATATGAATTTTCTGCGTTCATTGTCAAGCTGGTGACTGGGGGCCACCGTGCGTCAGCAGGAGCGAATTTGCAGCAATTTTCGCACAAAACAGAAATTCAGAGCTGTCTTTGGTGGCGGAGAAGACAAAGACGAGATGAGCCGGGCCGCATTTTGGCAGCAGGGGCGATATAGATTTGAATTAAGTAGCATGTAGTTTTTATCTCGAGCTGCATGCAGGGAGAGGCAGAACCAACTGTGTCCCATTCAATATCTGCACAGCTGTCCCAGCATCCGTGGAGAATGGATTCCTACTGCTACTGCCATGGGAGGCTCCAGCCAAGAAGAATGGGAGGATATCCAGTGTGTGCGCTTGTGTTTTAAAAGGAAGGCGAGGAGTGAGAGGAGAGAGTAATACACTGCTGTGTGTGTGTGTGTGTGTGTGTGTGTGTGTGTGTGTGTGTGTGATTTCTGCATGTGTGTGTTTCATGTTGTCTCCACCCAGCCTCACTTTTCCTTCGCTCATGTCACCTCTGGCATGGATTAGTCTTTGGCACAACCCTGGCAGTGCCCGTGGGCCCCAGTGCGGTTCTGTGGTCGCCGATATGTTGTGCTGTTACCATGGCTACTGAACACATACACACACACACACACACACACACACACACACACACACACACACACACACACACACACACACTGGTGCTAAATTACATAATTGAGCTAGAATATACAGAGGAACACAAAATACTTAGTGTACAATATGAGAGCAGAGAAAGGGAGGTGGGCCCAAAGTGTGCCTTTACCAAAACGAACCACAAGCACAAAACACATGAACTGCATTGGTGAATATCTGAGAGCTTTGTCATAGCTGTACGTCAGACATCAGTACAGCGCGTTCTTTCCTCTTGATTTTTGAGTCATAAATCCCAATAACAGTGCCACCATTATGTGGCCATTTGAAAACATTGTGACAAGCAATCTGACAGGCCGATTGAGGATAAGGTGTTTGTGGTGACACACAAGTGGTTTTTTGTGTGTGTGATATAAAGAGAGGGCGAGAGACAGAGAAATCCACAGTGTTTCGAGGAGAGAGGGAGTGGCACCTTACATATACACAGATACACTAGGAGGCACACACACACACACACACACACACACACACACACACGTCTTTCTTTCTTGTTTTGTATAGATCTAGTATCTGGAAGAGAATCAGAGGTTATTCACATTGCAGCCAGCTAGTCCGTCACGCTTGGCTTACACTGGAGTGGCATATCATTTTTGATCATCGATGAGTCGATTGCTTCAATTTAAAGACCTCCCCTATAGAAATTGTTCAAAAACATATCAATATATATATATAGTTAGTGCTAACAATGTGTCTGATATTCGGTTTCTTTGTTAAAACATTCTTTTGTTGGACCAGTATTGGGTCCGAGACTCGTTGTGATGTCACAAAATCAAAGCTTGTATGTTTGCGCTTTAATTTTAATGTCTGCACATGCATCATTTTGCACAGTGATGGAAAAACATCCAGGAAAGGTGACAATAAGCAAAGCACATTTTTCGAGAGCGGGGCTATATATATATAAAAAAAAAAAATATATATATATATAAAAACGTTGGACATTTGGCGGATCTATAGGAGTAGCTCTCATAGCTCTCATCATATCTACTACAGGTGAATTCATTGCATTGCGAAATTAATGTGAGAATCAGTTGTGTGTGTGGGTGTGTTACGCCAGTAGCACAGAACTGTCACTGCTATAAAGGTCTTCAGTCAATACAGTCACGTTGCGGATTGCAACATGAATAAGTGTTGCACATTTTACAGTGTTTTGTTAGTTGAGTTGCGAGTGTAGTGCTGCAGAAGACAGACTGAGAAATGTTTCTGAGTGTGCTTTGTTCTTGCATTGAATACATTTGAACTAATGCCAGTATCAACACGCGGCGCAAACGTCAACTATAATTCATTCCCTGCTCTGTGTTTTTAATCAACAAATAACGCTTTTGTAAAGACAAGCTGTATGATATTGAGTTTCCGCGATCTTTTGTGACGCACAAAGAAAGAGGTATGTAAGGGCTCAAACTTTGTGGCCCGGGCAAAACAAGGAGCGTGCTAAGCCATTGTACCAGACTGCCACAGGTCAACAGAAATAGATAGTGTTACTAGAATTATTTCATCAAACTAACCAAGTGTTTGAATAATTGAAACTGAGTCAGGCCTTCTTGGAAGCAGGTGAATTTACTTGCAAACAGCATACAAGGGTCAAACAACAATGTACCTGGCTTGATACATGGTTGAATACATCGAATGAACAGTGTACAGAGATTATATGCAAGAGAAGTTGGTGTGTGCGCAAACACATACTAGGTTTGGTGTGTCCAGCCCGTTTTGCTGGCGAAAGCAGAAATGTTTTTAATTGGCAGATATTCCCAGAAATTCATCTCAGCTGGTGTTATCCTTCATATAATGTCTGATAACAGAATATGGGGAGTGAAATTACTGTGCACATGAATGCGTCATACCTCTGTATGGGCCAAAATCTTATTAGGCAGTTTCTTTTTCAAGGCTAAACAACAAACTTGTAGCAAAACACTTTGGAGTTCTTAATCTACTGGGACAAAGTTCAATAGGCAGAAAGCATGTATTGTGCATTAAAATATTATACAATAAAGCAAATTAAATTCTGTTAACATTCCACCCTTTTTATAATATTTAATGCAACTTTTTGCAACACTTCAAAGAAAAAGGGCAAAGGATATGAGTAAATATATTTCAGTCAAGCAGAATAATATCAAGTACATCAACATCACAGTTGTGAAAATGCAAGTTTGTGTACTGGTGCTATATCGTCTATGTACAGTTTCAGAGAGGACAGTCCTTGTAGAAGCCAGGGAACAGGAACCAAGATCGTCTTGATGGTCAACAAGTCCTTTTGTGGCATTCTGACGCAAAGTGTCCTTCATATCACAGTCACTGGGGGAATGGTTATGTAGGATATTACCATAACCGATTCAGATTGTTCCTCAGTGTCCAATTGTCCTTATTGAAGCATGGTCAGCTTGGTCTTCTCCTTGCATCTGAAACAGAATGAATTTGAGCAGTAACATGTTCTCAAAAGAAATGCTCATCATTCTGCCAGGGTTGTTTCTAAAATATCATCCTATCCATTTTGCTTGCTTTAGATGTCACAATTAACGCACAACAACATTTTAGGATAGGTTTGATTTCATTCTTCCACATGGTTGTCTGTGTTTGGGCAGCATTCAAGCACACACAGGCAGTCAGTGAGACAGGCCCTCCCTTTTCTGCATGGGACTGAATCACACACACACCACATTCCTTCTAGATATGAGAAGCTCTCTACTTCTCCAAATCTGACATGGTGTTATAGTTTGTTCTTCAAATAACAAAAGTTAACATGTAGGTTAAGTATAGGTGTCTTTACAGTTAACCAGTTTTTGAATCAATTTATATCAACAATACACATTATGATCATATTTTCAGCATAAAAATCCCCTTTAACTTGTAATTCAAATCAAAAGCATTGAACAAGTCTTTTCAGTGAACATTTTCATAAAAAGAACACAAAAGGACGCTTTTTTGTAAGTTTATGGGTCTCAATGGAAAGAGACACAGGAAGGGGTAGAGGAGACTTTTTTTTAAAATGTAAAATCTAATATCAAATTACCCAGTAATCTATTTAAACAGGATGAACACCCCTATTCCCTCCAATTGATTAACAAAATTCACCAATTTAAAACTAGAACACCCTATGTGATGTATTCTAAACAAAACAAATAAGTCTACTCTGCAGATGTAGACTATTGACAAACATAACAAAACAAAACAAATAAACAACCTGTCATAGACTAACTCCCTGGAGCAGTACTATATCCCCAGGCTAAGTAACAACAAGCAGCCAGATATCAATTTGTTTCCACAAAACCTTCCCGAATTACAAAGAACTCTCAGTCCAAATGGAACAAACTATATCTGTCAGAATAAAGGGACCACCCTCGACCCCACACTAATGATCATCTAATTACGTACGTGAGACTTTTGTTTTTGACAGTGTAAATTCTCAAACACCAAAAGCAGTCCCCCACGGATGGACCCAACCAGTCAGAGACAAACCCCCCGGGAGCAGAACCCTGCCGGAGTATATCCCCAAGTGTTTGAATAACCAAGATGGGCAACACTACTACTAGGAATTCTCCCGGAGATGGACTACGATACCAAAATGGAGAACACCACCATCGATAAACTAGTTTATCTATCTAATACATAAAACAAAGGAACTACCATAATTCCTGGACAAAACAAAATCAGCTGTTTATATTCACCTGATTTCAAGAAAGCCCCGACTCGCTCAGGCTCTGGATTCCGTCACCCCTCTCCGTCCAAGTCGAGTCTGCAGACAGCCTCTTTTGTAGCTCTGTTTACTGGAGGTCTTTTGTCGAGAGATCTTGGACTCCCCCGTTCACGGTGCAGGCTCTTCTTGTCCAGAGAAGAAGATGTTGGATCCGGCTCGAAGGACCATTTGTTACTAGAATTATTTCATCAAACTAACCAAGTGTTTGAATAATTGAAACTGAGTCAGGCCTTCTTGGAAGCAGGTGAATTTACTTGCAAACAGCATACAAGGGTCAAACAACAATGTACCTGGCTTGATACATGGTTGAATACATCGAATGAACAGTGTACAGAGATTATATGCAAGAGAAGTTGGTGTGTGCGCAAACACATACTAGGTTTGGTGTGTCCAGCCCGTTTTGCTGGCGAAAGCAGAAATGTTTTTAATTGGCAGATATTCCCAGAAATTCATCTCAGCTGGTGTTATCCTTCATATAATGTCTGATAACAGAATATGGGGAGTGAAATTACTGTGCACATGAATGCGTCATACCTCTGTATGGGCCAAAATCTTATTAGGCAGTTTCTTTTTCAAGGCTAAACAACAAACTTGTAGCAAAACACTTTGGAGTTCTTAATCTACTGGGACAAAGTTCAATAGGCAGAAAGCATGTATTGTGCATTAAAATATTATACAATAAAGCAAATTAAATTCTGTTAACAGATAGGGTGTTGTTGTTGCGGATCATTGGTGGTCCACTCAAGGTCACTTCTTAGTGGGCAATCTGGGCATGTTGTTTGGCCTGTCCTGCCTGTCTGTCTGACCTACATCCCACTGCACAGGCTAAATATATACAGCAGCAGACCCCTTATTACAAAGCTTCCAGATTAATCCGGATGAAATCTGAGCACCGTTTTTCTCTCGGTGCGTATTTGACTGGAGTCATCTCTTTGACAAGCTCCCCCAGGCTGACTTTCCATCTTGGACAGTCTATAAGGCCATGCATTCACTCCCCCCCAACCCCCCTCCTCCCCCCCAACAGATGAAAAATGGCAGATGCATTGACACAAACTTTGCACATGCATACATTATTATCATCTTGTGAATAAGACAGGAGCAGCCAAATTAGGTCTACACATTAGAAGTAGGCTATGGTTTGTCTGTTTGAAATCACGGCTAACTGTACTGCTACATTTTGTGGTGCCTAATGCATAACACACACCTGCACATTATCACATGACGCACAGTTTTTTTTTTTTGTTGTTGATGTTACTCAAAACTATTAATCTTGTTAAAGTTGATTTATTTAAAAAAAAAATTACAATATCATGAACTGTCAATGTTTAGGTCAGTTTGATCAAGACTAATCAAGTATGCACAAGTTCGTAGGCCTACTGCTAAAACATGGAATGGCAGAAGCTGAACATTTCAAATGTTTATCTTTTACTTTTAGCTAACTACTTAAATTGTTTATCCATTACTTTTAGCTAAGTAGGCCTACTTCAACTGTTTATCCATTACTTTTTGCATTACCATTTCAAGCATTTACTTTGAGCTAATAATTTCAACCATTAACAAGACATTTTAGTTAACTATTTCAACTGTACTTTTAGCTAACTATTTCAACCATTTCATTATTACCACTTCTAGCTATCACGACCAACAGTAAGGCAACAAATCGTTGTTAGGAAAGAATGGAGTTTAAAAGGCATAGGAGAAAATAAGAAAAATTGGCATGCGGACAGCGTGTCACTTAGTAAGTTAAGACGAAAGCTGCTTAAAGACTTTGACAGTACTTGCAGGTAAAAACCACACAATAGTGTAGTATTACACAATCATCCACTAAGCTACTGTAAGCCAACAGTCACAATAATGTATTCATTACCTTTAGCTAACTATTTCAGCTATATACTTTAGCTAACTGTTTAGACTGCTCTGCTTTTAACTAGTTTTTGCACATGGTAAATTGCAGCACTTACTCAAGTGTTCAGATGTCACCATTCACTCAGGTGAATGATTTAATGTATTCATACTTTAATGGAGCTATACTCTCCAGTCTTTCCATGTACACTTTGAAAATTGCAGTATCCCCTGAGGCATGAGTAGCCTACTTGAGGTTTGGAGTCACTCGTACAGGAAAAACACACATTCAGTAATTAATGTATGGCCCTCCTGAATTCCTTCCCTCTATCCATCCATCCATCCATCCATCCATCCATCCATCCATCCATCCTTCCATCCATCCATCCATCCTTTTATTACCAGGCAAAACAAACATCTCTGCACACCTGGCGGAGCCTGGAGAGGCAATTAAAATCATTTGGACACAAAGGACAAAGGCTCCATCGGGCTCTAGTTAATTCGGTCGTGCCTGTGGTATCGAGGATTGTCCAGTCGTCAGCGGATGACATCAGACAGTCACGCCACTCCATGACGTCACGGCCTTCATTATCTTTTCACCGCTTCTTTGGCTCTGCCTTAAGTAGAGGAGGGATAAAGAGAGCATTGATTGGCTCGCTGATTGACTTCAAATTTCCCGAGGCTTTCTTTCATCGCCACGCTAACATTACCTCATGCCACAACAGAGGCAAAATAGTTCCGAGTAATAGAGTCGTGGATATGTTGACCCAGCAGCGCAGGAAATGAAAACAGTGACCATGCAGGAGGAGTGTAATCCACATTGGCTATTTGGCAGATAAGATTATGAGCCCTGCAATGATTATACCCATGACTTAAACTACAGATCAACTGCTGAGATCTGCTTTTGTTCTCTTTCAACCCCGGCACCACGGCTTAAAGCTTGTGATTGGGCTTGATAGGCATTTATTGGGTTAACGTTGGAGGGAAAAATCTTTTCCTGTCTTGGGGGTGGGTGGAGGAACGTTGACGCTCGGAGCCTCATGAACCCGCTAGTCAAACAGTAATGAAAACAGTTGTGACCTAAATTTCAAGAGCCGGGGAAACACAAGACATAAGAGTAGACGTAGGAGAAAAGGGGGATTTCTGAGTTGCAGACAAAGACACGCAGACAACAATATCTTAGGATGACAAAGCTGCATGCTTTCTTTCTTTTCTTTCTTTTTTCCTTTCTTTCTTTTTTCTTTTCTCCCCTTGCCTTCCTGCTTGCCTGCTTGTTTGCGTTCCCCTTTCTCAACTGTTCCTGTATATACCTTCCTTCTCCGTTTCTATCCGTGTATCTTATTCGGCCACCCCCGTCCGGCAAGGACTAGCTGTCACCCCAGGGAACAAGGCACTAGATCTTGCTCTTTGGAGCAGGAAGTTGGCACGGGGCCAAGGGTGGAAAATCTATACTCGGTTGCATAATATAACATATCTTTACCTCGGATGAACTCTGAGGAGGCCTGGCAGCTGTGAGCAAACAGAGCTGGAGGGCGGGAGTTTGTGTGTTATTAACTGACTCTGTTTGTGTGGAAGTGTCTGTGTATGTGTTGGGGGTATGAGTGTGCGCGCTATGCTTCTTAATGTGACTTGTGTTTTTTGTGCTGGCTGCCTCTGCAGGCCCCAAGGGTTGTTTGAGACCTCCCCTGACAGTGAAGGCAGTTGAGTAGTCTGACAGACCCTTGTGGAAACAAAGAGAAGAGTATGAATTTGAGCATGGTTATAGGTTTCGTTTCAACATTGGGGGTAAACATTAAGCAGGTAACAGGGAGATATGTGGGTTCTCCCCCAGAAACATTTTGAGCATCAAACATTTAGCTACATTCTGGTGAATTGTAATGCTCGTATTTGTGCATTTTTCCACATCAATTTTATGTAGGAAATCAGTTTTGTGGAGGTGAAAGGCTGAGTCAACTTTGTGTCAACTCATCTGGCAGTGGCTTGAATATTAACCGACATTCATTTATAAGCAAAGGTTACACACTGTAGCTGTGATCTGAAGTCCAAGAAAACCACTGCAACGCTGGGAGGTGGGCAAGATCGGCTGTTTTGCGGCGAAGGGGGTTGTCTTTCAGATTTGTTTGAGGGGAAAAAATTAACCTCTTCTAAATTTCGAGGGGGGGACATATCCTTTGCATCCCGCCTGAAATCTACGCCTATGGAGTGGGGTACAGGCGGCCGAGGCCAAGCAGGGCTCGGGGGTTAGAATCAAACACAACTCTCACACACACTGTGGCTTTCTCCTCTTGGCCCGGCCACTACTATCCCAACTGCAGCTGTGCCTTATACGCTGCGAGGGGAATTCAGATATACACTTTCTGCTCTGTTTAGGCTCAGAGAAATAGCTGCAGGATTAGTGTGCGTTACATGGAAAGTTGTATATTTGTCTGGAAAATTCAGCGCAGGATGAGGATTTCATGTCACTGTCGAAATATAAAACACAGATGGGCCAGATTTAGCTGCGAGTTCACGGAGTGGGACAATCTCCGCTGCTCAAACACTCCTCAATACATTTTATAAATGCACGTCCATGCCGCACTCGACTCTCTGAGTTCTCCTGTTATTAAGACGTCGTCTAGCTGGTCTACATAGTCTCTGAATGAAATTCTTCCATGAGCTCTTGTTGTCATGTGAAGGCCTGCAAACTTAATGGAGAAACCGTGTGTGTGCGGCGCTCCTCTTTTGTGGCTGCGGCTTTTTTCAAGCTCTGTTGAGAACAGGACTCAGAGCGGAGCGGACCCCTTAAAGCTATAGTGCGTAACTTTTTCATATAAATGAATGACGGTTATATTCAAGCCATCACTTAGCGATTTGACAGTGACAAAGCGATTGAGCCTATCAGCTCCACTAAACTTTCTCTGTATTTCTACTGCTGTCAGTCTCTTCAGCAAGCCTTTTCTCGAGCAAAAACCAGTGAAACTTAAGCCAGGCTTATTATGGTCATCATCTGGAATGAAGCGCAATCATCTCCTCCACCTGTGTAGAGCCGCGGTGGAATAAAGATTCTTGAAGGCCTTATGGACCTGTCTGTTGGGGTCGCGAATCAATTCACACACATTAATGCTGTCCACCGTGTTATTTTTATAATTTTTTTAATCCCCTGGACTTGTTTTTCCTACTCCATCTGCACACCTGAATACAATCATTCCCAAGCTAGAGTTAGGACTCATAGGGGGACCACAAATTGACTGTATATTGTGGCAAGGCTGCCGAGATTTACGATGAAAGTGAATAGGGAGAGTGTGGGCGGGTATGAAGAGGTGCATATTATGGCGCCTTTTTTTTCTTTTCTTTTTGCAATACTTGGAGGAGCGTAAGGCCTTGAGAATGAGGTAGAGGAGGGAGACAACGGCAGAATTATTTTCCTCTTTCGGTTTAGAAAGATATACAGCGCAAAGCGGAAAAGACAGAATGGGCAAGAGGAGAGGGGAATGGGCGGGAATGAAAGAGGCCACCATTTTTTTTATTGTAAATACAGTAGACTGGGGAGCACTCCATGTACTTTTATTTTTTCTAGCAGCAAGATTTGTTTGATTTACTCTCTATCAATCAGCGGAGGACTATTTAAACGAACTTGAAGTATATTTGAGAAAGCCTCCGTATAGCTGTGGCTGTATGTATTCTCCTCTTACTTTCCTTGGAAGCGGACCGTGATTAAAACAGCCGATATAGGCGTATTGTATTTCCTTTGGGATTGGAAGGAATGCAAATGCATCATAACCATATTATAGTAGTTAGGAGCGGTGCGTGTTGCCAAGCCTCTGGGTACAGGAGAGAGTAGACGCAGTTACACTAAAGGGAGCCGAGTCCCACAAAGAGCCAGAATCCCACAACTGCAACAACACGAGAGGACATCTGACACTGTTGGACTGTACTTGACATTTCATAGGATACACACACACAGCTCCGAAGCCTTCGCTGCATATAAAGAAAGACAGGTTCTTCGCCCTTGTGCAAAACTTTTAACAGAGGAAACCCTAAAAAAAAAGTTTTGCAGGCTCTGTGTGTGTATGTGAGTGTATGTGTGTGTGTGTGTGTGTGCGTGCGTGCGTGCGTGCGTCGTGCGTGCGTGCGTGCGTGCGTGCGTGCGTGTGTGCGTGCGTGTGCGTGCGTGTGTGTGCGTGTGTGTGTGTGTGTGTGTGTGTGTGTGTGTGTGTGTGTGTGTGTGTGTGTGTGTGTGTGTGTGTGTGTGTGTGTGCGTGCGTGCATGCGTGTGTGTGTGCGGATGCGTGTCGGAGCGCCGCAGAATCCGTTTGGCATTTTTGTTGTGAGGGAAGCATGTTGCTGGTGGGACTTTGGCCTGCACAATCCCTCCTCTGTTAAAACAATGCGGCAGTTGTCCTCCCTAACCTAATTACTCCCTCCCGGGGGAGAAAGGCAACAGCACCAAATCCCATAGTTAGGAGCTCTGATCTGGGGCTCTGCTGTAAGAAAAGACCTCATTCATTTCCCTCCCTCCTTCCAACGCACTTGCACAGACACACATTTTCTATTTTTCCCCGCGATTGGGTTTGGCCCGATAGAAGCTAATTATGCTCTAATATGTCCCGATCCTCCCCTTTATAGTCACCTTTCCTTTCTTCGTTGTATTATTGTCATAAATGTATTAATGCTGAGGACGTAATTGCATTTAAGGGTTGGGTAATTTGACAGTCTGCCATGAGTTCAGTGTTATAAACTGTCTATCGATGCATGAACACACAAACACAGACACACACACACACACACACACACACACACACACACACACACACACACACACACACACACACACACACACACAAAAGAAAATTGGGTCGATGTATTATCTAGTGTTAGCTTTACTTTCAAATTATTGTTCAGTACTAAATAACATTGGGTCAATTTGACCCATTGGTTCATAGTCATCAGGTTAAAAATTCACCCAGTGCCAAGTGAGTCACTTTACTGTTGAGTCCTTCATATGACTGAACTGCAGGGGATACAAGTGTTGTGAACAATCAAGTAACACGTTGTATCATGTTTAAATAGCGAAGATTCTAACTGTTGGCAGCCATACAAATTTTTGGTTCGGGTAAATAGTAATATAAAAATAACAGTGACAAAAGATATGGATGCCATATCTCTTGGCTGGTTTACATCTAATTTAAAAATGCACCAAATGTAATGTGGGTTCATTTAACAGTCAATAATAGGGTAACTTTGACTAGTGGGTAAAAACACTTTTTTGGGTTTTCGATCGGATGACCCAACGTCTATAACCTTAAGCCTGGGTCAAAGCAGGCCATTGGTACCACTGTAGCTAAAGTTAACCCAGCATTGCATTGGTGCTGTATTTGCCCATTTGGGGACAATGTTTAACCCAGTAATTCTTAGTGTGTACAAGCTGCTAAGACCAAAATCATCTCGTTATCTAATTGTGTGTAGAAATAAATATATTTAAAAAAAAACTGTCTGATTTGCATTGACGGTGCATCCATCAGTGTACTTATGGTCATTTGTAGGCAGTAACTTAAAAGTCTGAGCTGGTTTTTGCCTCTTTCACCCTCCCTAACCTCTCGTCTGTCGTTGCTGCTCGCCGTCACTTACTGGCAAACTGTATTACTGTAACTTCAGGCAGGGAAGTCTGCAGAGGAAGAGGGGAAAGGGATGTGTGTGTGTGTGTGTGTGTGTGTGTGTGTGTTTGTATAGCGGCATTCACCATAAAAAGTGTCAGGCAGGGTGTTAAAGACTTAATTCTCCCTCAACCAACCTGTTTGGTTTGGTTTATTTGTCTCTCCTCTCTCTGTAAGATTACAGAAACCATTGTGTGGCGGCTTGGGAAATAAAGCTTGAAGTTTCTATTTGGAGATGGCTGCGGTGCTATGTTGTTGGTCTAGACTGTTAGGGTTTGGACCTCTTTGTTTGTTTATCTGGAAAACAAAAAAATTCCACTCGTAGCCACTGAAGCCGAGATCTTCAGATCCTGCGAGGGAGACCTCTTCACGTTAAGTACAGCCATCAAAATTTGACCTCGCCGTACAGCATTTGAGTCCATTTTTCCCCCCATTCTTTATGGCTTGACTTTGTGGCCATTTTTGTTTTCTCTGCTCCACACTTGGAAGTGTAACATGCCACATGTCTTGTCGTACTCGGGGCATATAAGGAGACAGTAGTGTTTGTGTATAAACTGTATGTGTGTGTGTGTGTGTGTGTGTGTGTGTGTGTGTGTGTGTGTGTGTGTGTGTGGTCGTGCAGTGTTTGTCTTCGGGGCCGAGTTCCTTTCCTGTGGTGTGTGTGGCCTTGTGTATCCAGTCCAGCGTGTGTGTGGACCCCGCGCCCCTGTTTGTGTGGCTCCTCGATTGCCCCACGGCGAAAGCGGAAGCTCTGCTTTAACAGCATTAGCAGGGCTCTTCCTCCAGCCCGCTTTGTTAACCCCGTCACTGACCTAACTCACACGCTCCTTTCATACTCATTCACTGACCTCCATATCTTTTTGTGCACAGTGTATACTGTAGGTAGAATTTCTTTGGTGTTTTTTTTCTGCCCTTACCCTAAGTTCCCCCAATTCCCTGCCATTGTGAACTCTTCTGTCTGTCACTCTGATCTCAACTTAACTACCAATGTATGAACCTCCCCTGTTTATTTGGCCTATGTGCCAACTTTGTGAAACCTGCCTGTCAGTGGCAGCCACGACCGTTTTCTCTTCAGTCACATTATTAACCCCTTCATTCTCCTTTAAGTCTTCTACGAGGAACTTTTAAATGTGGTTCAAACAGTCAAGTTTATCCTGTGATGTTCATAAATGTATGTACTGTAATAGCAAAAAAGATCATCAGTGAGAAGAATGCTATTTTTATATAGTAATTAATTATTCATTTGCACGGGTCCGATTTTCCCGCAAACGATTTACGGCAGGCAGACCAGAACAGCCTGCGTTTCCTTGACGGTACTAGATCAGTTTCATCTGCTTCACCGTAGTCTTATTACCATTATTCATTTTACAAAGTTATATATATATATATATACATACTGTACATTACCTAACCTTTTCTTTTCATGGACGTATTCACTCGCTTCTTTGAACACGCTTGGGCACTGGTGTCATAAAAACAAATACCGCTTGTATCCTAAGGTGCGTGTGTGTGTGTTTGTATGTGTGTATGTTTGTTGAATTTTGACCGACTTTTGGCTTTACAAACCCAATTTAAAAACATCAATGTGACCCTGCTACCTAAAGAGAGACATTCATCACCAAGTGTGTCTCTGATATTGAGCCTGTAAAGAATGTCAATTTGAAAAAGCAGTGACAGTCAATTCTCCCCCGTACTCTTTTATTCCTACATTATATTTCTTTAGCCCCCTTTTCCCTGCCTTGCATCTTGTTCTTTGTCTCTGTCTCTATTCTTCTTGCCAGGAGATGTCCTTATTTATCAGGGCCCGTACAGACACATACAACCACACCTCTGTCAAATATTTGCCCCCGGTTGGTGCTTCTCGCCCGCGGAGGGCACCAGACAAAGTACAGGCCTGAGGGCTGTGCACTGAGCTTTTTATATTTTTTATATGTTTATTTCTTGCGGCCATCCACACAGGCAGGCAGGACCTCACATCACCAGGATTTAATTAATAACTTATGGCTATGACTTAAGCTCAGTTACTTTGCTAATTTGAATGGAGTATAAAAAAGATAAGAGAATAATATATAGGCAAGAGGCCACGAGGGGGTAGGGCACAGACGTGGAGGGTGAGACAGTGGGGGTTGTGAGTTAGGGATTGCGGCAAAGCATTTGCATAAAGGGCAGGGCAGCATGCCCAATGGTGGAAAAAGGTTGGCATCACGCCTTTCAGACTGGCAGAGAGGGAAGACTGGCGAGAGAGAGAGAGAGTGTGTGTGTGTGTGTGTGTGGGGGGGGGGGGGGGGTATAGTCAATAGTGCATCCCTTGTTCAGAAAGAGGAGGTCCCTAGCTAGTTGGCAGGAGAGCGGGCTAAATCTCTAGTTTGATTGTGTGCTAGATTGCCCCTTTATTTGTCTGATTGCAAAGCGTTCATCGCTGCATTAGTAGTGGGCTTTACTTTCCTGGAGCCTTTATGTAGAGGAGAGTTTTTTTCTGTCTTGGCCTGCTGTGATTGTCGCTGCACATATGTCTCCCAGTTTACAGTGTGTATGCAATCAGCGCATCAGGCAGTTTGGTGGGGAAAGTTTCTGACCCGTCTTGTCTTATCAAGTCTGCGTCCCTTGCCTTCATCCGCCAGCCAGCACGCAACCAAGGTTAATGAGTGCTTTGATTTAGCTCTATGCGGTGTTCCGGTGCGTCTCTCAGCGGTTTACAATTTGCACAGGACACACTGATGTAGTCTGTGTGTGTGTGTGTGTGTGTGTGTGTGTGTGTGTGTGTGTGTGTGTGTGTGTGTGTGTGTGTGTGTGTGTGTGTGTGTGTGTGTGTGTGTGTGTGTGTGTGTGTCTCTCAGCCCTCTGTCTCTGAGAGCCACAACACTGCTGTTCCCCTCATGCCGTCTGTGGTTGTGGTGATGTCATCATGGTAGTAGGGGAGTGAAAGGGCCGATTATTTAGTGCTGGCCTGTTATTTCTGTCCCCATGTCCATAAGCACTGCATACATACACAGACAGTCTTGGGTCGGCCACCAGTGTTCACTATGACAACTCATTGTGACCACAAACCTTGATAACCCCTTCATTTAGTGTTAAAAAAACAGGTTAATCAATTCATACTGACATTAACGGGTGAAGCATGCTATCAGATTCGAGGAGCTGCAGCAAGCAAATCACAATACAGAATACTTGTCAATACTTGTGTGATACTGTTAGATGCTGTGGGAGGAGAGAATAAATCCATCTTTAAAGCTTATTAAAAAAGAATGCACATTTTAAAAAGGGTAATTAATCAACCAGTTTAATTGCAAACGATTAGACTGAGCATCCTTTAGATAATGTATTCTAATGTAATAAAACGCCAACGCAAGGCTATAAGGAGTGTTAATAAGCATCTAGGGCTTGTGCTCTCTCGTATATCAGTGTGAACCCTAATGTTGTGCACCTGGTGAGTGGAGGGTGGAGACAAAGCAGTATTACTCATTATCAACGCAAAAGCCAGAACATTACAGGAACAAGTATGTGTTTTCCAAGCGCTGCCAGCGATTAAAATGTAATCTTAATTGTGGTGCAGGTTCCAGGGAGCCGGGAAGGATGTTTTGAATCTGCTATTTTACCAGGGCAGCAGCACTGTTTGCAGCCAGGTTTTTACCTTCAAACGGGCAAAAAAACTCCAGTGTTCTGCTCGTCTTGGGTTGGGAAACACAATCGTACTGTTTCGGCTCACTTTCTTCCACCGAAAAAAAGGCTGACTTTGACATTTCACACTCACACTCTTTGAAGAAAAGGAGCGAAGCCCTACAGCTTTGTTGCGCGGCAAGTTAACACATGAACCTGAAGATCCTTTTTGCTTTCAGGGCCGTGTTGAAATCCTAATTCCATATGCAAAGGGATCTTTTCATAAAAGGGGTTATGGTGTAACATCCCTCTGCTTTGAGCCAATGCGCCTGTAATTCTCTGTCATGCTTGTCAGCCAGGCGGTCGAGATCAAAGATAAAGTTGTATACAGTGAATGCGACCGGGCCCTGGCTGCGTATATACCGATATAATGATATGATATGTCGCCTTTAGTGTGATAGAATGTTTCTGACGTGTTCATCAAAAATGCATCATCTTCCATCAAACCAAAATAGCAATGCAGGATCAAAGAGAATTCATTTTCTTAATGCATTTCTTTGTTGCAGGCCAGTCGCACCATGTTTAGCAATTAAAGAGTTGGTTTCAACCAGGGTAGAAAATTAACAACCTCCAGCAGCCAAACGCTGCTAAAATCTGGCTGTGGTTTGTAAGTTTGCCTCCTCTATACCAGCAACTTTGGCAGAATCACTATTTGGATATTGTTCATTGAAATTGTGGAAATTGGCTGGTGTAATTTCTCTACCGTATGAGCTTCGATTGTTGTATTTAAACCTTAAGCGATAAGGCAAAAAAAAAGGGCACAACGTCTCGGTCCAGCTAGTAGTATCACCGTTACTCAGCCTGCACTGGCAGCAGTGCGAGCAGCAGTAGGCTGTTGGCTGGCACAGTGAGAAAACACTCAGTCATGGCTGTTGTGGTGCTGAGTCGGCCTGCCCAGGCATGGCCAATCACTCACGTGCGCACACACACACACACACACACACACACACACACACACACACACACACATACACACACACATTAACACACATTAATGAGACGCAGGGCGGTTCCTTCATCCAACATCACATTCTTTCTAGACAGGGGTTGACGCAGGAGGGTTTTTTTCAGCGTGTGTGTGTGTGTGTGTGTGTGTGTGTGTGTGTGCATTTGTGTGCTCATCAAAAATGATGTGGGTTACACAGCCTTGATTTCATAGATGAGTCCAGAGATGTGAAAGTGTGACATCAGCAATCATAATGATCCTTTTCAATATATAGACTCTGTGTTGAGTTTGGGTGGAATGTATGTCAGTGTGTAGCTCCACTCCTTCCGCCCTGCTCATCAATACTCTCATCTTCATCCAAGAAGATCGGCACGTCTCAACCTGTATTAAACCTCCTCAAGCAAGAACAAATATTGTTTTATAGAATCTCTGAAGAGAATAAAAAAAAGCCTCAAACAAAATAGCCTCAAGTAATATGGTTTACCTTGATCTTGTTGCTTGAAGCGCATAATGTGTTCCTTTTACTCAAATTTTCAGCACACAATACCCTCAGTGTTCCTCTTGTGCATTCATCTCTGTTGCATAGTTTGATTTAAAAGTGCAAGATGAATCAGCATGTGCTGGAGCTAGGGCTTCCGTGTCGGAGACAAAATGCAATTTCGTAGCTGGTATTGGTGGTTAGTTAGCAAAGGGGATCAACCGGGAGCTCCAGAGCCAGAGGTCGGAAAGGGCCCAGTTGGTTTTGCAGTGCAGCCAGCCAGCGGAGCCCCTTTGTGGGACTGGAATGTGCCGTGCGTGCCTCTTCTTCGGCTGGTCCCATCCTCCCCTCCCGCCCCCACGCGGCCCACCCCGGGCACGTTAGCACGCAGCCACCGCAAATTGCTTGCAGATTTTTCACACATAGTAACGTGCCGGTTTGTAAACTCTGAGAGAAGTGCAACTGACGCAGGGCACTGAGCTCCATGGATCTTTTACGCATCACTTGCTCGCCGCGGTAACAGAGAGTGTGGGGTTGTTTCTGAGGGACACCCCACATACCCACCCCACCCCACCCTCTGTCTTTAAAATGTAATCCCATCTCTCCCCCCGGCTAATGATTAACAGGAATGATTACTGTGTGTAATAACAATGAAGGGTCAGGCACAAGGCTCTAGCTTGTTCTGATTACAAGAAAGGGCCACAGCAAGCTAAATAAATGCTGCTTTCTATAGCAACAGGGAATGGGAAGACACCTGCCCTGCCATCATGTGATATAAATGGCAATATCTAGGGATGCACAGATGTATTGTGGACATCGCTACCGTCCGATGTTCACCTTATTAACTGAAATCGGCCCTTTGGCAAATAAAGTCACATCCGCCAATGGCAGCAGCCGATGTTTATCTTCTTTTTCTTTTCTTTTTTGCATTTATTTTGCGCTGCCTTAATGTTATGTTAATTGGTCTGACTCACACAACAATACCCAGCTTCAAAAAAAGGCAAATTGGTGGGGACTCCTGGAAGCCATAATGCAAGTTAGTGTGACGAAGACGGTTCACGCCGATTTATTTGTTTACCTGGCGCAAAATAAAACAAACATACATCTGCAATGGTATGGACATTGTCCTAATCAAAACACCTTTGTAATCGGTGCATCACTAGCAATTTCAGAAAGTTTTTTTTCTAGAAGCTGACATTGAGCCTTAACATTATGTGGCCAGTTCTGGATCAAATATTCCCACCTGGATAAATCCAAATTATGGTTTTTATTATAACTGATTAAATGTAAGGACCCTCTGACTCAACTTTACACTCTCTACTATTAACGATTGATTGAGTCACTTTGCTTCTCCTGTCCTCCCTGTCCCCTCCCCGCTCCTGGCTCTCTGTCTGAGCCGGTGTGGGGCTGGTCCTGGGTCAGGGACACTCAGCTGGGTGGGAGAGGACAGAGCCACACTAATGAAGCGGCGGGCTAGCATGGGAGGCCCTCGGGTTACACAGAGCGCGCTTTAATTGGTCTAACGAGAGGCAGCGCATAGCCTCGCCGAGGTCAGGTGCCACAGGACGGAGCAGGACAAAGCAGGTCGGAGAGGCCTACTGCTGGGCATTATGGGTCACAGAGAGAGGGAGAAGGACTTGTGTCACTCGCTCTGTTTGTTGAGCTCTCCTTACGTTCACAGGGGTTTTCGACAACTTAAATTCTGGCCCCTTCAAAAGTGTTGAAATTACTAAAATTAAGCATTTGAATGTAGGTTGGGAAAAAAAAAACTTCAAATCAAGTATTTATTCCAACAAGAAAATAATGCATTTCTCTGAGAGCCAGAGACTTTGATTATTTGGCTGGAGGATTTGGACCCTGAGAGCAGAGCTCACTTCTTCTATACCTCCATCACTTCTTGGAAAGTGGGAACAGGCTGCCTGAGGGAAAACTAAACAGACATTTCTAATTGTTCATCAGTCATTTTAACCGCATGCATTCGATTTGCCATGCCATTTACGTAGAGAGATTTACTCTTTAAGCTCAACTTTGAAAACCACCAGCAGGCAGGGAGGCCTCTTGCCTGCTGGTTTATTGAGTCTTAATATTGACTGATTTATAAGCAGCATTGCTGTCATTTCCAGTAATAAGCAAACATATATGGAATTAATGTAATCACTGCGTCTTTTCTGATGATTGACATACATATAGACTTGCAGGAATGTTCCACATTGATGGCTGAAGAGAAATAAAAACCTACCTGTGATCAACATAAAGACCAAAAAACAATTATAATATTGTTTAAAAAAAAATATGGAAGCCTGTAAATCTGTTGATGATTATAATAATGCATCAATTAAATATATATATGCTTTTTTGAATGATGGACCCTCGTCTGTTCTTCTAACTAACTGGAGCTGGAAATGCAGAGTTTCGCATGCGCACTAATGATTCCAACGGTCGGGTTTCACACAGTAAATAGCATTTTCTCTCCTCACTGAAAGAGTTAATCTGAAGTTGGCAGCCGACTCCACAGTCTCGGTCAGACGTGCGGAGAATCGAAAAATAAAAAGACTTCAAAACCATTTCTTTTGTCTCGTCATAGACAGTTTAAAATGAGCGGAGGGATTTAATCCCGCAACATTTCCAAACTGAAATCGATGCTCTTTGCAGCCAGAAAAAGATTTTTATTTGGTCGAAAAAAAGCATCTCTTAATAGCACACATTTTTAATTATGAAGTGGCCTATTAGTTTTTAAATAGCCTATAGCCTAGCCTATGATAAATAGGCTATTTGTTTTATATATGCCTAGCCTACACTGTGACCGTGACAGAGTGAGTAAAAGAAGACTTTTATCAAATACAAATATTTATAGCCTATTTCCGTCCTATCTGCCACACTGTCCCGGTTCAATCAGAGCACCTCCAACATTTAGTCCATATTTTCACGTGTTCTGGGTCTCATCTCTCGGGATTAATTGACGTCGGGTTTTGGTTAAGATATTAGCACAAATGAAATATGTCGCTTTCAAATGCCAGCCCAGTCTTTTTTAAATATTTTTTTTGCTGGGTTTTTTCATCTTCATGTAATGTTCCTGGCAGACTCGCCGTCGATGATGTCTTCACTCTTTTTCAAGTATTCATATTTTTTAAGTGCCCCACGAGAGGACAGAGGAATAGAGAGAGAGAGGGGAAAAAGAAGTGATGGTGCATTTGTAATTGTTTTGGCTGAGTGTTTAGTCTTATTAACGAGTCTTGGATAGCATTTTCAGGGAATTAGCCAGAGAAACATGTCGGTGGAAAAATAAGCCATGACTGGGGGTGAATTGAGGTGAATGCCGGCCTGTTTGACAAACTCGCGCACTCACGCATGTTTTTTTTTGTTGAGCCCTTAAATATTAGGGATAACGCATTACGTGCAGGCTGAATGCTGATTTGGTCACTGCAAATTAATATAATTATGTATTCATTTAGTTTTTTTTGTTTTTGTTCTGGGACTTTTAAGGTAAGGTCACGAGACGGGAGCTTGCGCTCATGCTTTCCTTTGAAGGTAGTATTAGCATGACCTAATAAAAGAGAGTAGGCCTATTAGCTATTAGCTTGAAAAGGAAACTAACGACAGCCAGCTGCTAATTGATGCCAATTTAAGATAATTAAAGATGAAAAGGCTAAGCGCACAATACCTTCGTTTAATTTAATTACATTTTCAGGTAAGGAAATTAACTGACTGCCCGTGACTGGTTTATATCAGTTCGATAGCTTAAATAAATGTTGCCACATTATCAATACAGATACGTGGGCCGGTGTCATTGAGGCCTCGCATTGGCAGCGGATATAATGGAGATATAAGTGCACGCAGCTCACCCACGAAGGGAGTTTGAATGATAGCCTCCCCCCTCCATCTTTGGGATTTTTAAAAGAGTGCATAACAAAATTTCCTGCAATACATGTGACCTTTTTTCCCCAGCCCATGGAAGGCGAATAGCATAGCCAAGGAAAACGACTTAAACCCCCTTGTAGTCAAATTCAAGCGACATTTGAATTGTGGTGTATTTGCATTTTTGGCAAGGTCACCCTGGAACGGCTTAATTTGTACAGAAAAGCAGAGATACATTCAAGTGCCAGACAATTATGATTCTTGATTTCTGTATTGTAGGTGCTGATGGGAACAGAAAAATATATCACACAAGTAGGCCTAGGCCCTATGCCTACATTATGAGATGTGTGCATCCCTTTGGCTTCCCTTTGTGGCTTTATCTAACCATACATCAAAGGTTGGCATTGGCATAGCGAGCTGGGGGTGAATGTGGAGCTGTGTGTCGTCCGTCAGCTTGTCTACATGACGAGTGGGACTCAGACTCTCATCAGGCTGCTGTTTCCCACTGGAAGATGAAGCTGAGCTGCATTTTTATTATGGAGTGAGACTGTAGGCCACCATGTTTGTCAGTGAGAGAATGGCTGCGGTGGTGGCATTGTAGGTGTTTGTCTGTTTGAGAGCCTCTGCCTTTTATTTTAGCAGTAATGTAGTTTTTGTATGGGTTAGTGGGAAGTTCAATGACCTCTGCCTATTATATTAAATGTCTAGCTTACTTGGCATAGTCTAATCCTGGGCTTTTTTGGGGCATTGTTACAGAGAAAGGTACAAATTCACATTATTTACCTGTTCAATCAGTCCTTCAGAGCTGCAAATACATTATTTTTTCGATTCATCATTTGTGTATAAAATGCCAGAAAGCCGTAACAAAACAAAAAATAATAATAGAAAAGATAATTATCCAGAGCCCGAGGTTACTTCCTTGAAAAGGCTTGTTTTTTGTTTCCGACCATCAGTCTAGAATTTCCAAGATATTCAGTTGAACATCAAACCTGACTTAGGCGAGCATTACATCCTCCTTTGTGGCACGCTGGAACCAGGAAGCATTTGGTGCTTTGGCTTGAAAAAATGACAGAAATTATTGGTCAACTATAAACCTATTTTCAAGTTAAATTTCTGTTTATTCGCCATTGACGAAATGAATAATAGTGTCCGCTTTACAATCTGCATTTGTAGATGTGCACAATAGATGAACTGAGGAATATGTTACATTTCTGTACACTGTAAATGATCCTCTTGTCTTGTAGTTTTATATATACTGTATATATATATATTTTAATGTTTTGGAGTCACATGCCCTCCATTCCCGGTCTGTGATTCTGCAGCACTTGTGCCTTCAGACTGGCTGTCTGTGGAGCAGGTGCAACCCTGAATGACACGCTTTTACCCCGATGAGGCAACATGGCAGCCGTCGCCTCGCACAGACCGAACGCCGAGAGTTTGAGGCGGTAGGTGCGGAGAAAATCCAGGATTTGTGATTTTTCGTGGCAGACAGTAGTGACACTCGCTGACCATTTATCTCCTGCTTGCAGCCTGAGGAGAAATCCTATGCCCGCCCCCCACCCCTTAAATTCTGTAACCATGCCTGTATTTTGCCTCTAAAATGAACTCGTCATTGATTTTCGTTGTGTGTGTCTGTGCAGTCAGAGGAGTGTGGTGGCTGCCCGGGTTTGTTTCTCCCTCTTTGTTTGCCGTGGTAAACCCGGCGTGAGCAGCTGCCGGTGGTGGTGGTGGTGTCTGGAGGGATTCTGAAGCTGTGGGTCCCCTCTGCCATCCTCTGCCAAGGTGGCATTATGCAAGCGCAGAGCCGGGTAGAGAGAGACATAGGAGGGAGGGGGAGAGGTTGTGTGTGTGTGTTGGGGGGAGACGAGGCGATGGCGGCCATAGTAAAGATGGAGTCAGGCTCAGGGCTGTGGAGGATTGGTGCGGGAGAAGACTTGCTCCCCTGAACTTTGCCTCTGTGTCAGAGTGGAACTTGGCGATTTGGCAAATTGTGCAGCGCAGGACAAGGTTGCTCGCTCTCTCACACTCCCACCTGCTCTCTCTCTCTCTCTCTCTCTCTCTCTCATTGCCACCACACACTCCCCTCCCTCCCCTCTCACCCACCCCTCTCCTCTTTCTCTTTTCCCTCCCTTTCAGCTCTTGAAGCTAACGCATTGGCTGGGCTACAGGCATCTCGTTGCCAAATAGGTGGGCCCTACTCGCGCGTTGGCAAAGGCTCAAGCAATGGTTAGGGAAAGAGCGCGGAGAGGACGAGAGACGGCGAGCGAGAAACAGAAAGAGAAAGAGAGAGAGTTGGAGAGAAAAGGGGAAAAAAGAAGCAGCACTCGGCTTTGCCAGCGGTCGTATGCGCTCGTCCAACATTGATTCGGCTCTGTGTTTTTTTTCCTTCTCTCCCTATTCTGTGCTCTGCTCTCCCTGGCCCCCCCATCTGTGTGTGTGTGAGAGAGAGCGAGTGTGTGTGTGTGCTAGTCTTGCGCCGGGCCCAGGGATCAGAACAGACACCACTACCAATTACACTTTGCCAAGGATTTTTTTTTTTTCTCCAAGGTTCATTTTTTTAATTTTCTGGAATGCACAAAGGACTATTTATTTTAAGTGCACCCATCCCCGTTGATAAAGTAATTCTTCTCTAAAACAGTTTGATACTGTCTGTTAATATTTCTATTTTTACTTTTTGTTTAGTTTTTTCGCTACCAATTTATATCTGTCCTTTTGTTTTTTTGTCTAAAGAACTGCTGGCCGCGGTCCCACAGCGGCAAATTTTCTCTTTCGTAAAATCTTTGTCTTTTTTTGTCTTTGCTTTTAAACTTTGGCCCGCTGTTTTTAGTGAGCAGCATATCTTGCAAATTTTTTTTTTTTACAACCCCCACCCTCCCCCCAAGTTTTTTTTTCATCTGCTAATTCTCCACCCCCTGCCAAACCAGCACTTGCTTTACATTGGGGAGCGCGGGAGGCACACAAAAAAAAGAAAAAACACTGGTGCAGGAGATTTTTTTTTTCACTTTAAACGCTGTGCCAAATTTATGATGAGAGTGCAAAATGGTAACTACCAGGCCGTCTGTCTTCCTCTAGCACTGTGGTTTTCTGTGGTGATTTCTGTCTGCCGTCAGTTTGTTGTGGAAATGTGAGTCTGGTCGGTGCTCCCTTGCATGGTAGCGGAGATAGGAAATGGTATGGCTGATCTTTTAGCAGCACATTTCAACAGTGGTCTTGTGGCGGCAAAGCTTGGCGGTGGTGAGCGGCCGGTGTGTGGCAACCCTGGCACAGGAACGCTGTGGCGAGATCTGGGCTTTGTTGCCCAGAGATATGTAGTGAAGGTATTATGGTACAGCAGAATAACTTTTCTTATTTTACAGCCGAACACCGGGAGCGCAACTTGGCTCAGCTTTGAATTCATGCATTTTTGCATTTGATGTATTGAATGTTTTGGTGTTTATTTATGACAAAGGAGGCTATGCCATCTTACAGTTTAGATTAATTTGCTTTTTTTATTGCCACATTTATGTATATTTTCTATAAATTGTAATGATAAAATATTTTGACATATTCAATGGGAATATTTATTTGTATTGCTATTTTTGGGAATCAAGATATTTCAGTAAACATCATTAGATTTTTAAATTAAAATGTTATTCTAATAATTTTGGATTTTGCTAATGATAACAATAAAAGCATTGTATTTTCATATATTTTAATACATTTTCAGTAGCCTGTATTTCTTTTGAAAATTGTCTTAATGTTGAACAGCTTTGTTTATCCATTCAAACTATTCAAACCCTTTTTCTTCCAGCCTCCTAACACCACATATTTTCTCTCTCTCTCTCTCTCTCTGTGGTCAGGATGAATTTCATCCCTTCATTGAGGCCCTCCTCCCCCATGTCCGTGCCTTCTCCTACACCTGGTTCAACCTGCAGGCCCGCAAGCGCAAGTACTTCAAGAAGCACGAGAAGAGGATGACAAAGGACGAAGAGCGCGCGGTCAAGGACGAGCTGTTAGGAGAGAAGCCGGAGATCAAGCAGAAGTGGGCCTCGCGCCTGCTGGCCAAACTCCGCAAGGACATCCGGCCCGAGTTCCGCGAGGACTTTGTGCTCACCATCACGGGCAAGAAGCCGCCGTGCTGCGTGCTGTCCAACCCCGACCAGAAGGGCAAGATCCGCCGCATCGACTGCCTGCGCCAGGCCGACAAGGTGTGGCGGCTGGACCTGGTCATGGTCATCCTGTTCAAGGGCAGCCCCCTGGAGAGCACGGACGGAGAGCGGCTGGTCAAGTCGCCCCAGTGCTCCAACCACGGCCTGTGTGTCCAGCCGCACCACATCGGAGTGGCCGTCAAGGAGCTGGACCTCTACCTGGCCTACTTCGTCCACTCACCAGGTATGTTGTTGGCACGTTTTCTTTTTCTTTTTTTTACTGTAGTCACCTGAAACACACACACACACACCCAAGCACACACACACACAAACTATTTTTTTCTTCATGTGGTAATTTATACATACACACACACACACACACACACACACACACACACACACACACGGGTCAGTAAGTTATGTGTGACACACATCTCGGCACGTGAGTCACTGATTAGACTAAGCATTATACTGTGTACCGAGCTGAGCCAATGCCAGGCTTGATAAACAGTCAGGACTTAAAGAACGCACACGTCTTGACATTCAAAGGGACGGTCGTTATGTTCCCGTGTAATCTTTCCAAATGTTTTTCAGCGAGATGTTTCTATCTGGTTTAAATAGATTCTGTGAATTTGACAGTTGGGCTTAAAACCTGTGTTTACCTAGCGATATGTTTGCGCCTGTACATTTGTTCAAGTATTTGCGTGCAAATTTGTCTTAATCCAAATGTGCATGTTTTCTGGTGCCATCTGTAAACAAAAGCATCTGCAAACCTGTTTATCCATGTGCATACGTGTGTGTTTGCGAATGTGGGTGTGTGTGAGTGTGTGTGTGTGTGTGTGAGTGAGAGGCAGTTTGTCATGTGTCTGTAATCCATCTGTATGTTATTGAGAGATTGGTGTGTGTGTGTGTGTGTGTGTGTGTGTGTGTGTGTGTGTGTGTGTGTGTGTGTGTGTGTGTGTGTGTGTGTGTGTGTGTGTGTGTGTGTGTGTGTGTGTGTGTGTGTGTGTGTGTGTGTGTGTGTGTGTGTGTGTGTGTGTGTGTGTGTGTGTGTGTGTGTGTGTGTGTGTGTGTGGGGTATTGGTCTGGAGAGTGCAGTGACAGCTGGCCCTGTCCCAGGTAGTTTAAGAGGCGGTGAGAGTCGGCCCTGAGCCGCCTCTTCCTTACACCATTCCACACACACACACAGGAGCTCTCCCTCGAACACAACTCCCCCAAGCTGCCACGCTCGTTGTTTGTCTTATGTACGGATCGCGCACTCCCCCCCCACACACACACACATAAAAAAGGGACTTTTCTGTTGTTGGCATCACGGTGCTGCCTCTATTTGTCTATGAGATGTTTTATTTTTCCATATTCGGCACACGTGTCACCATCAACTTAAAATAGAGGTGGTGAAAATATTCTAGTGTGATGTGTATACAGGCCTGCATGCACCAGGGCGTTCTTGCATGTCAGAAAATTCCATTTTGTACTTCTGTAATTCCGTACTATTGTTGAGATATAGATCTCAGTAAAAGAATATGGATGTTCATTTTATTTAATTTAATAAAATTTTAGAAAAAAAAATTACGGACCAATAACATAATATTATCTAATAATTGAGAGTAATTTTAAGCTATTACAATTGTACATTCATTTATTGTGTATAACATCAGTTAACAGGACTGTAGGCAAACAATTAACAGTATTACGTTTAGTTTTTCTTTCAGTTTTGTGTGAAGAATAGTTTTTAATCCAGTGAGATAATAAACATAATAAAGCTAACGATGGTGCATCACTGTTCTTAAGTGCACTCATATTTCTAGATGTCCTATATTGGAGAGAGTGGTGTGATCGAATGTTGTGTTCATCCTTGACTTCCCAGCTGTAGCACACAGGTGCTTCACATTTGCTGGAACTCCAGTTTTCACAGGTTTTAATTTAACAATTTGATTCATATTTGACCTCCTACATATTTTCAGCCTTTTTTCATCACTGAGCTACATCACAGTTTGCGGTCCACTTGTGTGTTTCCATGAGTCAGGTGCAGGTAGAGTCAGGTGTTAACAGTGACAGAGCTACAGACCTTTTTCTCTGCCCATTGACTATTAACCTAGATCTCTCACCACCATAGACATGGCATACAGTTACAGGACCTTTAATTCTCCTCTTTGGCAGGGAGGTGCAGCGCTCCTCTTGTGACAGGTTCCCCACTTGCCAGGCTCCTTTCAGCCCAGTGTGTAACTCTGCTTGAGTTAGCGGGCCCTCCGTGAGCGCCTCTTCCTGTTCCACAATGCGCCGTGGCTAACCGCCGCTCAGATTAGCTCCCAGCACAGCCTGGTGCCCCTCAGAGTAAAAGCCTTTTTTTTCGTATTTTTTTTTATTATATACTCCGTGCCAGAAACCAGCAGCCACTCACCCCCGTTCATACGCTGGCCTTCATTTTACTGGTTCATGTGTCAGTATGTCACATTTGGGTTTTCTTTATCGTACATTTCGAAGCGCTCTAACTTAAATGTTTCATGCATTTATATGTAGTTTCAGTGGAGAGAACACAGACTAGGAGCTGTGTTCCATCGTAAATAAGTACTGCTATATATTTCTTAATTTTTTCCCCACTTGTGCTTGTGTCTAAAAAAAGCCTAGCACATTCAAAGCTGCTGACAAAGTCCCTTGCGGTGTGAGGGGAGACGCTCTCTTTTTCTGATCCTACTCTTTCTCGGCGAACCTCAAAGGCAGTCTGCGCAGCACCTTGCACATGGAACGGGGAGGATGTTAAAGAAATACCTCAAATATATAAAAATTTGAAAAAAACATCCACTTGTTTCATCTCGAGTTGCTCTGTTTTTCCAGCAGGCTGTCGGGGGGTTAACCAGAGTTTACAAAGGACAGACAGACAGACAGACAGTGGCTCCATTCTAACCTTTGGGGTGGCATCGTTACAGTTTTATTCTTAGCTGCTCATTCCAGGGTGTCTGTGTCTTGCGGAAGCTATCAGTTGCCAGGCCCTGATGATTGGACCGCAGCCTTCTCACCCGCCTGTCCACCGCCGCGGCCTCTCAGTTCTCTTGTCCCAACTGATGTCACTGTCGCCAGCTGCAGGGGGGGCTCTGCTTTCAAGCGGCGTGATTGACAGAACAGGAGATGAAACCCCCTCCCAAAAACACACACACACACACACACACACACACACACACACACACACACACACACACGCTAGCCCCCTCCTCTGTTTGTGCTTCCCAACAGTACAGTATGTGTCTCTGCTTTTGTCCAATTATAGACTTGGGCCCTTCCAGGCTGGGACACATCACAGCCGCTGTAGACTTATCTGCGCTTCTGCTATGCAGCTGCAAAAGCCAGGTTCCAGGATCCAAAATGAGCTGACTGCACACACTTACAAACACACACACACACACACACACACACACACACACACACACACACACGCACACACAATGATATAATTTTAGCGGATTGATGAGCGGCGACCCGAAAAGTGTTCCGTTTTCTGTTTTTCTCTGATTCTGCTGCATCTGAGGATGATAGCAATAATGGTTCAGGGATGTGGAGGAAGTGAAGGGAGAGGATCTGATCTCATCTTTGATCACATGTCTGCCGAAACTTCAAAAATCTGGCTCGCCAGTCGGGTGCTGAAGGCCTTTCCTCCACCTCAAGAGACCCCCACATCAGGTCGTTGTTTTTTCGATCGTCATGTTCCATATTTGTCAGTCGGACCGACGGCGCGCGGTTCCAGCATTAGTCATGTTTGGAGTGCGGCGTGCCTCATACAGCTTTCATTACTGGAGCTGTTATGATGGAAAGATGTTTCGGAGAGTTCAGCCTCCGTATCTGTTCTCTGCACTGGAGACAGACGAAGCAGAAGTAGCGCCTGGGCCAGGTCCGAAGAAGGGCCGACAGTGTGAGCGTTTGTGTGTGTGTGTGTGTGCCAGACTGCACCGTATCTCCGTGCTGTTTATATGGTGCTCCTAAGATGTTCATTTTCCCATCAATGTGTCCACTGTGCTCAGTCCCGTCATTACAAATGGCCAAGAGAATATCTTTTAACAGAGGCCCAAACAAAGAGAGTGAATCTACAGAGCAGACTGAGAGGCTTCACGTCACGCTAATCCAATCAAACACATCTTATCTGCTTCGCCCAATATCCCGGGCTTCAAAAAGGAGCTAACGTTATCAGATGTGGTGACATAATGAAGCAGAGACCAAACAGGACAGAGTGAGATTTGTTGTGGGTTTTTTTTTTTTACACAGCAAGATCTCCGGTGTTTTACAGAAGCTAAACATTGTGGCACCGTTGTAGCCGAAATACAGGCATTAAGAGCACAGATTCCGACCCGCCGTAATACTCCCCTTACAGTCAGGTTATGTTTTACTGTTGTTTGCTGAAGTGTTTGCAGAGCAAGAAAAAAAGAGGGAATTATAATGATTAAAAGCAGGGGAGGAAAAAAAAAATCCCTGTCTCTTCTTTTCCTTGGCCGGGGCGTGTTGTGTTGTGCATAGGCAGAGAGAGGAAGAGAGATTTCTGGACGGAGAGTAGAATTGTGCTCCAGCGTTCTGGCAGTGGTCCGTAACCCGGGCCGACGGAGAAATGGAGAGTGTCGGCGCCGAGGGAGCCACATTCATCTGGTGTGAAAAAACACACCGCCGCGCGCTCAGACACTTCCAACGGAAACTTTCCTTATACGCTTTGTTGTCATTTGAAATAACGTGCCCCATAAAGTTTGAGCCTCAGCAAAAACCCCTCCTCATGACGGGACAACGTTAGTGGCACTGTGCTGTTCTTTAATATGCACTGAGGCATAGGGCGCTTCCAACGGCTCGACTGGGCCCGCTGTCAGAGAACCCTAATTTTTCCAGGTTCTTTTTAGCGTGTGTGTGTGTGTCTGTCTGTCTGTCTGTCGTAAATGAATGGAGAATAGAGAAAGGAAGAGCGGACAGTTGAGTGTAAGGAATTGCTGGTAAACAGATTATTCTACTACAATCGGCCTTCCAGATGAATGAGAGAAAAGACGCTATCCGTTCCTCTGACCTCCTTTTTTTAACCGATCGCTCTCACATCTCTCCAGCTCTGTATAGGGCCGGCCACTGAGCAGCTCTACGGGCTTGGTAACAGGCCAACCTGCTTCATATTCACTGTAATTATCCAGTTTAGTGAATAATACTGGAAAAGATACAGAAAAGACACAGAGTATATGATTGAATTAAGCCCAATATTGAAACAAAGGTCAGGTTTTAGCTTTGCAAATAGAAAAATGCCTTGTACCAGAAAGTGCCTATTGTGGGTGACAAGGATTAGCTTTATTTCCTCATTTCACTCTACACTGATTTTTAATTATTTGTGTAATTAAGGTTAATAAATAAATGTCATGGTATCTCTTTAAGCAATTTAGCAGCTCAGCTCAGTTCACTTTTTTAATGCTTGCTCAGCCAATTATAGCTGACATTTTATTGAACATGAATCCATTCATTTTCTCAAGAAATTAAATTAATGTGTTATAAAACGGCATTAATATAGTAAATGCATGCGGGTAAATTAAATAGAAAGGCTTTTTATCCATTGAGCAATTACTTCATTTATTTTACTGCGATCCTGAATGAATTTTGTCCTCCTCTTCTTTTTTTTTATAGACGGGAAAACCAAACAGGCGCACATTTTCCCTTTAGGTTTTTTCTTTGTGTATTATTTTTGGTCTCTTAACACTGTCTCGTCTCAGTGTGTGTGTGTGTGTGTGTGTGTGTGAATTTGCATGACCAGTCCCTCTCGTTTTCTCTGTACAGGCGCCAGGCCTGAAATCTGTCTGTCCCCTAAAAACATACGTATCCCTGCGCAGGAGGGGCGGCTTGGCTTTTCTCAGCCGCTTGAGCCGAGGGGCAAAGAGCAGGAGGAGAGGAGAGGAGAGGAAAGGAGGAGAAAGGAGAGAGGGAAAGAGAGAGCGTAGTCTCTTCTGGGCCGCTTTCCCAGCAGCCGGATTCTGATCAGTCCGCCTCGCGCCTCCTTCCCTCGGTCCAGTGGAGCAGAGCACGGTGGGAGGCTGCCCTGTAATTGGGACAGCTCTTTTCCATACGGGAAACAGTACCGCGACACCGCCGAGAAAAAAGATCACCCCCCCCCCCCGTTTCTATGTGGATTCTTTTTTGTTTTCACTTAAAGCCGTCTCAAATTCGAAAATAAGCAATTATACGCAATCAAAACCCTCTTGCATTAAAAAGAACCCCAAATAAAATCCTTGAAATGAACACTAATAATGAATAAATATCAATTTTTTTAATATTCTTCCTTTGCCGTATTTGTTCTCTCATTTAATGTTAATAAATGCCAGCCGCTGCTGTTTGAATAATATGGAGCACTGATATAAAGTAAAAAGAAAAGCGTAGAATAAAGATGATGCAAAATGCCACGCTGAAAACAAAGAGAGAGGGAGGGCAGATATTCAGGCTAGTGGGGCTGGTTGGCAGCATTTGGCACCAAAAGCTGCAGCTCTGTTTAGAAGGTGCCAGCTTTTTCAAACCGACACAGTCTCTGCCAACTCCTCTCCTTCTGATCCTTTTCTTTCTCTCTCATTTTAACATTTTCTGCCCCATATCCTTGTTTTACGCTGAACACGTCTTCCCCCTTCCGCCCCTGCCACCACTCCTATGGCTGCTCTTTTCACAGACAGCGTCAGAACACGTAAACTCTGCTCTCATTTTGTGAGGATGTCGGCGCGTTGAATGAATTGGACTATCGTGTTACCAGGCGCGTGTGTTTTTTTTGGGTGTTTTTTCCGCATACCTTCCAAAATATTTTCCACTGTCTTTTAGCACAGTGATTATTGTTATTCGGTGTGATGGTGCTGCTGTTGATTCAGGTCCAAAACAAAATGGAGGACAAAACGCTGCTCTGCTCCAATCAGAGGAGAGAATGATTCCACATGTGGAAAAAATTTTACTGGCAAATTAACAATGCTGATTTCTCTTTGTATGTGGATCGAATCTTTGCCTTTGCACGTCTATGACGGTTTTGCATAACGTCTCCGGCTGTCTTTACAGACGTGTTCACAGTCAAGGCAGGAAATGGTAGTCAGGATTAAGGACTGATGGGTGTAGAGGAAATAAGGAACATGTATTGTACATCATTCAGGACAGAGGCCCCAGGGGCCCTTGGGAGACACGAACGCGGTGCCGTGAGTGATTGGGGAAAGTGTTAAACGCTGGGTGTGGGGGTGGATGGAATTACTCAATAATGATCAGAAAATTAGAGCCATTATTGAGGGAGAGTAAACAGGCCTCTCTAAGTGTGAAAGGCCCCTATTCAGCCAGGAACCAGGAGCAGGACAGCTTTCTTCCTTTCAGGGATCCACCCATGGCCTCGAGAGCCCTCCTTTTGTTCCCTGAAAAAACAGAGTGAATATATGTCGTCGCAGGGGTGGGGGTCCCACTCCCACTGCTTAGCTCAATATGAAATAAAGCTACTGACTGTATGTATATTCATCCATCCTTTTTTTTACATTCTTTTTTTCTTATTATTTTAAAGGCAAAATGAGCTTTTCTGCCTCTCAGAACTTGCAGTTTTTAATCAAGCTAACTTAGTCAAATAAATGACTCTCTGAAGTGTTTAAATATGTCTCGATGACTTCAGAAATTCTGGCAGTGTGTGTTTAAACTGCACCTGCGCGTCTCGTCATCATTACCATTATTACACTTTCTCCGAATTCTGCCTCCCTAAGAGGTGATCGTCAGGGGAAGGTGGACATAGACTAGGCACGGATGCGACTACTTACACGTTTGTCGGTGCAAATGTTCCAATTAATGGTAGATGGCTAAATAAATAAACTGGCCATGTCTCTGCACAGCTGAAAGGCAAATGTGCCGCTCAGACGGGGACAAAGAAACGAGGAGAGGGATTTACACTTTGAACGAGCCGTTGGAGAGAATAAAGGAGAGCGTGTTTGTTTTTTCGTTTTTTTCTCACATCGCTTTTAGGCACTGCAGTTAGCAGCTCTGCACACAGATTAGGAAGATTTGATATTACAAACCCATAAAACAGTGTTCTGTAGCTGCTTTAATGATCACAACAGTAAAGTCTTATGTGTGGTCAGATTTTTATATTCACTGTGGTTGACTCGTATTTTTTTGAATTATTTATAACCGAAGTGTCACAATTTCATTGAATAGATCATCCTTCTTCATTCCGGTCTCCCTCCTTCACCTCGTTCTCTCTCTGTCCAGCTCTAGGGTCCGGCTCAAAGCAAATCACCGAATCACCTGACACGTTGGCTCACTTTCTCCATCTGTTTGCTTTTTCATACGGACGGCATATACCCGTCGATTGTCAGCTCGTCAAGTCTCTCGTCTATAATTTCGTCTCATTTGAATTCTCGTTGGCAGCTTTGATGCATATATTTCATAAAAAGATAGAGGGGGGGAAAAACCACAGTGTTTTTTCCCTCTCTCCCTGGTGAGCCATACAAATATGGAAGAGATTAGGGGAAAGAAGTTTATGAAATTACGTTGTTTGTTTGGTTTTATTTATCATAATAACACATGGCGCTTATTATAATTGAGTTGTACGCATTTTATATGTTTATGTCCTGGAAGAAAAGTTGCGTGTCAAATTTAACCTCACAACAAAAACACTGAGCAGTCCTGCTCCAGAGAGCCAATGGCTTTACTCTGTGCGTTGGATAGCTGTCCGGGAAGGCAGATGAATAAAGTTGCCATGGCTACGTAGTCTCTCTCTCTCTCTCGCTCTCTCTCACTCTCTCTCTCTCTTTCTTTTTTTTTACCTTTCCTGGGTGATATCCAAGGAGTGTCAGCGACTGGCCTGGTTGGCACGATGAGTGGCCATGCCGTGCTGGGCCACTGTGTGGGCAACCAGAGCACAGAGCGCTGCCAGAGGAATCCACTCACATCACTTTCACTCTATAGAGGCCAGGGCATCCCCCCCACACTGATGCAAATGACACCTTTACAGTGCAGCTACGCAGGGCCGTCTATAAACAAATAACATCCCAGGTAGCTGCTACATAATAACTCGGCGTCGGCAATAGCTTTTTTAACAGAGTCAGAGTCTGATTTTAGCTTCAAAGGAATCGTTTATAATCCATTGAGAGAACGGGGGATATTAGATTTTCTTGGCGTTATGATATATAATTTCTGGATATTTAAAACACTTGTCATTGGCTGTGAACCAAGGGAGACATATGAAAACATCGAGCTGTAATTTTAGAGCAGATATTTTTTCCCTTAATGTTATTCACAGGTTTTGTGAGGCTTATTTCAGTCCAGGGGGCTTTTGCCTGAGGACCCTAAAGGACCCATTGAGATGGCAGTTCAGATATGAGCAGGGGAGCATGCGATATGAAAGACTTCCCTGCAGTCAAACAATTATTTATTTGGGGGTCCCACAGACCCCACAGACATATTTATGTAAATAAGAAAATATTGGCAACAGTAACCAATTATTCCAAATGTTTTTTTTCTTTCTTAACTTCACACCTTTATTAAAACTGAATATCTAGAAAAGTATTAAAGTTGTAACCCTAGTATTTGTCACAAACGGAGCTTGCACATTTGATGAAGGCCACTGCACATAAATGACCTTGATGCTATACTCGAGTCAAACTTCCTGTCAGACCTTGAGTCTCCATCACCACCAAACAGAACATACGAGTTAAGTTAGACAATGGAAATGAAGGGAGCGACGGCCATGAAAAGGGTCCATTACAGGCCAATTGAGCCACATCTGTTGTCTTTTGAAGCCATCACACTCCCTGACTTTTTCCCCGTCGTTTATTGCAGCTCAACCCTCCATTCACCTGTAACCTCTCATTCATTCCTATGGAGTAGGGGAGAGACTTCTTATTGTAAACTCCCAATCCCTATTTTTTTCATTATAATACTTAGTTAAAAAAAACGGCTTCTTTACTGTTTGACAGGACTGTGTAGGCGTAGGGTATCAAGCGGTCTCCTCTACAACGATCATTGCACATACATATCCTCCCTAACCTAAACCGAATTTCTGTAAAGTTTATCAAACATAAATGACAATATTTTTTAATTCGGATTGATAATACAGTATGCCTAACCATTTTCAGATTCTTACTATCATTCAACTAACTCTCCAAATTTCTGATTTTGTGGATTTGGATGTACAGGGGCTTTAGATGCTAGACGACATTAAAGTATAGTATACCTATTCTACATCCATATAAGTTTTGTATGCAAGTTAGCTGACTAATTTGTTATCAGCATAAACACGAGCCTGCGTCCCTTCCTCTATCATTTAAAAAAAAAATGCAATACGATTTTCCTCTTAAAAGTTTAAGCTTAAACATCCCAAGTGGCTCTCTTCAAGTCCGTAGCAGAGAAGTGTGTGAAGTACAGTGTCTAGGTGTTGTTTGTGAATGTACTCTAAGAGAGTGTACGTGTGCTGCCATGCATATGCTCATGTGCGCCTTAGTAGCAGGCCGAGCAAACAACAAACGCTGTCTGCAGCAGAGCACATGAGTGTCCTCTATGGATCCACCCAGCACCTGAACCCCCTTCCATTCGCACCTGATGCCTGCAGGCCTTGAATGTACACACAAAGAGAAGCAACCACATTTGCAAGCAATATATGGAGGAAAAAAAGGCTGATGCACTTATATGACCCAGGTGTCCTTTTGCGGGGCAAGGGACCTCGGTTAAGACTGTGCCGGGTGGGCGGGCCTCAGAGTAGGTAAACCAGAACCCAACTGGGCCCCCTCGCTGGTCCTCGACTGGGTGCAATCTGTCACCTCAAGTTAGAAAAACCGTATGATCTTCATTCTTGAAATCTCGTTACTTGAACGATCTGCAAATGATTTGCAACTGGGAAGTTGGAGAGGCTGAATATATTACTATTACGCTTTATTGGAAGGTATTTTCACAGTCTCTGATATCTGAACTACCCTGTTATTTGCCCTTTGTGCGGTAACATTTGATTGGTGTATTATTAGACGCGGACCACCCTGCTCTTCTGAGCCCCACTTGAGTTTCCATTCTTCTGCTGCACAGCTTTAATGCAAGGCTCTCCTCCCGCTACCCAAACATACAGGGAAGTGTGCGCTAACACGCACACACACACACACACACACACACACACACACACACACACACACACACACACACACACACACACACACACACACACACACACACACACACACACAGTATTAACGTAAAGACAGAAAGAGGGGGTGCGGAGTCCCTGCGGAGTGTGTTCTGCTTCAGCGGGACAGCGATAGAGAAGGTAATCCAAGCCTCCGTGTTTATTTTAAGAGCTGATGATCTAGAGATGGCCATTAAAAGCAGAGGGCAAACAATTTAAGAGCGGTAAATCTAAATGGGGGACAGGAGTGGGTGTGGGCGGACGGACTGGGAGGGGGGATAGGGGTTCTCTCCACCACACTCTCTCTCTCCCTCCACGAAGAAAACCAATACAAGAGATGACAGTGAATTAGAGCAATCTGGCCTTCATTCTGCGGTTAGATTTTTATCTGCGGTTTTGGCCCGGAGAGCATCTCTGATCCCTGCATTCTTTTTTTTTTCCCTTCTGCCTGCTCTTTTATTGTTATTCCTGTTCTTTTCATCTGCGCTTACTTCCCTCTCTCTGTAAAACCGACCCTAACGAGATACTATTGACACTAAAAAGCATCAGGACTGGTCCCATTATCCCTTCTACCTCTATCCTGGATAGTTTTTTCCACCAGGACCTAAACACACGGGCTAATTTGATTACTCCACTGTTTTTGATACATGCCCAGATCAACTGAAAGATTTTTGTCTTTGGGCATGGATTCAAACTACACAATCCTGGCAGCTACAAATCCTTATGGCAAGAGCCATGCGTATCCCCGTAAACTAAAGATGGCTTACACAGAGAGCTGTTCTTTCTGCAAACTCCAGTGCATAGTATGCCTAAAACTTTCTAAGAAATGTATTATGGATATCTACACTGCATGACCAAAGTCACATTCAATGTATCAACATTGCTTTTAGATACAAAATGGCTACTAGTTCAGTTATTACTGTCAAGATACATATACTGTACAAACAAACCCACATAGTGAACACTGATTACCCAAATAGAGGTGTCAATCTTCAATCTTCCAAGTTACCTTGGAAGATTGAGGATTGGCACCACTTCTTTTAGGCGCATGAAAAGTTAGTTATCAAGAGTGCAGAGAAGTTGCAAGTTTGAATGGCTAAATGTAATGGGTAAATGTTTGAAATACTTGGTAAGGAGTAATACATTTATTTTTAAATAGCTAAAGTAATGGGGAAACGGTTGATCTAGCTATCTAAAAGTAATGTAAAAATGGTGAGATATAGCTACTGAGAGATAAATGGTGAAATAGCTAAATGGAATGGATAAAATGGCTCAATAGGTAATAGATAATTGGTAAAACAGCTAGCGAATGATGAATGGTTGAAACATTGCTCTCTCTTGCGTGTCTTTATCTCTTTGCCAAATAGTGTTCTGTAACTTTTGATTGATGTTGATTGAGGCTGTCTCTTTGGCACTGTTGAATTTTTCTGGGGGCTCAATTTTTTTCCACTGTGCTTTTGCTGAAGCTGCTGTCCCAGTGAGACACATTTGATACGTTACCCAAAACCCAACTTTGCAAAAAAGATTGTGGCCTTCCCCCCCACTCTTCTAGGCTTCTCCTTTTCAGTGGGCTTTTGATGTGAGATGAAGTAATCCTGACATATTTTATATCCTAATGCAAAACAAACAGAGCAAAATAACACACATTCTTTTCTCCACAATATTCATGGAAGTTGTTAACCAAATAAAGCTCCCTTTTCTCTTTCTCTCTTTCCATCTCACTGGTGCTCTCTGTGGATCTGTCCTGGCTAGAACTCTTAACTGAAATAGCCTCGAGCTACAGAGCCTCTTTTGTGGTCAGGATTTTTTTTTCTTTCTACAAGGTGTTTGTGAGAAAGAACAGGATTTTCTCTCCTGGGCTCAGGTCCCTCCATTGCTCCACTGCTAACTCCGGCTTTTCTTTGTCCAGGTCTGCTCTGGTAAACAGCCGTGTCCTGCACACACTGTTTATCACACTCGAGGGTGAAACTTCTGCTAATTTTACATTGGACATGCCCAGGCCTTTCCTTTGAAAACATATCAACTTTTGGCTTCCTTTCATTATAATCTCCTGTTTCATTTTACTGTTTACGTAGCTATCCCACTTGCCCGTAACGTACATGCCAGCTGCAGCAAACGTGTCTATGACATTTGATGTGAGGACATCTGCTCGGCCTGATTACAAGGGTTGCTTCAATTAGCATGCTAGCCTAATGCTTAATCAACAAGAATATACTGTGGACAGGGAGCTGATGCAACATCCATTCACAGTTAAAGCCTGGCAGTCATTGCAAACAAGGACACAAGTTTGGAGCACGCCCCATGTACCCTGGCTTGTGTTTTTGAGCCCTGGCTAATGCAAAATATATTACCTTGTACGTCATGCTATAAACTGTTAAACCCACACTTCACAGCAAAATGTTGAAAAAACTACTGTGGAGCTGCTCTATGTGGACGGAAACTTTCAAGCATGTTGAACATATGGCCACACCCCAATCAGTGATGTCACGGCTGATGTTTTCCTAGGAGAGCTGATGGAAAACACCTGCCCGGACTGCAATTTTACATTAAAGTGAGACTGTGTCCGAAGTCATTTGCTACACCATGTGTAATAGACACTAGTTTACATTGTAGTGAGCAGGAAATTAAGATTTCGGACACTTTGTAATCAAAGTCTTTTTCCATCAATGAAACAGTACATTTTGCATATTTAAATGGCTTCACATTGCATTGTGGAATTGTTAGCAGAATGCCAATTATGTCAATCCATTTGCGGAATGATATAGTATAATGGCAGAGAGTAAATTTGAACACAGTTTATGTATCTTTTGAGAGGCAAAATAACAAAAAATTTCTCTCACTTTTATACTCAGTTACTTGTTATGGTTTGACCAGTAGCTAATGGTGGCTAATGTTGATACACAAGATACGCACAATCAAAGCGGTGTAGGAATGCAGGATACCCTGTGTTGCCATTATGCTAATACAAACGTGTAATCTAAAGCATAACAGGCGCCCCCAGTGGAAAGCTTTTTAAGTGTGTGTCTACATCTGTTTGACCGGCACCCAAAGAAGTACCAAAGAAAATCCGAGGGATCCGTATTTGATTAGATAGATTTAAAAAAAGGTTCAGGTTTATTTTAATTTGTTTTGACATGCTAGATACTATAACCACTTAATGGCAATAACACTGAAGTCATAACCAATCACGAGAGATGGCATTTTAAGAGGTCTCAAAAATCAAAGCTTGAGAAGCACTGTTAGACATGCAACATCCAAGTAACAATGTTTTCAATTTGTCCTGCAAACAGTAAAGCACACATGTACCTACATTGCCTGTCGAGTGTTGCTCTGTGGTACGTCTAATGTTCTGTGCACGTGTCCATGCTGAGAATATTACTCGGTTAACTAAACCATTCTTTAGTACTGACAGAAGGGCGCACACGCGTCACGCACACAAACACACACACACACACACTCCCTCACTCCAGCGGACATGTGTTCTGCACAGCCTGTCATTACAGAAGCCTTGATGTGGTCGCTGGGTGGTACTGAGGCCTCTTATTATTGTCGTTTTATGACAACTTTCACTCTCTTGCTCTGCCCCCTCCCTCTCTCGTTCCCTCCATCTCTCTTCTTCTCCTTCTTGCTTTCACTGATCCTGCCTCTATCCCCCTTTTCTTTCCATGCCATCCCTCCCTCCCCTCCGTCTCCCACCTTCTCCAAACCCACATCCATTTCTCTTCCTGTTGCAATGGGATGCCTGTTTGTTTTTAGTGTGTAAACCATCCTGACACTCTTCCCCAGGGCAAAGGCCGGATATAGGAGTGTTTCTCTCTCTTTTCTAGTGTTTGGCGGGGGGCAGTGGACAGTTTAGTCTCCCATTTGCAGACGCATGAACAGGAAGATGGAACCGGTCCAAACGTCCCAGCTTTGTCGATTGTGGCTGATTGTGGTTATTATTTTAGTTTTTGTTGAATAATAGGGTGACATCCAGCCATGACCCGCTGATGAGGGTGCTCTGTGTATGTTTATATGTCAAGGCTTGTGTTCTAAAGTGTAAATTCCAAAAGACTAGTTTACCCAGAGGTGGGCCTGAAATTTGATTGAACTGTCCCCCTTTTGCCTTTGCTCCTCCACCTGTCACCCTACTTGTAAGTGTTGGGGATTTACAACATCATGATTTGTTTGTAAGAGGTCATACTTTATTATCCTACGTGACTGAAGTTGAATAAACTGAAGCGCGTGAATAGCAAGCTCCCCGCCATGGGACACAGAATGGGGTGATTGGGTTCATGTTGCCGTTACAGAGACGTCTCTGTGAGAGTAGCGCTCCAACACATGCATTTGTTTAAAACAAATGAACTTTGTATTCATGGGAGTTCATGAGACTCTGATTTAAGGTGACAGTGTCAGATGATTCAATAAAAAGAATCAAATGGAGAGAGTTATGTACGAGGAGATTAAGGCTGCAAGTGTGTATGAACTCGGGCACACACACACACATGCACTGACATGCAGAATGATTTGCATATCTGCACCTTAATTAACCAGGTCTTTGGGAGTTTGGGCCCGCCGGCGGTGCAGGGTTAAATGAGTGTAGCGAGTCTCCTCGGTACAGCAACAGGAAAATCCTGTTCAGATCAGCCCCAAGGCACTATTTGTTTCTTAATTTGGCTAGAACGGCGTCCTGCCTGCCTGCTCTCATTCTAATCACCCCTGAACCTCATCCCAATCTTGTGCCTGCACCATCTCTCAATATCTTAATATTACACAGCCTGCTAGGTCAATCAAGGTGACGAATGTAGAGCAGTAGGGCAAGGTGACACTGACGCTGTTATGCCAACATGCAGTGACTCAATTGACTTGTTTAGTCAATTAACTGTGTACCGGCATCGGACAGGGAGTCATATTTGGTCAGAGAGCATTTTAACTAAGTAATATGTAAATACTTGAATACTCAAATATGGGTGCGGTTAAAGTCAGATGGGATCTCCCCCTTTCCCGAGGCCAGACAGTTAGCGTGAGTCTGTAATTAGCGCCTCTAACTTTGTTAGCGCATAATTTCATTTTCCTCGGAAGCCCCATGACTATCCCTGCTAACAATGCGTTTGAGACTACTGCCCACATGGGTCAGTGCAGACTCAGTGACACACAGTAGCCTAATGCCCCTGACTAACTGTTCCACTTTGAGCTCCAGTGGGGAATTTCAACATACTGCTTCCATCTTCTCATTTCTAGTACAGGGCAGGCCTGGGTAACTCTGACTGTGGAATCTTATTGATGAGCTGCACTCTTTTCTTTCTGACGGTAGCTGAGCATAACTGTAGAACTGAATGATTGATCTTGGGCGATCCTCAATAGCTGGACCTACCCCATCTATATCTTCAGTATTCACATAATAACTTATGGGCTTTATTTACATCGCAGTCCAAATTCTGAAATGTCCTATACCCGTAAGCTTAAACAGACTTTCCTAAATAAAGATAGATGCCAGTGAGAATCATTTTAGTATTTTTTTTTACAGGACTCAGCAGCTCCCATTAGGAGTTAAAGTTGATTTGCTATGGCTGCTTCAGTGTGGCCTGTATTTTTCATTACATTTGAAATTTAGAAACCAGCCAAGCACCCAATAGGATATTTTCAGCGTTCCTTCCTGATCCATCTGTGCTCCTGGTGTGAGTATAACTTACAGTAGCGTGGAGGGTCTCCTGAGGTCAGGGAGCTGAAAATCACAAAGACATGTGGAATGCTGAAAGTTGGCCAATACAAACAGGCAGGCCTGGCTCTCCATCCGTGCAGAGCTCAACAACCACCAGCTAGCCTACCACCATCCTCTTGCTGGGCCCAGGAGCCGACCAAAAGCAACATGGAGTAGGTTTTGTGGTCACTAGAACGTAGGAGGTATCCTAAACGCAAATCTAAAATGTCCTACCGTCTGCTTATAGATGTTATAAACAGCAACTACAAACACTATATCAGAAATTGACAATGAATTGCATGCCTACTTGTATGTATATTAAACAGGTTCGCTTGTAATTATATGGCCAAAGGCATTTTTTTCACGACTACAGTTTCCCTCAGCTAAACGAGAATGTGTGGCATCTTTCAGCTCATTGTTTTGGCTTTACAGACCACAACTATTATTTTGGTTCAGTCTCGCGGCTATCGTAGCATTCTAGCCACAGCAGAGTCAGCTGTTTTCAGCAAAGAAATCCCTAAAAACCCACTGCACACCACCTGCTCAGCCCAAATCATCAGTGTAGCATTCATTAAAGTAGCATCTACCTGTTTAAATCAGTCGCGCATTAAGAAGGGACCGATATTTCCTTTTAGGAGGTGGTGAGACCAAAAGCAGAGCTAAAGGAGAGTGAATATTGCACTCACCGGTGGGAACAGACACATGACTCCAAATAAATGAGAATGTGTCTCCGTAACTCCCATCCCAGTACTAACCAGACCCGACCCTGCTTAGCTTCTGAGATCGGGCGTGTTCAGGGTGGTATGGCCGTAACTGGTGGATGTGTAAATCCATTGTGACTTGTGTCATCTCACTTTAGAACGTGACAATATGTCAATGTTGGTAACATGTCTAATTTCATGCTGCCCCCAAGTGGCCGAAAAATATTCAACGTACTGATTGCTGGTCCACATATGGGATTTAGCAATAACTTCACCACACCGTACAAACTTTAGTTTAGTTTAGTTTATTTGTTTATAGTTTCGTGGACAGTCCCCTTTGAGAAGGAGCAGCTTTAGCCTATTTGGCTAATTTCCAGCTGTAGTCCCCAACTTGAATTTCACTCGAATCAAATGCTGAGATAACTCGTCTAAGCTAGTAACAAATAAATTGTCAATGTTAATCCATGGAAAGGGATGTTTTGCAGAGAGCCTCCTCTTTGCTGTGTTTTGCTGGCGAATATTTACAAACTGTTGACAGCTGCAGCATCTGTAGCTTTGCACTAACCACTGGGACATGAGACAGTGCTGCTGCCACATGATTGGCTGATGAACGGATGACTTATTGTGAGAATGGTAACGTTTGATTGAAAACATCAACTGAACTTGGTGTTGCACTGTCTTGCATGTGGCAAGTTGCTTGATTTTTCGTGCATTGCCCGCATGCACAGCAAAAGAAGAAAACACATTTTTAACACACATTTTTTTAAGGTTTAGTTTACGAGAGGGTTTCATGAAAGTCACAGTTTACACCCACAAAGGCCAAAGGTTTTTGCATTTTGAAACAAGAACAGACTTCACAAGGAGCTGACTGGGGTTTTCTTCCCCCCCCATTCTCTAATCAAAATCATTATAAGCTTCGCCCACAGAGGGACGATCCACAGTGCTCAGTTTCTCTCCCCGGCACACAACCATAACAATAGAGGGCATTTTGGTCCAGCAGAACTCAGTTGGCTGCATCAAAATGAAGGGAGCAGTTAGGGTTTCACTTACAGAGTCAGAGAAAGAGAGCGGAATGGGGGGGAGAGAGAGAGAGAGCAGGAGAGAGAGAGAGAGAGAAAAAACAAACACACAGGGATTGTTGAATTATGGGTAAAGACAGCTGAGGCTAACCAGGTTTGGTTTCCACGGTGCAGTGGGGGGCTTATTGAAAAACAAAAAAGTCTATGACTCAGTCCCGCTCTCAAGGAGGCTCTCGGGCTGTAGACTTTCTCTCCTCAGAAATTCAACAAAAACACATGCAGTCGAATAAAAAGGGGAACACCTTCAAAAACATAAAACCCCAGGGTTCAATATGGTCATGAAAATGTTCCACGTATCCTCACTATTAATGCCAAAAAAAAGGCAGGAGGTGGGGGGGGAAGGAATGGAGGGAGGGAAGAGTGAACGAGAGGAGGGATCTGTCCTCACATTTGCTATCAATTTAGGGCACTGAAAATAAGCACCAGGTTTCACTGGAGCCGAGTAGAACACCAGGAATGTTTTTCCATATAAAACCGAGGGAGAGAATGAGGCCAGGGAGAGAGTGAGAAAAAGACAGATATAAGGTTAAGAAAAGTGGTGAAGAAAAAGAAATTCAACAAAAGCAAAGAGATAGGCCAGCAGAATCAGGCAGAAGGAGATTGGTGTTGGATAGCACCTTGGGCCCAGATGTGAAGTTGTCCATTGTGGGTTGACAGCTGAGTTTGTGGGGCAGTTTGTGAGTCATGGTGACCCCCATGACCCTGCTGTGAAGGACAGATAGACAGACTGATAATTGAACCCTGCAGTCAGTCTGATATTTGGTCTGTGTGTTGAGTGTGGGTATGGGGATGAAGGAACACACACACACACACACACACACACACGGAGATTCCAAAAAACACTGTTAAAATGCACAACACCAATCACCCGCATGCAGTTGTGAGCTCGCTCTGCAGTCCACACACTTGTGTGTGTGTGCGTGCGTGCGTGCGTGCGTGCGTGCGTGCGTGCGTGTGTGTGCGTGCGCGCGCGCGTACCAATGTTGACAATGGGCTCGGTGGAGACCGGAGATTCCCAGAGGGCTCAGACTGGCACAACGGATGAAGGCGGTAATTTTTTGGAGGAGATAATCAATATTCCTAAGTCGGAGCACCCCACATCTGCCGGTGACACAGCTGAAACAGATGTAGCCAGTGTTGAAGCCCTACTTTTCACATGCCTGCTGCACAGTTAGCTTCACCAGCCAGAGGTTTGTAGAGAGAATCCATTCATTTAGTGTTTCCCCTGGGGGAACTTAAACAGGTGCCAGGAGGTACATGGAGTGATTACAGAAAAGCTCAGCTAATTTGGGAAAGAAATTAAATAAAGTTTTGATTTAAGGAAAAAATATATATACTGTATATATATATATATATATATATGTATATATATATAAACATTTTGAGTCCGCTGTGTAAATGGAACACGGAAAGTATTAGATAAATAGCTGAAATGTATAGCTGAAAGTAATGGATCAATGGTTGAAATACGTGTTATGTATGCATAATGATGAATAAACAGGTCCAATAATTACATGGATGTAGTGGATAAACGGTTAACCAACTGATTCAATTATGGATCAACAGTTAGACTAGTAAGCTAAACATAGATACAAGTAACACTACTGAAAAAGTTAGATGTAGTAAATTAATATTCCAGTGTAAAAATCCTTACAAATGAAAACATCTGGAACGTGACCATTTGTGTGCGGTTGAAGCAGTGCTCCACCTTAATTGACTGTTGGGTGGTGGGGGGGGCTACATCACACAAAGTTGGTTTTGGGAACCCCCTGCTGTAGTTTACTAATGTTGTATACATGAACCCTTCTTTAGGGTTTGGGTTACAAAAGGCAGATTAATATACAGGCGGTTAGGGGAGTGTGTATACATGAGAGGTTGTGTGGGACACAGTGGTCGTCTTTCACGGCGAGTTAGACTCCGCTGCGACCGTCTCAAGTCGAGTGGTTGACCCTCGAAACAAAGCTCCTTCACCCGGGCTCTTTACCACCAACAAAGTGCTGCTCTTACGCCGTTAGAAAACTGTTGAAAAAGAGTCCGAGTAGAAAACAAGGAGGGAGTTAAAAAGAGAAAGAGAGAGCGAGAGGGGAGAAAAGGGGGGTAAGAGACAGACCAGATGTGTCTTTTGTTTGGATTTGAACGGAGCGGAAAGGAAGGGTGTAGGAGTTAGGAGGCGAGCTCGCAAGAAGGGAGAAAGAGAGAGAGAGGGAAAGCAAGTGGGAGAGAGTGGATTTTTTTTTTTTTTTTTTTATAGGGGAGGACTGTAATGAAACCAAAGCATTCATAGCTGAGCGCCTGTATGTGGGTAGGGGAGGAGGGGGGGGGGGGCTCTGCTATACAGTATGTGATTACCTACCAGCAAAACCACATTCATTATACTAATTGCTACAATGGTCCCGGCAGTTGGGGGGCTGAAAAGGGGGGTGACGGCGAGAGAGGGGGGGGGGGGGGGCTGCATTGTTAACATTTGTTAGGCTCATTGACTCCAGAATTCATGGTGTCTGTCATTATAGGTCGCTGGGATACTCTCCAGGGCCCGTATTCATAGAGGAGCTGATAATCTGGAGGGGCCGCAGCCCAAAAAAGACCTGTTTCCCTCTAAGTCTCACAGAGCCTACTACAGCCCTCCCTACCAGCCTAATGCATGCACAATAACATGCCCTCTGTCCAGATTGCCTCGCATTATCATGAGTGCGCACGTTCAGCATGTGTTACGCATTCAGGCCGCCCTCGGAAAGCAGCGAGACGTGAACCAAAACAGAGCCGGAGAGGCCAAGATTGGAAGGATTGAAAAGACGAGGGCCTTTCCTTGCGTTTTGCTGCACAAAATAGCCCAGGCTTCCAGCAGCTTGTGTCAATATTCCACTCTGTGTGTGTGTGTGTGTGTGTGTGTGTGTGTGTGTGTGTGTGTGTGTGTGTGTGTGTGTGTGTGTGTGTGTGTGTGTGTGTGTGTGTGTGTGTGTGTGTGTGTGTGTGTGTGTGTGTGTGTGTGTGTGTGTGTGTGTGTGTGTGTGTGTGTGTGTGTGTGAGCAGATGACTGGTATGACAGTTAGAACATGTGCGATGGTGAGCACACACAGAGACTCGCTCAGCTCAATCTGTTGAGTGTCGAGCCCAGACCAAGGCAGTTGGGGGGGAAAGTTGCCAGTTGTGATCGACCAATATGGCCAGCAGTTGTTCTGTCAAACATTTGCAGCATTTCTTCAGCGTGCCTTCACAGGAAATGAAGGACTAAGTGACTAACAATCCCCCCCCCCCCCACCCATCTGACCAGACTGTCGGCCTAGTATGTATGTGCTTACAGACTCTCCGCTTGTTTACTCATACTGTGTTTGCTCCTCAGCTGGACCCCTCAGTCTAACACCATCACTATCATGTATCTCACCCCTTCCCCTCCTCTCCTCTCCTTTCCAAAAGCTCAGCTCTCATCAGCCTAAAGCGATGATCTGTTTTTCTCTTTGGCAATTTGAAAAGCAGCCCTGCTTCTGCTTTTCAAATTGTTCCGAAACTTGGAACGGCGACACAGCCTGGTCGGTTCTTTCTTTCTTTCTTTCTTTCTTTCTTTCTTTCTTTCTTTCTTTCTTTCTTTCTTTCTTTCTTTCTTTCTTTCTTTCTTTCTTGTGGCCAAACGAAAAATATTCATAACCATTCTTTAAGTCAAAGTACAGATATCACAAAGTCAAAGTCCTGCATTTGGAGGTGGAGCTTATTCAGGCTATTTTAATATTTAGTCTGGTAGCTTATCTATAACAATAACAAAATGCTATGTATAGGTGTTGTGCATGGTGTGGAGTAGAGGTATAACGTCAAATTGAAGTACTTATTAAGTAGGTTATAAGGTAAGTTAATGTTCGAAGTTACTTTCCACCCTCGATTTCTCGACTCTCTCTCTCTCTCTCTCTCTGCTCTTAGCTAAGCTGTCTGCTGACACCACCAAAGTAAACGAGCAATCTGCCCTTAGTCTCTTGGAAGTGTGTGCCACTGTTGTCGGGTTAAGGTGGAAGGGAATAACTATGTGTAGTGGATCAATATTGTCTACGCAAAGATGACGTAATGTTAATGTGTGTGTGTGTGTGTGTGTTGTTGTGCGTTTGTGCCGGGTTGTGCAATAAGTCCAAAAGATTGATGGTAGATCTGTCAGGTGGTTTTGACATCAGTCAGAAATAGCCCCGGGGCTATGAGAAGAATTGGGGGGGCTCAACTGGGGCAGAACACGGTTGGCATGACAACAGCACTCTGGGTCTGCTTTCTCACACAAGGTTGACAGCTCGCGCATGATATCACGTTTCCTAAATACTGGCACATCACCCCCACACCCAGCTAGCTAGCATACTCCTGGGGTCAGAGCTGAACCACTGACTAATCAGACTGTGTGTGTGTGTGTGTGTGTGTGTGTGTGTGTGTGTGTGTGTGTGTGTGTGTGTGTGTGTGTGTGTGTGTGTGTGTGTGTGTGTGTGTGTGTGTGTGTGTGTGTGTGTGTGTGTGTGTGTGTGTGTGTGTGTGTTTGTGTGTCCTAGTTAAGATTTAGAGACGGTCAGATGGGGGGAGTTTGTTGTTTGACACCTAATGCTGTACAGGGCAGAGCGGGAGGAGAGGGGAGCCGAAAGGAGGGAGTGAAATCATTTTAGAGGGAGAGGAAGAAAGAAAAACACAGTAAATAAGGAAGAAAAACACCGATGTTTCAGTTTATATTGTGGCCTTTAACCTGCCAGGGTGCAGTCATTACAAACTCATGCCCTGCAACACTTTATTTAGATATCATGTTGAGATTCCAAATTTTCCAGAGATATAAAATATGCCATGTTAATGTGTGGAGAGGAAAAAAAGGTCATCCAGACAAAAACTGCTGAACTGAAGAGGCGATATTGAAAAGAATAGTCTGCACACTGTTTATCTGCCCCCGCAAAGTTTTTGATTTGCTATTACATACAGTATATACAACTGTACATATACAGTATGTGTATACAATCATATCTCAAAATTACAGCAATTTAAAAAAGGTGATCGAATGAAAAGCCATTGGCAACAGCCCAAGGCCACCATGAAGTATAGAATTTCAATGAAGTAAACATCCTCATTCACAGGTATCCAGATCTATATGAAGACAGACAGAAGAGAAAGTGTAAATTATAGAAAATCACAAAATAACCAATAGCAACTGAGTAAATTCAATTCAATTAAATCATCCTTACCTCATATTCCTTACTTTATACATATTTTATTTTCTTATTTATTTAATCCATATTTTCTTTTGTTTTGCTGTATTTATTTTGAATATTTTGTAGTTTTTTATATATTTTTTTTACATTGTACATTTTTTAACGAAACATATGGTTGCCTTGGTTGTACCCAGTGCCTTTTCAGTTTAGTCACCTGTTGCAGCTTGTCATCATGATGCCCAATAACCAACAACAAGAATAGGTTTCACCTGGTTAAACTTTACAGCCACAGGCGTGGGCTTAAATATTTCACTTAGTGTGTAAACATCAGGTAGCTACAATAAGTTGTAAGAAGCTGGAAAGTGCTGATTAAGATAATTGTATTCCTTAGCTATAGCCATTTGGTTGAGTTTAGGGAGAAAAGAAAGGTGAACACAATAGGCTGACCTGATGAAAGTGTGGTGTCTAAAGTGTGGCGTCTACAGTAGAGGATGCAACAGTCAAAACAGTGTGAGGGCGCGTCTGTGTGTGTGTGTGTCTGTGCGTGCGTGTGTGTGTGTGTGTGCACGTGTGCGTGCATGGAAGAGCAACTCGTCCAAAGGGATTAAAAGTAACATGAGGCCCCAGACCCGTGGTTAACTGCATCACAGAAAACAGAAGCAGACACAATTTGTGTGCTTGTTTTGTGCGTACATTTTCGCGTTAATGCATCTCTGTTACAGCGATGACAGCTGAGACTCGCCCTCCACACTCCCTCTCTTACTCTCTCTCTCTCTCTCTGTGGCATTGGGGGAGGCTCCCATGCAGGGTGCATTTGAAGTGGCTTCTGGGAGGCCCTGGAGCGTGCCGAAAGGTCACAGGTTACAACAACTGGGCCTCCCTAACCCCCTTACACACCCACACACACACGTACACCCACCCCTTCCCCTACCCCTCCCCTGTTTCTCATGTCAGGGCCACAGATCACTTCCAGATCCCCCTGACACATTAGGCCACACTATCGCTCCTGCGATCCTGCGCTCACTGACGACAACAAAACAATTGAATGTTGTGTGTTGACTGTCACAGTGCACCCCTCCCCCCACTCCAACCTAACTATATCTTTATTAAGTTACAAACACCTTCAGAAAACACTTATACTGTTTCAAAGACACACATGTCATTGTACACACACACACACACTCACACATCTCATGAATAGGCCATTGTGTTTTTTCTCAGGGTGTAACCGACAGTTGATCTAAAACATTGTATTGCATTCTGTTTCCTCTATCTGTGTGTGTGTGTGTGTGTGTGTGTGTGTGTGTGTGTGTGTGTGTGTGTGTGTGTGTGTGGTATGTGTAGGTATGCTATGCAGCTTCTCAGGAGGATGCTTTATTCTCTTCCGCGCTAACACAGAGAAATCTGTCATTCACTCAGCGAGGCGTGAAATTGCATCTTGTCATCTGCTTCACCTGTCAGAGAGAGGGTGTGTGTGTATGTTTGTGTGTGCGCGCACGTGTGTGTGTGTGTATGGCAGAGTGACTCAGGTCCTTTGAAACATTCCTCCTCTCAGTCATTCTGATACCCTGTTTACCTCAAACCCCCCCTCTCCCTCCATCTGGAGATGTGTATCTGGGTTTGGCTCAGCACACCCCCCCTTTCCCTTTCCTCTCAGCTTAACATCTGTTTCTAGTGAGGGCCAGGGGGAGGGAGGGAGGGAGGGAGGGGGGTTGGTAGGGTGTATGTCGAAGTCTTAAAATTAATTAGCGTATTACCAAATGCTTGAGTTAGAAAGAGGCCTCGCTAGACCCCCGTTAACTCGCCCCGCTCCACAGCTCCCCGGCTCCTCACAGTGAAGCCCCACGTGTCTCAGAGTCCCAGGGGCCCGGTTTATCACCCAGGACCAATTAGAGTAGGAAGTGAGGTCGCTGACCCTCTGTCAAGCCTCATCAGCTCCCGTGTCACCTGACAGGGGCCATGCCACCACAAGGAGGAATATACAGGGAAAGCAGGGGAGAGGAGAGAAGTCATTGACATGGCGAAGCTTACTGAGACTGCACCGAGGCAATTCTTTCTACCCGTGTGGACAGTTATTTTCTGTCCCATTCATTGACTTATTTATTCGCTTTACCTGGTTGTTTATTTAAAGCCCTTTCCTTGTTGTGCCGCTGCTGGCAAACACCAAGGAGACATTTTTTATTGTTTCCAGTCTGTTGAAAGTTCCACAGCGCACTCCCACTTCAATCAATTACCCTGCATTTTTCCTTTTAGAAAAAAAACCCCAAAACAAGACAGGACAAGAGTCAACACAACAGCCAACGATGAATGATTGCATTGTTTTTTGGATGTGTGATTTCCCTGAGTCAGCGCTCTGACTCAACGTTGAGAGCAGTTGAACGACGATATTGTGTTTGCACTGCGCGACTGATACATATCTTAAGAGATTTTTCCACTGTGTCACTGTCCCACTGCTGCAAGTGACATCCAATAAACTGAAGTGTTCACTGAAAACCATGATGCTAATTCCAGCCTTTTTTCTTCTTCTCTTCCATGTTTCCCCTGCTGCTGCCGCCGTGCTTGTTGTCTCAACAAAAGGTAAGAATATCATGGTACTGACTACGTGTGAAGAATTGTTTTTTTTTCTTTCTTCAAAACACATTGATTGTCCCCGTCTCCACCGTACTGTATGCAGCCTCTATTTGTTTGAATGTACCTATTCTCACATTTAGAAGAAAGCCTCTATAATTTTCCTCACACTTTTAAAATCCCCTCTCTGCCCAAGATAGGCGCATGGCGTGGGTGGGCACAGCATCCCTATTACATTTATAATTTTGGACGAATCTGCACAAACAATTAACGTGCAATGCCAATGTTCAGTGCCAATGCAGGAAGTTGTGTCTACTGTGTCTAGGGAGTTAGGCATAAAGACAAGTTAACCTACAGCAGCGATAGGTTGATGTCCTATACACTTTTTTCTTCAAGTTTGCAGATTTTGAAGTCAATGTATTTCGTAATTTGAACAGTGTAACTGTTTACTGTGTAGTTGCTGTGTGAGCTAACAACAACAAACACACTTCAGAAATGTTTAATCGTATGTTGGAATGGAGCCCTTTTCGTTATCCCATATCCTCATTATAATGAACACAAGACAAACTCCACTCCTCCTCTCCGTCTGTCAAGCCTCCACTACAACACCTTTCAATGGTTCCCACACTACATTTTAGTCACCCCCTCCCATCCCAATCACCCACATGCTCTTCATACTCTCCTATTCCTCCAGCTCCTCCTCATCTCAGCCCATCTCTCTCCCCTCTCCACCTCTCTTCTCCTCCCTCTCTCCCCCCTCCTCCTCCTCTTCCTCCCAGCCCCGCGCTCTGTTTGCGCTTGTTTACCTCCATCGTTCCACCAGATGGTTTGTGTTAAAACTCAGAAGTTTGACAGCTCTGCAAAAAAAAAAAAAAAAAAAAATCTTCTCTTCCCTGATATTATTTTAACAACGGGGGGGATTGCTTATAGACCTACAGGAACACAGTAAGAAGGACAAGCAGGCGGGGGGGAAAAGGAAATTAAAAATAACAAAAACCCTGATGTATTAAAAGCAATTATTCCATCAAGCGAAGGGCAGCAGTCATCACTGGGCCCGTTTTGCTTTGGTTCCTTTTTTTTTATAAATAAATAGAGGCACATACAGTATAATATAATATTGATTAAATTCACATCTGTTAGGGTGATTTCATCCACCCCCTCTCCCTCTGCTCTATGTCTTTTGGAAGAGAGAAGGGGCCCGGGCTGCCAGAAATAATTGCTTGTTTGCTGCTATTTACCTAAAAATCTGTCAAAGATGGAGAGAGAAAAGCGAGTGAGTGCATGAGTTAGAAAGGGAGAGAGAGAGAGTGAAATAAAGAAAGACCACTGGGCTCCTGAACAGATCATTATCTGCTGATTGTCTTCCTGAAAGGGGACGCGTGTGTGTGTGTGTGTGTGTGTGTGTGTGTGTGTGTGTGTGTGTGTGTGTGTGTGTGTGTGTCTGTGTGTGTGTGTGTGTGTGTGTGTGTGTGTGTGTGTGTGTGTGTGTGTGTGTGTGTGTGTGTGTGTGTGTGTGTGTGTGTGTGTGTGTGTGTGTGTGTGTGTGTGTGTGTGGTTTTCCATGTGTACCGTACAGTACTGGACCTTGAGTCATAGCAGAATCAGATGTTTGACACAGAGCATCAACCTAGTTATTTGTTGGACCAGCAAAACCAGCAGGGCATTTCAGTCGCAAAGGCATTCAGAAGAACAAACTTTGCAATATTGCAGATTATTATTATTTTTTTTACATTGCTACAATATAATGCTAATGAGCTTTAAAGGTGTTAGTTGGCATATTTTAAAACAATGGACAGAGCAGCGTTTCTAGGCTTTGTGCTAAATTAGGCTAATCACCTCCTGGCTATGTGATCTAATCTCACTCTCTAAATAAGTAAATATATGTCGAAAGTGGTGCTGTCAGGCGGCAAAATGTCAAAACACCGAGGTAAAAATACCACATGTGGCTACATATCGCACACTTGAGACATGAGGACTTGCAGGATATGCGTCGCTCTAAATTAAAATATATCCTGCAAGTCCTCAAGTGGTATTTACGTGGTATTTTTTGCCTAGATGAGGTTAATAAATGTCTTTCCCAAATATCAAACTAAAACTTCCTATAAGTTCCTACTAACATTGCCTACCACCTCTTGACTATAACTCTTCCCGTAACACGTTTTATGAACGTGGGACAGTGGGACTAAAACTTCTAGGCGTTTTGTAAGATCGCAATCCTAAAACTGATGGTTGGAGCATTGTCTGGCACACACACACGCTCTTGTTTCAGTGTGTAGTCTCTGAGTGACTGGGGTGTGGAAAGTCCGACCTTCTTACTTCAGAGTGTTTAATCTTGTGCCGTAGCCGTTTGATTTCCGGTGTGCTAGCCGTCTCCTGAGCAGCATTAGTCTGATTACAGCGCTGCTTATTTGGCCTGCAGTGTGTGGGCCTGCCTGACGTTGTGCTCTGGCCTCTGCCAACGCACTGTTCCCACTGTCTCTCCCCCCTCCTCCTGCTCCCTTTCCCTCCTTGGCTGCCTGGTTCCCTCCCCAAAGAACCGCAAACAATAAAGCCTCTGTTACATTTAACCTCCTCACGTGTTTCCCTTTCTCCCGCCATCCCTCCCCTCGGTCTGCCTCTCACTCACTTGTTGCTCTTTCTGTCTCTCTCCCTCTCATAACATCAGAGCTGTTTGGGTTCTGTCTGTGGTCTGTTACTCATCTCTCTTGGCTGTTTGGGGACTTGTTTTGTGGGCCTGGGCCGTACGGCAGAACAAAGACCACACACACACACACACACACACACACACACACACACACACGCACACACACACACACACACACACACACACACACACACACACACACACACACTTGGTCAGGCCACCGCTAGCTCTCCCACTCCAAGCCAATGAGAGCGGCGATAAGCATCTCATGACAACTTGATTGTGTGAAGAGTGGGAGTGTGTTTTTAGTTATTTGTGCATGTACAATACCATAGCATTTGCAGTAGCACTCGTCATAGCTCCACAGCTGCAGCAGCGGCGTCGGCGTAGGGACAGCAAACAGATTTGGCCTAATCTCCCCCTAATGAGATCGGTCCCTCATTCCTACGTCTTTATGGGAGCAGTAAGCTGGCAGGCAAGCAGGCTGACACTCTGCAGCTCTTTATGGGAGAACCAGCGCTAAGAGCGAGGGTAGCCAATGTCTGCTAGGCAGTGGAGAGTTAGGCCGGTTGTAGTGCAGGGAGGGTTAGAGGTTTGTTAGACAAACAGTAAATGAGTTGTGTGGGTGCGGGCAAAGGCAGGATAAGGGGATAGGTGAGCAGGTAGGATGGTACGCAAACGGGCACCAACTCACAGGATGTGGAAGGCACACAGGATGGGCCTTTATCTGATGGCCTTCCCTGGCAATTAGATTAGAGCACAGTTCAGCGAAGGCTCTGCATTAGCATCATCGCTCGCTGCTCAGACCACTCAACCAATTCATTTATTTTTTCATTTGGTGAATTTCATCATCACACAGTTTATCAAGCGCCAAAGTTAAATGGGCCGGCTGTTTGCCATAACAATAAGTCATGATGTTATGGATGAGAGTAGGTCATCCAAGGTCTTTAAGTCTGGTTTCCAACGCATCCGTAAAGGCCACTTTATTGTATCACGGCTCTTGTATGGTGCAGACCTGAGCCTCAATGCATGCTGGGCAGACAAAACAAATAGCAGGAATGTTGTGAGGTCTGACACAACCTGGAGTTAGCTCTGTGGCTCAGCTCAGGTGGGCTTCCCTCTGCCTCTACCTGTGTTGTATGGGGCCATCTGCTGGTCTTGGCTGGGCAATTTAAATTTTTTATTCTTTATTTTTCTCTACCCTGACAAATCATGATTTACTCCATCTCACCCTAACCTAACCTAACCTAACCTAACCTAACCTAACCTAACCTAACCTAACCTAAGGCAAGGCAAGGCAAGTTTATTTATATATCACAATTCAGACACAAGGCCATTCAAAGTGCTTTACAGGGGCACGATTAAAATACACAATACACATTAGAATGAGAACCTAACCAAACCACCCTAATCTAACCTAACCCCAGAAACACTTTCAGTTGTTGTGAAAGAACATTGTAACATGTTTAGGTCTGGGCTGCATACCCGATCACGCTATCCTCCCTGGACTCTGCTTTTACTGTATTTCTTCTCATTTGCCATCTCTGACTCTGTTTTCCTTTCTTTTGCCTCTCGCTTTTGCTCTTTCTGTAACAGGAACACACACATGCGTGCGCACACACACACACACACACACACACACACACACACACACACACACACACACACACACACACAGCAGTCATAATAGCAGGGTTAGAGTGCAGGGCAGACCACTGGACAGTGTTTGTACAGAATGCTAGCATATGTCAAGCCTGGCTTATTGAACTTAGACCGCAGCCTGAAACAGCCCACTGCTCGGCTCAAAGCAGCACTGAGAAATACACACACACGCACCTACACACATTTATGCATGCACAGATATATACAGTGTATATGCACGCATACATATGCAAAGACACACACACATACACACACACTCACTGACAGGGGTTACTGGGTACGTTCTCTAAAAAAGAATTACCTCACTTGAGCCATTATGGAGGCTACAGGCAGAATGAAAAGCAGACAGACAGAGAGAGAGAGAAAGGGGGGGGGGGTTGTGGTAGAGAAAGACAAAATGTCACATGAGAGAGTTTGTGTGACGCATATTAATTTTCATGTAAGCTGATAGGCTGGCTGATGATCAGCTTTCATCTTGTGTACACTAACGACCTTAGCAAACGTACTCAACACATGTTGTGCTCCACATGATAGAGACGCTGCCTTTTTGTGCTCATGAGTGTGTACAGGTCCATTTTATTCAGGACTTGCTGGTTGAGATGTGTGTGTCTGTGCAATATAGGGCAGAAACAAATTGGTTACTATGGTTGTATTGACTTTTTTAGGGTTACCAAGTAGTGTGAGGGATTATAATATGTTTTCTGTCTTTTCCATGTTCACCGTTATTGAGTGAGGTCCAATGGAGTTTTAATTTTGTAATATGGGTAAATCCTACATCTTGTTCCCCCTTAGCCAAATTAAAATAAAACATACAACACTCTGTTATCCATCCCAGATGATGGTCTTGCTAGAGCACTTGAGGGACAGTACTATACAGTGTCTATAAGGACCTTATATGATCCTTTACGGATACTTAGAGCCCCGCTGTGGGTGAAATTAGCCCCAGATAATCATCTGCTTCTAGGCTACAGCCCCTCTCAGCACCAGACCTGTTTTACAGCCCATTTGCCGAGAAGAAAAGGAACGCCTCGCAACAGTGACCCCTTTGCTCTCAATCTATACGGCTGGTGGAATGGATGGCGAGAAGGGCATTTCCTCCGCCATTTCCTCAAATTAACACCTTAAGTCAAGCACACGTAAATAAGCCGGCAATTATGTCAACGGGAGAGGACGCAGCTGGACTCGACCGGTAATGTATTTTCTGATTATCTGCAGGTTTGCAGTACACAAAACAGAGAGTACTGGTGGGAGTGGGGGGAGTACTGCTCTTTCTTAGACAGTGTCTCTCTGTAGGATGATGGATCGCAAAGGACCCTCGCATCCCCTTCCCCTGCTTGCTTTCTATACTCTGCCTGGTTCCCTTCCTCCTCAATCTACCACCCCCCCCTCCTCCTCCCTCTCAATCTCCCACACTCCCCTGCTCCACTCTGCCCGTCGCCATTGTGTCTTAAATCTCTCTTTCCGCCTGATTTTGTCTGAAAGGTGATAGAGGAGGTGCTCGCTATAGATGAAAGGAGGCGCTCTGTAGATGAAAGGAGCTGTGTAGAATCAACACATTAGACAATCTTGCTGCTGCACTCCCCCTTAAAGTAACATAATGATGCAACACACTCTCTCACTCGCACATATGTACCATACAGAGAGAGGGAGCACTATACGCATTCAGATATCTTGCCCGTGGGAGGAGTGGTACGCCAACAAGTAAGGAGATGAATAGTGTTACTGCCTGTTAAACCACATATGTTAGAATCAGATGGGAATAAGCCTGTTTCTTTCCTCCCCCCAACCAAGCCTAATATGAAATATACCTTCCTTTGTATTCAGCCGAGATGTGTCTTTTTAGGTGTGATTTGTGTATGCACCTCGGTGTGTGTGTGTGTGTGTGTGTGTGTGTGTGTGTGTGTGTGTGTGTGTGTATGTTCATGCAACCACACAGACACAGTCAGAGTTGTGATAACAACTGGAGAGACCTGTGCAAATGGTGCATTTATTTTATTGTTATCCACAAGAGCAGAGAGCATGCATACCATACATGCATACATGCAAATTCACAGGCACACGCAAGCATGCACACACACACACACACATAGACACAAGTACTGTACACACACACGCATATATATCTCGCTGTGGTGTCCTGAGCCTGTGTGGCCCAGCACTGGGATGTGGAGTGAAGCAGGAAATGTGTGAGCCATGAAGGCATGTGTTTATGCTGGCTGCAGTCGCCCACCACCAGCCAGAGGGAAAACAGACACCAGCACCGCTTCATTTGCTCTCCACCTCTCTCCTTCTCCTCCGAAACCCGTCCTCAACGTGATCTTTTCTCACCTCTGGTTCTCCAAGATTTCTTCTCTCGCACCATTCTTCCTTAATTCATGTTTTTTCCCCTCCCTCTCTCCCTCCCTCCCTCCATTTTTCTTTTCTTTTTTTTACTTTACTTTTCAACACTGCAAAGTGAGCTGTAACTCACAAAATAGGACACGGTAAACTATACGGATATTAGAAATTATAACTCCCTCAGTATCACAAACTAGTCTTTAATTTACAGTTTAAAAATACTGACATTTTGCCAGCAGGACAAATCCGTTCCAGAAACACTCCAAAAAGCCTTCCACAGCAGCAGTCAGTAAGCCCAGTGGGGACTCTCCATTGGCTAATAAAGATAAGATGTTTGGATAATGACACTAATAAATAAAAGAATGAATGCACATTAAAAGACAAATAATGAAGCGTCGGGCCAGTGTTAATAAAATGAAAATTTAATAACCCCAAATAAATAAAGGCAGCCTTGCTGAACTTGGCTATATTACTCCGTGTGGTTGGCCCCAGCCCTGAATCAACAGTTTGCTCTCATCAAGACCATTTTTCCTCAAGATTTGGACACTGCAGCTTTTGGACAGTAAAAAAGTCCTGTCACACAGTTGAATGGCTTTCAGTATTTCTCTGTTTGTTAGACAGCTACATTAGCCTAATCATTGCCTGATGTTTCTGTTTGTGTGTGTGTGTGTGCGCGGTGACCCTGCAGCAATGTTAGATTGGGATCTGCTCTATGGTAAGGATAGGTGTTGAAGCATGCTAGCTTTTCGAAAACAATGGGCCTCATACAAAGAATAACAACTCTACCGACATTCCAGTAATGCTTCTTACTAGCTGCAATCAGACCTCTCTGTCTTTTTGTTATTGCAATATTAGACCTTTTTCTTTTTAATTACTGTTAGTGCACCACAGACTGTTGAGAGAGGCAGTTACAAGGTTGTACTTTTAGCTATTTGCCTAACTAAATATGCCAATGGGATTTTGAATTAGGCTGGCACAGAACCTTAAAGTTCCTCTTTCACTTCCCTCTATACGGCAATCAAAAAGGGCCCCATTATTCTAATAATCACATTTCACAAATGCTTACCTTCTCTTGAACCTGGTAGCATGTGTTAGGCTGAACCAAGCGGTTTAGGACAAGCTTGTGTCGTTAGGAGAGTTGAGTGAATCCAACTTGGAACACTGTCACGGGCGAGCAAGCCTTAAAGAAAACAATTAGAACAGATTAGTCGGATTTTGAGAGATGTCAGATAAGAATACAAAATGTTCCTTCATGAGGCCCACAGGGGCCACAGTTTGAATGAGAAATTAGCCCTTTTATCTTATTTTGCAAGGTTTGTCCGATGGATGTCCTTTGTGTAAAGCAGACCAGACTACAGTGTGTTATATGAGGTATGTGAGAGGAGGAGGGATGCTATAGTTGATGAGGGCGTGACAGGAAGTTAACAGAGAGCTGAACTTCTAGACTTTCTGCTATTCTGTCTCTGTCTCCTCTATCTCCTCCCCACGTCACATAACATTCTTTCTTGTTAAAAAGCACCTTCTGCCACGTCCGTTGAGTTGGGTGCCTGTGAGAGAACGTAAGAATAACATAGGAAAAAAGAGAGAAAAAAAGGACAAAGTTGAGAGGCAAAGGAAAGAGGTTATTATATTTTATACCATTTTTCTAATGAAACGAGTGTGTAAGCCACTGGCAGCACAAAGCACTCTGAATTTGCTGGGGGACAGAAAAGGGGGTAAGAAAGAAAGCCTTGTTAGAAGTGTAAGATGCTATATGAGAAGTTTGATGGTCTCCTTAGTAGGAAGGAGCACTGTCAACATGCTTTCACTTTGACGAATCCCCGAAAGCCTCCTTCAGTCCTGACAATCTGCCAATTTGGATCAAACATACCCTCTCTTTTTTTTGTGTATTTTCCCCCTTTGGGTATTTAAGTCAGAATATGATCTTAAAAAAATGTGCAGTTACTGAAAAACAATAGCCCATCTCTAAGCTTGTACCTGCTCCCCCCTCTCTGTTTGATATCACCCTCCATCGCAAGCTGCTGATAATGATGGAAAATTGGTCAATACAGCAATACAGACAGAGATACTGGATCAGCGGCTGCTCTGCGGGTCAGCTCTGGAGTCCAAGCACGGCCAATGTCAGTGGGATCTGTGAGGCTAAGTCCCAGTGAGCGTGTGGATCCCGGTGATTGAGTGATTGAGCGCTTAGTGTTTGAGCTTGCGGACAGCCCAAACAAGTTAATCCCCACCACCCACCAGCGCTAACACAACCCCATCCCGTCCCTTCGCTAACTCCGGATCTACAGCAGAGGCAGAGAAACTGAGGCAAATTTAGAGGACATGGTTTTAGCGGGGCTGGTCAAAAAAAAAAAAAAGCTCCTTAATGATTTAATCAGCAGAGATATTCATTTGCTGTAATACGCGGGTGCCCGCTCAGCTCTGTGCACTCTGTACAGGGCTCAGAAGGGCCAGCGGGTCCGGGGCTGATAGGAAACGGGAGAATTTGTGATTAGGGAACTGGATTAAAAAGGACGAGGTTGTGCTTTTTAGATTGGGGACGGAATCTGAGTCAGAGGTCAGGCTATAGCTTGTTTGGAATTGGATGATCCTTTATGGATAGAAGAGATCCACTTAGACTTGCTGCATGCAACCTAAATTATTACCACTGCTTTTTCACACAATCCAGATTCCTCTCGAGCGCTGGATATCAAATCTCAGTTATGTTTTTTGGGTGGACCTAGTTCCCTTAATTTGAATGCAGATAGTAGTGAGGTTGGATGGTAGTGGGAGAAAGGAGGGCATCATGCGCCCAACGTTTCCAGCCAGACTTAAACTTATTCATCAAGTATCAACTGAAATGTGTCCATAGCCCTGAGTATCAAAAATTTCCCAGAACAAAAAGGTATTGAATGCTTGATCACATTCTTTGACCAGATGTTTAATTGAAATAAAATTTTTGCTAGTTTTGTATTTCAAATAGGCAAAGTTGTTGTACGGCTGATTTGTTATAAGGTATCAAAACTGTTAAGTACCCAAATCCACTATGAGTACCAGTATTCAATAACCCCAAACAATACCCTTCCCTCACCCTCAGCACAGGAAGGCAAGTGTGGCTTATTGTCGCTTGGCTTAACACACACACACACACACAGGCATGATCATGAATGGATCATATAGCTGGTGGATAAACCATCTAAGTCCATGTGTCCTCTCTTTATAATGGTGTGTAGGTAGGTCTTTACGCACCACTTAGCAAGCTTATCTTTTCTGTTTCAGCTGTAAAGCTATAGGTCTTAAAGGTGCTCGAGCCCAGGAGGCCCTCAGTTTCCCCCTAGAGAGTCTGCGGGTTGCCCTATTGGTGCGAACTGAATAATGCATACTAAACTCAGAAAACTTTGTGAAATAAATCTAATAAACTACAGACTGTTGACTATGAAAGCAGCACAAAGTTTGAAAGCCTGTGTGGAAAAATCTCATAGACGGTGATCATGAAATTGCCAACTGCGTTTCTTCACATGGCGATGATCTTGGCTTTTCTGCCCTCATTTGGAACTGTGCTGACGTAACATTTCGATTGGAATAATCAAGGCCTTCCTTTCGAAAGCAATGCTGTGCACTCTCAAGCAATGTTACTATTCCCGTTCTGTGGCTGCTCTTTGACTTTGGGTTTGCTAAATGGAGGCAAAATTTGAAGAGAAAACCTTTGCCAAGATGCTTCCACTAGGTTAAAGGATGAGGAAGAGGTGAAATATGAGAAGGAATAAAGAAGAGGAAAAAGTGGGGGAAGTGAAGAAGAAGAAAGACAGGGAAAAGTGATGGAAAGATCCGACTTCTCAGATCGCACCAATTACAGGAACCTTCAGGAGCCAGGATCTGCAGAAAGCATTAGCAGCCGTCACTGCTCTTTTCCTTCACTCGCTGTGTCCTTTGCTCACCGTATCGCCTCCCTTTTTTTGCTCGATTTTATCTTACGATCCCTGTGGGTTAACAATTGGAGCGGTACTTCCTGCACTACTTTTTCCTTTAGTGTGCGAGGGTTTTCTCTCACAACACCAGGGAAGCTTCGAACCATGCAGGCTCATTGCATTGCTTGTAATTCTAAATAATGAAACTGCATTGTTTTTGTATTGCAGTATAGAGCTGCTTGGTCCTAGTACTATAGCAAAGTGTGGATACAATGTGTAAGATCAGATTGCCCCTTAAAATGCTTAGGTTTGTACGTTAAAGAAGACAAACCCAACTTTTAAATGCTTATCTTACACATTTGTTTGTGTATTTTTGTTTTGGAAAGGCTAAATGAGAAAGTGACCTCCAAATTGGCCAGATGGTCAAAATATTCTATTTTTATTTTTAACATATTTTATTGATACACCTGTTCATCTCTACCCAGGAAAACATCCAAAAGTATGATTCTGTAGCTATCTTTATGTTTACACAGTCATGTGTGTGTAGATGTTTCACATTTGGGGAATAGGGAACTCTAATTGCTCCAATGAATGGATCTTTGGCTATGTCTGCTCTCTCTGTCTGCTCTCTCATGGGATGAATTGTTTCAGCCAAAATCATCTTCCCCCGCTAAGATTTCATTCGACTTGAAAAATGTATTTGAAAAAAAAAATTGTTTTAGCCTGTTGCTTGTAACGTGAAATTCCATCTCAAGAACTAATTGCATTACATTTAGATTCTAAATCCCACATCACAGCCATTTCCCTTTGCCAAATTCCCCCAAAGTTTTTCGAGATCTCTTGACTCTCCTGACTGGAGCGATGATGGCTGATGCAGATGTAGGACTGTCTCTTCATGGCTCATAAACACCCCAAAGACATAAGGGATGACAGACAGAGCCCAGGACATGGAGGATTCTCTGATCACCATAACTGTGCCTTGAGGACTGCTGCAGATCCTCTGTGGGACCAATAGAAAGTAGAGGAGGATGTCGTTAGGAGGGAGATGACTGACATGTTAGTGTTATCTCTGGACTGACGAGCTGACCATGCTGGCTCAGCATGTTTGCACATCTGGGAATACCATATGGTGATTAACTCTAATGACTTAATTCTTCACTTGGGCGGTGTGGTAACACTACACAACAGGAGGCATTTGAGCTCAAAAGGCTCACACGAGCGAACCTTTGAGTCAATAAGGAGGAAAAAGAAAGATCTCCATAAAGATCCTCTGCTCCTGATGTGCACTGTATTCACCAGCAAGCACAGTGTTTCCTGCAACAAAAAAAGACTAAGATCATGCCAAAGACTGGAACTGTGTTCTCAAGAAGAGGGAGGCAGCTAAATATCTTTTTGCTCCTCTCTTTTGTCTCGACTGCATAGTTTTTATTTTTTTCAGTCCAGCATTTTTGTGTAGGTGTGGCGAGCAGCCCACATCTGCAGCTTTTCTTTTTCTTTTTCAGGCCGCGGAATCTGAAACTAAAGCAAAAATATACAGATCCTTTCATCAAGCCCTGCCACGGTGAGGAGAGAGAGAGAGAGGAGGAAAAGAGGTAGAGACAGCAAGATGACCATTAGTCTGTTCCTCTCCACTCTAATTTCACTGCAAGATAAGTGAAATCACATGTTGGCTGCAGTTCTAGGGGGAATAGACAAAGCTGAAGATGAAGGAAAGTAAGGCAAGTTTTAGGATTATACACTAGATGAGGAGGGACAGGGCAGAAAGATCTGATAAAAATATATTTGGTAACAATAATAATCACACAAAAAGGCGTATTGGCATTTTTTCACATTTGACTAAAATTTGGAAATTGAAACCTGCCTGGGATTGGGCAGTGTCGCTTTGCATTTACTTTATCTCACATTTAGTTGATGTGGACGAATGAATAACAATGTAATCAGGTACGGATTTACAGAGCAACATTAGCATTAGTTTCATAACTCATCCCTCGTTAGGGCCACTGCACACCGTGTATTGTCACTTTTTCCTGTGCTATCCGGCCCAAACCTGACTGTACACCGCAGCAACACAACCAAGCAGTTAGTTTTACCTGACATTGCCAGCCATTACACAGAGAGTACACATTACAGTCTCTCCTCCTTTCACGGTTCCTTTGTTGACTTGCCTTCTCTTGGATGGCAGCCAATGACACAGGCAGTGTGAGTGATCTACATGAGTGGCATTTAGCCACCCCTCCTCCGACCTTCTTCTTCTAGTCTCACTCTCTCAATACTTTCTTGAGGCTTGCACTGCCGACGGCCCTCTAATCCACAGTGAGGTATAATCCTGTCCCTGGTGCCAGTGGTAATGCAGGCTTGATTTCATTATGATGTTTAATGGGCATAGCAGCAGCCCGGGTTACATGGCTGTAAGGCTGTTTAGGTCCCGCTTTGGGATGATTCCCACAGGCATTCGCAGCCTCAAACAATTACTTTCCCTTTTCTTTAAAGTCTATTCTTCTTGGTCTGTGGACTTGGACTCAGCCCTTGAATCACGTTTTTCGAACTGCTAGCAGCTTGGCTTTAGGAATGGCCAATGCCGGTCGGTCCACCACTTTGCCACAAAGTGTAATTTCAACAACTATTTGATGGATTGCCCTGAAATGTTGAACAGACATATTTGGTGCTCAGAGGAAAAGGCCTAATGATATGGGTTATCCCCAGGCTTTTCCTCCAGTGCCACCAGCAGGTTGACTTTTTTGGCTTTAAGTGAAATGTCTCAACCGCGATGGGATAGAATGGCATGAAATCTGGTAAGGAAATTTGTGGTTCTCAGGGGTTGAATGCTAATGGTATTTTGATATCCCCCTTATTTTTCATTTAATGCCACCATGAAATGACATTGACATGACATTTGTGGTTCACAGTAATATGTCGCCTACTTTTTTATACTATTATCAACTATTGGATGGATGTCCATGGAATTTGGTACAGTATCTCATGTTTCTTTTAAGATGAATGCATTGTAATAGCTTTGGTCATTCCTTCACTTTTTATTTACTGCTGCCAAAACATTATGTATTATTTATTTTTATATTATTTATTACCTGCAAAACAAATAGTTTTCCCATCAGCTTCATCTGTTCTTTATATTAAAAGCCAATAAGCAAATGTTAGCATGCTAACATGCTTAACTACAATGGTAAACATGGCAAACATATTCACATACTGACGTTAGCATTTAGCTCAAATCATCACTGTACCCAAAAACAGTCTCATAGAGCTCCTAGCATGGTCATAGACTTTTAATTGGATTGTTCAAAACAATGAATCATTCATTTATGGGGGTTTTCTGTCATTTAAAAAAAGGACATATTATCTCATCAATGAGAATATAAGGGAAGTATTAAAACTGCACCTTTTTTAGATGTTTACCACTTGCTATCAGTCAAATGCCTCAGATACTGTTTGCCTCGAGGGGTTGCGCGCTGTAAAAACCTCCCTTTTTACTGAAACTCCTGATGGTGAGTGACTCTAAAGCCTGTTTTCATCTTCAGATGGCGCATTGCATCATGCACTGTGATCATCATTTTAACTGCCTTAACCGCCTCCACAAACATTTCAGATTCATACATGCACAGACGCACGCACAGAAAACATAGACACACACACACACACACACACACACACACACACACACACACACACACACACACACACAAGCAAAACAAACAGACTTTAAGAATTAAAAAAATAGTGGGGTTGAAAGAGACATGGTGGATTTCTTTAAATGGCGCTGCTTTATAATGTCTTTCCAGGCTTGCATTTGTGTTTACATGTGTAGGCCCGTCTCTATGTGCCCCTGGAGGTTTTGGGTTGGACGCTGACAGACGATGTAAGGTGGACAGATGATGAATGCAGACTACGTTTTTTTATTGGATTTCCTTTTTAGTCCGAGGTTTTGGCCAGCGCTCTGACTTTTCCCTCTGAGGCGCGCTCCTTCTGCTGAAAGGGAAGAGTCACACAAACAGCAGAACTGAACATGGAGAAAGCAAACGAGAAAGTATACATCAGGGACTTGGTGTGTCAAAGAAGTGCTCTCCGTCTCATTCTTTCCCCTGAGTGGGTCCTGATTCCTTTTCTTTTTTCTTTTTTTTGCATTCCAAAACTCCATCCATCCTCTCACACCTCTCTCATTTCCTTTCCTCTCCTCTTTCCTCCCTCCACTAGCCCGCAATCTCCCTTGTCTTTACATTTCTTAACCTCCACCCCACCCTGTTTTTTTTCTCTTCTCTTCTCTTCTCTTCTCTTCTCTTCTCTTCTCTTCTCTTCTCTTCTCTTCTCTTCTCTTCTCTTCTCTTCTCTTCTCTTCTCTTCTCTTCTCTTCTCTTCCCTTTTTTTTTTTCATTTGCAATTACAGTAATATGTAACATCAGGCGCGGTGAGATTTAGGGCTTTACCTTACATAACCCCAGGATTTAGCTGCAGGGTTTTAAGGGCTTCTCTGAGCCGCTGAGCTGGGAGCAATCGGGCCTCTTTAAAATATTTTCAAATGACTGAAATCCCCACAGGACCTATGAGCATGTAGGGATAGGAAGGCTTTGAGAGCCTTGATATAGCGCAACCATCATTATTTTGTATTACCATGGAGCCTGATCCATTTAAAATACAGCCTTTCTCCATTCTGTTCAATGGGAGTGTTGGCGGCGGGTTAATACACACGGGTCAATACGCACGCATACAATACACACAGCCGCTGACATAGTCATAGTGCTCCTCCACATGCACAGATTGTTACATGATGTTACTGTCTATTTTTGGTTTATGGCAGGGGTGAGTGCACATAAGCATAGTTTTTTATGGGTCTAAAATGCATGGGTTTTTCCACTATATGAATGGTCTTCAGACTCATGTTACACACGCACAAAGTCCTGCACACTTGCCAGATTTAGTTATTTCCCCTAAAGAGGGCACAGGGCAGTTAGGGTTAGTGTTGAGTTGCGAGTGTGTTACGTGTGTATATACTGTATGCTCTGAGTTTGTGTTAGTGTGTGTGTGTGTGTGTGTGTGTGTGTGTGTGTGTGTGTGTGTGTGTGTGTGTGTGTGTGTGTGTGTGTGTGTGTGTGAGAGAGAGAGACTGTTTTTGCAAAGTAGAGCTCTTGGCACGCAGCAGAACTGTTTTCATTTGTTAAGTTTAATTTGATATGACTTTATATTAAACTGTAAAAGGGTAGGAGGAGGTGCGTTGGGGTTTGGCCCTTGATCACCACGCCAACCAAAGCCTGATTTTATTCCTCCTCAAGGCAGGCCAAACGGACAGGCTGTAAATTTGAAATAATGAACTGCATGGCCTAACTTGGTGATTTGAGGAGAGGGGGGGGGGGCAAAGTCTTAAGGGCAAGACTTTGCATAGAAAGAAGCAAGAGAGCATGTGTAGGCAGAGGCGATGGTGATGGTGGCGATCCGCTCTGTGTTATAAGGATGTGTAATGTCAGCGGGTTTAAGGTTTGTTCCCAGGGAAAAAAAAGCCTTCTTCTTCAGCTTCTTAGGGCACATTTTTTAATTTCTCCCTGGCCCAGCTCCTGAGCCAGAAGGGATGGGGTGGTGGAGGGAGAGAGAGAGAGAGTTTTAAGATGTAAAGCCGCTGGGATTAGGCCCGTATGAAGGGGGGGAAGACACAGGAGACAAGCCTGGGATGAGCCACCGGGCAGGGTTGCGGAGTACCACAGCTGACCGGCCTTGCTCGTCAATCAGACCGTCAAACACGGGGGGCTTTGCAAGCAAGCAAGCCCTGAAATGTTGCGTGTGTCTTACTGCGCACGCGACGCAGGGATGAGGAGAAAATGAAGGAGATGAGTCGGGAAGATTAAAGTGAGGGGATGATGGTGTTTACACAAGGAGACAAAACTGTTCTTATACTCAGAAAGTTTTTTGGATGAACATTGAGCGACTTTTCTAACGACACAATCTTTAGACGCACACAAAGTACATTTGATGAATATCCTCTGAAGCTCGGTGAGATTGGATGGACTTTTAAGGGTTTTATACGGGCAGTAAAAGATGAATGAAGTTAGCTCATAAGCGGCACACATCTGAAAAAGTTTACAACCATTGTAGCCCCTTTGAAACAAAGTATATTTTCTGTTCAGACACTCATTTAGCGTTTTTACTTCCATCGAAAAGTTCTCACTCCCGGTGCTCCTCCGTTTCCCTGGCTCAGCCCTCAGACCTCCCTCCTGCTATTTTTCAATCCATTTTACTGGTCTTCCTGTGTTTTAACAGGCTTTCATAACCCGGGCTGCAGCTGCAAAAGAGAGCAAGAGAGTTTGCTGGGGAAAGGCGGTAGTTAAGAGAGGGAGGGAAAAAGGGAGGGGAGAGGGAATTGAATCATGAAATGAGGACCATATTTCCATACGGCCCTAAAATGTGGACTTTCCATTTTTGTACACTACGGGTGCGCTCTCTTTCTCTCTCTCTCTTTCTTTCTCCCTCACCCGCTCTGTGTGCAGCTGTTGTCAGTAGTTGTCTGTTTGTTTGTCGTCGTCCCCCCCTGCCTTCCTTGCCTCCCCCTCTCTCTGCCTTTAGCCCTTTGCTTTTCGTCATGCTTTTTTCCACTGCCGCGCGTCTCTGCTTTTGATTAAAGTCAGAAAGAGCAGCAAATCCAACTCTCTCTCTCGCTCTCTCTCTCTGAATACAGTAACTAGCAGAAGAGACGCCATTTCATTTTTTGCTCCCTCTCTCTCTCACCCCACCCATTTTTCCTTACCCCCCTCCCCCCCTCCTTTTTCTCCGTTCATTCCAGAGCGGTTTGTTTAGGCCACGCGGCTCTGCGAAAACTTCACCGCCAGTTGTTTGTTGAGCTTTCCGGCAAGAGCATCTTGAACTGATATGGCTCTCCCCCCTGTGTTATGACCATTACAAAACAACCTTTCTTTTGCGCTGTGATAATGTTGCAGGCCACGGCGAGGCCAAAGCGCCCGGGCCCTGCTGTCTTCCATTCACTGCGTTCCTCCTTGTGCCAGCTGTAGAAATAACCGTGGTAACCCTCGCAATCAGCTCCATCTTCATCATCCCAACAGAGTGGTGCAGCTAGCTGCTAGCATTCAGCCACAGTCTGCCCCCCCCCCCCCCCCCCTGCACTCATGCCTTCTGACCTCAGCGTCCTCACATCCCTCTCACCCGCCCCTACCACAGCCGCCTGCTGCAGCCGAGCCGGGGCCGCAAAGCATCTGTTTACAGCCTTCTCCTTCTGCACTGTGAGATAATGATGGCCAGATACAGCCCACAGTAAAATAAACACGCTGCCACCTCCCTCCTGCAAAGAGGCCTGAGTCGAGTGCACATTTCTTTCTCACCGAGGAGGGTCCGACTACGGATCCGAAAAAGCTTAAGCAGGAAAAGGTCTGGATCGTATTGCTTCTACAATGCCTTGATTTTGTTTTATTGGATGAACGTGCGTCTGCCTAACACATTGGAACTAATAGGACACATGGAGGAAGATGGCAGACATTGGGGGTCAAAGTCCCACGTCATAAGGCTCACGTGACCCTAACGTTTTTTTTTTTTTTTTTTTCGTCAAGGCTATGTACGGGGCATAGGAAGTATGTAATGGAGTACTATTTAGAAATGAAGAGGAAGTGCTCTAACCTGCCTCAGATAACCAGATGGGTGGGGATTATTGTATTCAGTTTGGGTCAAGAAAGGTCTGCAGTCACAGAGGGGTAAAGCAAATTGCATTTTAAATTATTTCCAGTGATTGTCTAAGCTTTCTGGTCTTGTGGTTAATGCTCTAAAGGTACTAATACTCCTATATTTGTACACAATACATAACAGGTTTTTGTCTACACTGTCGGACCTGGTCTGTTTCTTGTGTACAGTACAAAGTAAAACTGACAAAACAGGAGCTGTTTTTACTCCAGCTTGTGGGAGGGAGTTCAAACTAGTGATAACACTAAGGTGAGATTTATGCGTTTGTTAATTAAAATGGCTTGCATCACAGAAGCTACTTCTTACGTAGTCATCATTACTGTTTCCATCCAGTTACTGCAGGGTAACAGGTGTAGCGGTTATGTAGCTAACCGAACGAGCTAAAGCACAGGAGTAATGTTAGCCTGCTACTGTATTAGAAGTTTTTATTGCAGCATAATAGATGTTCTTTGAAATATGGTTCAACACATCTGACCTAATCAAGGTGCTTTTTAACAATTATATCAACTGGGGTGAACTGCATTAGCACAATCAGATATTTTCCACTCAGTATATTAACAGTATGAACACTACAAGCTGTGAAAGACATATTTTTCCATGTATACAATACATACAAGTCATACCTACATTGACAAAAATTGCATTAAGCTAATATAAAGTAATCCATTCTGTAGTGGGTCTTTTGGAAGTGAAGTATCAGTGAGGCCACTGACAGCACTACAGATCCTACAGAAAGGAATACAGATTCCTGACTTCACTGATTTATGGACTTTTCACATAAACCCAGCGATGGATTTACTTTTTGGGTGTGTGAAACATCTTAACCTCACCTTAACACCTTCATGTCCTCTTTCATTTTAATGACAAACACTTTGAATGCTCAGTAAAACTCTGAGCTTGTTCTCATCTGGTAAAGGTCACAGTGTGTGTGTGTGTGTGTGTGTGTGTGTGTGTGTGTTAGCATGGGCGTGCGTGTGTGTGCCTTTGTTATGGCTATAAATCGCGGGGTATTTTCTCATAAACGCTGACAGGAGGCAGACAGTGTAGGCTTGGTGACAGCTGAGACGGAGACCGAACCAAAGATCGCCCTCTGGGGACCGGGTTTGTTGTGAAGGACTGGGCTTGACTGAAGGCAGGGCCGCCTGTCACATGTTAATCCAAGGAATACACAGGCATGTGTGTGTGTGTGCATACAGTACACACAAGTGTACACACAGATACACTCATGCATCCCCTGCACACACACACACACACACACACACTCTACAGATGCTGCATGAATCACACACGTGCTATTGTCTTTTATCCATAGTGTGTAATTAGCACAGTCACAGGTTTGCATGCGCGGACGCACCTGTTCCTCACCTGATTTCACTCACTGATCCCACTCGGGGGCCCCCAGGCTCCTCGGGGGCCTCAGGAGAACCCCTGCACACACACACACACACACACACACACACACACACACACTGCAGGCCGAGATGGAAAACATCACATCATCATCTTAGCCGGTTCCTTTTCTCGGTTCAGCTGTCCATCCTTCTCCTCCCCGCTATCTCTCTTTCTGTCTTCTCATGTCATCAAGCTCATTCTTCTCCTCTCCTTCACACTCTATCACTTAACCCTCCCTCCCTCCCTCCTGCTATTCTCTCCTTCCTCCTGGTTCCTTCTTTCCCCCTCTGTTTTTCATAAACTTCTGGCCTAGCTTTCGCCAGCGCTATCCCAGAGGCGTAGTGTAGAGAAACGCTAGACATTTCTGAGCGACTGCCAAACAGATGCCTGCTCCTCCGCTCTCTCTCTCTCTCTCTCTCTCTCTCTCTTTCTCTCTCTCTCTCTCTCTCTCTCTCTCTCTCTCTCTCTCTCTCTCTCTCTCTCTCTCTGCCCCCTCGACTTAAACATCCTCTCTGTTTTAATACCGCCGAGCCGTAGGCAGCGGGGCGGCCATCGCACGGACATTTCATCCCTTAAACACAGGCAGAACGGACCGACAGGAGTTTCCAATTAAAATAATATACGCAACGGCCATTATGTGTTTGCGATGCAGTGCGTGAAAGGAATGCGTTACCATGGCAGCGCGGCCCTATTCCGCTTAACATTTTCTTTGGTGGGAGTTAAACATTTAGAATTTCAGTCCACAGGGGGAATAATCATCCCACGTCACGGTCAAAAATGTCTGTATTGGAGAGACTCACGGACAGTTAACTGTGATCTATTTTACAGAAGGGGATTTTTTTTTATTACTCTCTTTACTGATGTTTGACCTAATTCTGTACTCTTGATTTATCGTATGACATTTTTTGTTCTGTCTATTTCTTTTCTCCTCTTTTCCCTCTTTGTTCGTCTCCGTTATTCATTTTTCAGTTTTTTCAAACAAGGTTTCAGGTTTTTAAAGTGCGTCACTTGAGCACGCTATACAGGGCTACGCTCGTAGATAATCAGGACGGGTTCAGCGACGCTTATTGATGAATATGTTTTTTAAACTCGCTAAGTGGATTGGCCCGGCTTTAATCTCTTTTACGCCGTGTTGATTCTGAAGAGGGAACGGGAAGGGGGGGCAGGAAGGAAGGTTTTAAAGCTTTTATCTGGGTTAATAAGTTAATAGATGGATTGATAGATGGTTGGAATAAATCTCCAATTACCAGCTTGACTGACGGCCGTAAGCTGTCCAAACTAGGCTAATCCTTAATGTCGTACATGTGTAGCCTATGGACATTGCCTTTTGATCCACTTAGTGTCTCAGCATATAACAACTTTATGTTGGTCATATACATGAGGCAGCAACATGCACTCTCCTGGTGCTCATATGAACACAGGAACCCTTTTTCTCAAGGATCTTTGATTGAGCAATTCAAATTCACATGCATTCCACTTTGTAATGGCCATTTTTGTTATGGCCATTACAATTGTGCAAAGTGCAAATTGGAATCTTCAGGAAATAAAATTATATACTATGCACAAAAGTAATATTTAAAATAAGAGAAAGAATAATGCAAAACTAGGAAGAAATAACATTAACTACATATGAAAAAAGAGAAAGTAACACAGGATCATTTAAAAACTGTGTTCCCGCTTCAGTCCTTCACACTTGAGGCCTGTGGCTGCAGCTGAAGCCTGGGTCTCCCCTGAATGCTCTGTCCCAGTGCCCTGGGTCTGATACCGGACAACATCTGGTGGAGGCTGGCTGGAGCATTTATCATCTAGCAAGAGTCAGCCAGGAGACAGCAAGGCAAGGGGCAGTTGTTTACTCACCTTATCTGTTCTGAGAGATAAAGCCAGCTTTGACACAGATAGCAGACGCATTGGGCATGCACACAAACAGTGGCAGACTCACTAATGCATGTGTGTGTGTGTATGTGTGTGTGTGTGTGTGTGTGTGTGTGTGTGTGTGTGTGTGTGTGTGTGTGTGTGTGTGTGTGTGTGTGTGTGTGTGTGTGAGAGAGCCACTGACCCTTGGGCCGGGTTCACTCGGGGACACAGACTGGCAAATGCGGCTGGGCGGTGACTCGGGAGACAGCTGGTGGTCAAAGGTTGCCTTTCTATCTGTGCCCTCATTTGGCTGATTGTTTTTTCTCAGGCCTCATCTGCTGCACTCCATCTCTTTTCTCTCTGTGCGTCTGCCTACCTCCTCTCTCTCTGTCTCTCTCTGTCTCTCTCTCTCTCTCTATCTCTCTCTCTCTCTCTCTCTCTCTCTCTCTCTCTCTCTCTCTCTCTCTCTCTCTCTCTCTCTCTGTCTGTCAGCTGAAAGGATAAATCTTCAGTTCATGCTGTAGGTATGCAGATCTGGCAGTGCCAGAATCATATGCAACCACCATGGGCGTATAGCGGCAAAGCTTAGTATTGCAAGATATTGGGCCTATGGTCTATTGCGGTCCGTGGGCTCCAAATGTTCTGGGTATCAGTCAAAGGCTCATAATGTATTAAAATAAGTAGGGAATATCTTTTTTTAAACGGCGACAAAAGCATTTTATTTTCATGAGAAGGAGACGATCCGCAGCTAAAACAGCCGTAGTTGTAGTGAAACTTTTTGGTGCCATGACTGAGGTTTGAAACACACACGTTTATATCCGGGCCTGCCTTCAGAAAGAACACTCGCACGCGCATTCTCTATGACCAGGAACCACCATACAAGTTTCCGTGTGTGTGTGTGTGTGTGTGTGTGTGTGTGTGTGTGTGTGTGTGTGTGTGTGTGTGTGTGTGTAACTGTGTGTCTGTTTGTGTCCCAAATCTGATTTTGTTTGAGCTTTTCATTAATTGTCCATAATTTACACTGATTTGAGGTCTTAAGATGAGCAGCAGGGAGGAGGGGGGTCAATTTAGGCATGGTGGGCCCATGGCTGGAATACACTGGGGGAAACCCTGAGCAGCATGAGTCAGGCACATGGGGGAATTGCTGAGAAACAAACACACAAACACAGCAACACACTCCAACACACACATCTCCGCAGAGAAACTGACATGCAGACACAAATCATTGCCCATCATACATTATGTGTCCATTGGCATCACCCAGGGAAGGATGTGGAGTTTTACACGGCCATTCATCGCTCCCCTAATTCATTAGTCCAAATGAGCGTTTATGCAGAGCACACATTATTTTTACAGGGCCTGCTTTATGTGTTTGTGTGGAGTTTTACAACCCTCGTAAAACACGTCCTCCAAGCCCCAGATAGATTTGGGAGCATTTATTTGCATAGTTTACAAAACCCAAAAGAAATCGGTGGTGTTTTCTGGCCCCGGCCTGTATTGGACTGAAGGGTGGTGGGACGCTAACAATGTCATCCTGTAATTGGAGAAACGTTTTTTTCTAGACATGACGCTCAAATGTGAGTAGAGTGACATAATGCTCTATCATGACGACATCCGTTCATGATAGGGATGCACCGAACATTCGGCCACCGAAAAAGTTCAGCCGAAAATGGCAAAATAAGTCATTTTCGGTTTCGTTCCGAAACAGTTCAAAAGCCGAACAACATTACCGAAAATTGGCGAACTAAATGGCACTAAGGAAATATGTTTTTAAAAGAGCTGCGCGCTTGTAAACCAGGAAGTGGCAGTAAAGAGAGACGTAACCGTGTATGCGAGTCCACGTCTCTTTGTGAGCAAAAATAACTTTAGTTTGACAGCTAAAATGATAACCGGAGATATCCTGTCCTGTAGCGCTGTTGGGGGAAAAGGCTCCTACGGTCTGATTGCATTTCTCGAGCCTGAATACACAGAGTCATGTCGGCAAACTGACAGCGCGACTAAATAGCCTATATGTCCAGCGAGCCGCCTCCCCCCATTAGTTTCAGTCTACAGACGAAAAAGTTACGATCACCTCCTAAGCATGGACATCGTTTAAAGCCTCTCATTGTTATGATCAGGGCTTTGATGCAAATTCTGAAGTCTGAACATTATGGTGGGAGCTGTGGTGCAGTTTTTTTAGAGCAACTCAACCTGCACTGCACTGCAAAAAAATAAAAAAGGCAATAAATCGATATTTTTGTAGATTCATCCTCATATAAGTCAAGGTAAAAATCAGTGAGTGGTTCACAAATTAATTCCTAGTAAAATATAAATTTTACTCTTAGATTTGAAGGTTTTACTGTTTATTTATTTATTTAGGGTTGCTTTTTAGTTGTTGAACATTTGGGAGTTAATGTATGCAATGTTGAAATAATTGACTAAATAATAAACAAAACTGCAAAAGCCTCTTTCGGTATTCGGTTTCGGCCTTTCGGCCAACTGTTTCATTTTATTCGGTTTTGGTTTCGGCCAAGAATTTTCATTTCGGTGCATCCCTAGTTCATGATGGGAGGGTCGTTTGTAGGCTACACTATGCAAATGACATTTGAAGCTTGAAACTAAAGTCTGGCTTTGAGTGCCATGCAGTAAACATGCTAATTGTTTGTGAACATGCATACATTACACCTTTTCGCTTCATATCTCTTCAGGCATACTACTCCAATACCATGGCATATGGATGATATATGCAGATGACGAAATCATATTTTTGTGACTGTAAAATATTGTCACCTTAAACAAGCTGTGATTAATACCTATAACGAGTTATTGAAGATTTTCCTTTTCACATTTCTATTATTTATTGATATCGCAATATATCCTCGTTGGTCTAATTGTTCAACCATATTGTGCAGCTCGACCTCATCTGCTGTAGGCTAAGTGCAGACTACAAAGTTCAAAATGAGCCATCACCAAGATTTTAGAATATTTCTGGGGAAGAAAAGGGAGGGGGTTTTGTTTGGACTTTTTCGGTTGTATTTAGCATTTAACGTGGGAGAACTGCACCATAAACACATGGACACGCTCGGAAAAGGAATTTCAAATGTCACTACTTTAGGTTTCTCCTGAGGGAAATATCTGCCTATTTAGCCTCTACCTAGCTTAGACCCTGCCTTGACTACAGAACTATCACTGCTCCCTTGTTCTGAAAAAGCTAGATGAACTTGTCCACTGCGTGTTTTTGTGCTTTGTGAGGATTTATCCTGAGGGGAACTGACACAGTGGTGAATAGTGATTGAACTACAAGCCAAAAGTTCACAAGGTCAGGCTCTCAACTCCCTGTGTAGTCCACACAATACACACACACACACACACACACACACACACACACACACACACATAGTCATGGTTTGGGGGGCAGGTCGTCATGCTCTGCCTGTCAACGATAGCCCCGGATCAGAGCACACACATTTAGGTTGACTGTGATGTGTGTGAGTTTTATTAATGTGTGTGTGTGTGTGGGGGGGGGGGGCTCAGTGAGAAAAGTCCTGAGTATTTGGCCTGTTGCAAAGTGAACTCGGTGGCTGTGGAGTTGAGCGTGTTTGCTTTCTCCTGGTCTCCCCTGTTGTGCAGGGTTTGATGGCGTCTGCTCCCTAGCTGGTGCCCACTGTATATGCTGCCCCCTTCCTCCCCCCCGCCTTATACCCGCCACAACTCTCCTCCTCTGCTCTGCCAACAAGTCTCTCTTTCTTTCTCTCTCATTCCTTCTTTTATATTCTCTGCTCACGTCTTTCTTGGCCCGGCAAAACGTTCCCACAGCTCTCACAGTCCTCCCCTAAAGCCCCCCCACCTCGCACCCCTTACCATCTCCCTTTCTCTCTCCCCCTCTTTCTCAGTCTATCACTCCCCCCTCCTCCTTCTCTTTCGTCCTCTCTCTCATTCACTTCTTTTTTGTCTTTTTCTTGTCTCCACTTCTCTCCTCTGACTGCCTCTCTTCCCTACTTTTTTTTTCTTTCTTTCTTTTTTTGCCTTTTTCTCCTATATCCATCCCTCTTCACTGTGTCTCCCCCTATTCCCTGGCAAAGACTGGCATCACATGATCCCCTATTCCCACTTGTGCCCAGACCCTGCTGCTACACACACACACACACACACATTTACACGTATATATCCCTTCATGGGAAACGTGGGAGTAGCAGAGGGCGGCTCATGTCTTTCGCTCAGAGCTGTGAGCTATACGTTCTATACTCAGTTCTGTTTGTATGAAACCTAATACACACAAATCATCAGTGCACTTTAAACAAGCCTGACGATTCGTAAGTCTGGACCTACTTTGGAGTGTTTTTCACTATGTTTATTGTGCATGTCATCAGGCCAGCTGTGACTCCATGACATTACCAAGCATGTTGTGCGAATGTGACCAGGAACACACACAATGAAAAATACTTTTTTACTACTACTTCTTTAGGTGATTTCTTTGTAACCACAGATATTTTGTTGGTTGGTAGGAATTTTGACTTTGAGCTAATATATTCCATATAGTTTTTAAGCTCTAACCCCACCACCTCCCCTCTTGCTAGAGCCATGGCAGCCCTGCTGAAATCTTTCCCGCTGCTCTGTCTTTCCCCCTGCGAGAGGCAGATTTCTTTAGCATGTGTTGAGCTCCCCCCCCCCCAACTCCCCCCTCCACTATGAACAAGTGACATCTGCTGGCCAGATGAAGCAACGACACCTCTCCATATGCATTTTCAGCTTAGTGTGAGAGAGTTTGCATAGTGAGGTTCCAGGCACAGGCACAAGGAGGAGGGAGTCAAAATCGAGGAAAGCCACCATTATTTTTGACAGAGGAATAGTCCGAGCTCTGGACACATCGGCTTCAATGTTTTTTTTTTTGATTATTCAAACTTTCTGTCCGGAAAGCGGTTTTACTACCCTGAGAAAAAGCAGGATGGTAAAGAGAGCTCTGTCTGTCTGTACATCACACAGCTCATCAGCATATGCACAGATAAAAGATAAAAGAAACAGGGCAGAGGGAGCGAGAGAGGGGGGTATATACATGGGCAGCCAGCCAGCTGAACCCCCCCCCCCCCCCCACCCACACACACACACACACACACACACAGCGCTCTCCATCCTTCTACCCCCTGCCCTCCTCTCTCTCCCATGGTTGATTCCCTTTAGGCCCCTCTCACCCCTTCTCAACCCCCCGGCTCTGTGTGGCGTTGGTTGGCACAGAGAGGGCGCAGGCGGCACACAGACGGCCACGCAGATGGGCAACGGGCAATGCAGGGGCTGCCTCCCCACACCTGCTCCTTGCTGGCACTGGGCTCGGGCCAGGCGGCAACGCAGCGCACACACACACACACACACACACACAAATACACACTCTCTCTCCCTTTCTCACTCGTAACACATAAAAAACACAGATGTGCATCGGGCGCAGAATAATCTCTCCCTCAATTTATTGAACTTTCCCACATATAGACACACACTTGCACGTGCGAAGACTCCCACGAGCCATTCTACACACTGATGCACACGCATGTTACGAGTCGATTTTTGGGGAAAAATGTGAACACTGTTTCTCCCTCCTACACTCTGCTGCCAGTCACAGATGTTTACATGCTTATCTCCAACTGTGCCTCAACATGTGCTCTCCAGAATTGTTTTTTTCAGCGCACGTACACTATCGCAAACATAAATATATATATAAGACGCAATCACACATCCATAGCCACCAACTGCTGTATTTATAGTCTCACGCCCACACATTCACACTTCAGCACTAGCGGCACAGAAAACACATTTCACAATTAATCATGTCGCCCCATGCTGTGCTGTCACATGGAGTTACATACCAGGCATTCAGTGAGCTACATAAGAGATACACTATTGTCACTTTAACACAGAACGTGGGAACAAAGATTGATTATAAATAGTTGGGTTGATGTTTCATTGGATCAAAAAAAGATGAGAATTTTGCAAAGGCCAAGAGCCTGTCACTGCTATTTTGTTGACACCACCGTAGCGCTAGAGCAATTGCCAGCATTTTTTTTTATTTTAAAGCTGCTGGTTTAATAGGTAGGGTGTGGATGTGAAAGCCAAATAAACTTCCCAGGAAAGCGCCCAAAAATAGCGGAAGGGGAAATCCATCTCTGAAACAGAACAACCCCTGTGTGTGTTATTCCTACAATCTGTGAAAGCTCAGTCTTGATTTTCAAGTGAATATGAGCGGGCTACATTGACAGTTATTGGGCCCTCGCTCCAGTGACAGAACATATACCTTCAGAAGGGTTGCAGTCTGCTGACATAAGTCACTCAACAAATTCACAGCCTATTTAAATGTCGTTGCCATCATTTTTTCGCTGGGGATGATGGGGCATGGGGGGGGGGGGGAGACGATTGACGTTGTGGAAAGAGGTGATAAAAAATGGTGATAAGCTCATTTGAGTTGTCTTAACTCATTGCGGTGCATTCAAAGCAATGCGTTTAGCGAGGGACAATTTGTGTTTTGGCCCCTGGGTTTTGCCTGTTAGGCTGCAGACAGTCTACCTTACCTTCAAGGTGGAGGTTATTGGAATCAGATGGCGCTTGAAGGGAAAACCTACTGACACTACACAGGGCATAAAAAGCCCTTTCACTTAATTTGCATGATTTTTTGTCAACAACAAAAAACAATTTAATCTTTTCTTTTAGTTAGTTTATTTTCACCTTATAAACACTGGAACAAATTAAGAAAATAAGCATTGAAGAACATTAGCCCTTGTAGTAAAGGCACACAGGCACAAGATGATCTGTTATATCTCTCAACATCTATCCATCATGAACCTACCAGTGATTCCTACGTTCAGACTATATCTTCATCTCCAGTGTTACAACCTCTTTGTAAATGGTGAATAAAGTGAAAGTGAATACAATGTCACGTTAGAACATATTGTAACGAAGAGGGCAATGGAAAGGGTAAAATCCAAGTGGATGACTCAGTCGCTCAGCAGGAAGACTCTGCAACCACAAAGTAATTTGATCATGTGCCCTGTTATTATCTCGTTATACTCAACTGTATATGATTTAATGAAACAAATTCCCATGAAATATCCAGGGCCACTTTTTGGTAAAGGAAGTGGCTTCCTGTCATAACTGTGTGCATCTCTCTAAGCCTTAGAGGTCGGCCACAGTGAGCTAAGGTCACTCACGGGTCAGATACACTGTACAATCAAATACTTTAGCCACTGCACAAGTGTCCAATAAGAACCACTGAGGTCAAGATGAGCTTTGCTTGTAGCGGATTTAAAACACTGTGGTGTGTTGGTGGGGGGGGGGGGGTTGATCAGAGGAAGATAAGTCGTTTTCAGAAACCGGAAAAAGAATCTTCGCAAAAGAGATGAATAGTGTGGAGAAGAGGGACATGAAGAGGAGAAGAAGGAAAAAAACGGTTGAAATAAAGTCCAATAAAAGAGCCGAGCGAACATCTGTGTGGGATAGCCGTGGGGATTAGGAGGGTTTGGAACATTTTAAGCGCATTAAAGATTAAAAAAAAAGGTCAGAATGTTTAGCAACATAGCGATAAACCTCTTAAGCGAAACCCAATTGGGGAGGCTGTTTGGTTTTCTTTATCCAGAGGCTGGTGGATGGAGGGGAGGGGGTGGGGGTGGAGAGGGGGTGAGACTGCGCAGCCACATACACACACTTAAAAACGCAAACACACTATTGTATATATATATGTCAGTCAGCGCAGTTTGCTTGCACCACGACATCTGCTCCACATCCATCTTCTATCGGTACGAAGCCGTACATACAGGCTTCCATTATATTTAGTGTTTCTGTATATATGTCTCCACCTGCATGTGCACAGCAATCCAATCAGGGCTGCCACCCCGCCACATCTAGATGTATGGAAGCAAACAAGCTGCTTCTTGGTACCTGTGTGTGTGTGTGAGTGTGTGTGTGCGCGTGCGTGCGTGTGTTTTAGAGAGTGAAAGGGAGAGGCAGAGGCGAGACGGAAATCAAGTGGAGTGAGAGAACAGTGGAAGATTTGTGCGCGGAGCTCTTGAGCAGTCGGAGGAAGAGGCCCCTATCATTTGACTGTGAACTGAACCATGTCTGGGGAGCTATCCTTAAATGACACAGCACACAGAGGGTGGAGACAGAGCCACGGAGTCAAAGGGGTCACGGGCTGTAGGCTTGCGGGTTACAACGACAGTCAAATCCGGACGGTTGTGTTTATTTATACACTGCCTGTGTCATGTTCACATAGGATAGCTACTCTCACTGCTATAGTCTGCTACTGGCTGCTCCCTTAACAACCAGAGTGTAAATATTTTGCTCGAGGGCACTTTAGTGGCTTTAAGTAGGAGGGTTGGCCACTTTTTTGGATCATTTTTCTAACTTGTAGATCCGAGGATTAAAACCTACGAGGTTCCTCAATTTGCTATGAATAGGATGTAGGCATTCATCCAGTTCAAATGGGAGTTCCAGCAACTTGTAACTGTATTACACTTCTATGAAGTTGGTGGTGGACTTGCGGGAAAAAAGCTGATGTGAAAAAAAAAAGGATGCTGAAAATCAATGCAGCAGCCGATATGTTCTCACTTGTAGTCTCTACTATAGACAGGTTTCAAAGATGCTGGATCCTACACATCCCACAATGCAGCAAAACTACTTTTCTTTAAGGCCGTCCTTATCTGGTAAAAGCCTGTGTCTATGAAGACTCAGTGTCCACAGTTTGTAATGAAGGGAAAAAATCCAAGCTCAAGGTGGGATAGCCGTTATGACGTCATCCTGATCTGACCAATGCCTTGTAGCTGTTGTCCAGTACAATCAATGTACAGCCTCTCGTTGCTTACTGCTTAAAGGTATAGTTTAACATTTGAAATGTGCTTATTCCCTTTCATGTCTACAGTTAGATGAAAGGATTGTTACCACTCATATCTGTACATCTATTTCGGAAGCTATCACCATTAGCTAGTTAGCTTAGCTTAACACAACAACTCACATATTGATGCAGAATAACATTCAACACTCGGATAGTCTACCATCATACAGGAAACGTGTGTGTGTGTGTGTGTACCTGTGTGTCTGCTCGCTAGCTTTTTAGTTTTTAAGATTTTGCAAAATTACAAATTGCCTCTTGCTATAGACGCTATATATTCCCTAATCAAGTTTAATATTCATTATATTGTATATCCAGTGTTGGAGGGGTCTGTCATCAGTCTGAAAAAACTCCCTCTCTGAGTGCACAGGAGATTTCAGAGTGACTGTTTGCTCGTGTGTGCTTGGATTGCACAAACAAACACTCTAAGCTGTTTTGTATATTAGCAACAACAAAAAAAGAAGCCTGTGTGAACAATGTGCACTCGTACATAAATGTGCGCACAGTAAATGGATCCATTAGCGCTGGCATGGCCGTCTGCGTACTGAGCGAGGGAGCATATGTATTTAATTTTACATTCAAGTGTCTCTTAATGATTTCCACTTGTGTGTGTGTGGGTGAATGTGTGGTGGTGTGTTGTTTTTGTCTCCGCGTGTATGATGAATGGAGTGATTAAGTAAGTGCGATTTTGAGTGTGTGTACATTAGCCCCGGTGTGAGATATTAGCCTCTGTCTGCATCAGCAGTGTGATAAATGTATAGCCAGTGTTAACTTTTGTGTATACACTCCAAGGGTATATCACAGGTGATGGTATGACCAAGACACAAAATGAACTCACTGTCTTTGTGTGTGTGTGTGTGGGCGATGAGAGCGATAACAAGGTACACTTGATGGCCTGTGTGTGTCTGTGTTGTATTATCTCTGGCGGTGGCGTGTGCAGGGGGCCCTGGAACGACTGTGTGCAGGAGATAAGGGTGATTCATCTGTGTTTAAACGTGCGCGTGTGTGTGTTTGTCTGTGTGTGTGTGTAAGAGGATGTTTGTGCTTCAGAGGCATTTGTATCCATTTATGTTGCGTGCGCGTGCAAGCATTTTAACCACCATTTTTATAAATGCTCATGCCATTTTTGTATTAACACACAAAACATATATTTCTGTCCCTGTAGAGTACATCTTGTAGTATTTTGTCAGTGCACCTCACACCAGTAGATGGCCTCACTGAGTTTGATGGAGGGATGGTGTGTGTTCCTGTATTTATTGCAGTTATTAAAAATCGTAGGGACAGTTCACACTAGCACAGAGCTGCCAATGCCGTGTGATATGTGAAAGACTACAGGCATGTATGGATAATGTTTTCTTTCCAACCATTCAAACCCCCCAAAAATTTCTGTTTTACTTAATAATACATTTGCGTGCTTTTTAATGGGAAATATTGCATATCTTAAAGGTGAAGTGAGCGATATATTTATGTTAATATAAGTGTTATATCACTCTATATTCATACAGTGATCACTTATGGTGTGCGCGTTTCATAACTCCGATCTCTCAGTCACTCGCTCTGCATGTAATCGGCAAATACACTGATATCCAATCAGAAGAGAGAACGCTACAAACTGGCATGTCTCACTGCCGGTGCACACGCAGAGCGACAGATAGTTGAATGTTTATGCGCCTACAATGGCGGAGCAGGTAAAAATCCTTCCCAATGTCTGTTTTGATTAGGGCTGCAACTAACGATTATTTTGATAATCGATTAATCTGTAGATAATTTTCTCGATTAATCGATTATTAATCGATTAGTGTTTTGGCTCGTAAAATGTCAGAAAATGGTGAAAAATGTTAATCAATTTTCCAAAGCCCATGTTGACGTCCTCAAATGTATTGTTATGTCCAACACACACAGATATTTCAGTTTACTGTCATAATAGGATGAAAGAAACCAGAAAATATTCACATTTGAGAAGCTGAAATCAGAGAATTTGGAAATGTTTTATTAAACGATTAATCGATTATCAAAATAGTTGGCGATTATTTTAATAATCGATTAATAATCGATTCGTCGATTAATCGTTGCAGCTCTAGTTTTGATGGTTTTTATCATGTTTTATCGCACTTACGGATCTGAGATGATGCTAGATAACTGCTGCTTGAAGACCGCAGTGCATTAATGTGGTGACATGAGGACGAGGGAGGGGACTGCTAACTGCAGTCACTGACAGGAAGTTAGCTAAAAGAAGAACCATTACGCTCATAACACCTTTAAGGGATCTAATAAGTTTAAAGGTTGGGACTGTTGTACACAAAGATCATTTTACTTTAAATGGCAGCATGCATCGAGTGATAAGATGACTGTTATTTGAAATGATTAGAATTGCCTTCTGCAAAAAAACCTTCTCAAGCAATATCACACCACTCCTCAAGTAATGTATGACTATACATGAGAGCAGTCTGTATGTCACTTCCTGTTGTGAATACGGCCACGCCCCCTTCTGGGTGAAAACAAACTATCTACATCAACGTATAAACGTACATATACCTCTAAAGTTCATATATCTTGCCAAGAAAACCAATAAGTTATGAAAGCTGTCTTGGAAAAATTGTTTGGTAATGTAACTGGACTGGATTTAACAACATGAAAAGCGCAAAAAAAAAAGTAAACCATATAGTGTAGCACAGCAGCCGCCACTCTGTTTGGCGCCAAGAAACACTTAAACAAAACAACACATTGAGCCCGTGCCAGTGGGCCATATTATCATCTTCTTTCAAACTAATTGCCAGACCAAACAGCGACAGACATGCACGTGCAGGCTTCAACAACCGCTCATCATTAGGAGCTTCAACTGCGGTGTGCCATCCCTGTTGTCATGACAACTAGGCACCGAATTTTGGCTCGGAAACTGTCACATTGCAAGAGAGATTTTTCAGAGGCGTACGAGGTTTGAACGGTCCGTGCTCGTTGTGAAATACATGATCAGGATTGCCGGGTTGAGCAATGCCAAAGGCCCCAGGCTTCATCTTACACCATCACCTTCATTTGCCTTGAATGATTCCCTTATTTTCCTGTCCCCATCCTTCCTTATACTTTTTATGAGAGTGCCTGACATCTGCTTCCATCCCTCATTTTTTATTAAACACAAACACTCTCCGGAACATGCCATCAGGGCGGGCAACTCAACTCTTGCAGGACTGCAGACAAACATCCCAGTGGTTTTTATCATTACCCCATTTGCATTGCGTATCCTCTGTAGGTCTTTTTATCTTTAAGACCATTGGGTCTGTGTGCAGAAGAGAGTGTGCTTTGCAAGCGTGTGTCTATTTGTGTGAATGTGTGTGTGTGTGTGTGTGTGTGTGCGCGTGTGTGTGTGTGTGTGGGTGTGCCGTCAGCTAGCAGGAATGCATGGGTACCGCCAAAGCTAAGATGGCTGCCAAGCGCTAAGATGGCTGCCAGGATTCCACAGAGCGACAGCGCGGGAGAGAAAGAGAAGCAGAGACGAGTGTGAGAGGAATTGGGGGAGAAATAGACAGAGATGGACTTTCACTCTCTTGCAGAATGAGGAAAGAGTGTTGCGAGAAAAAAAATGAAAAGTGAACTCTATCCCTGCATGGTATGCCTTCCACGATCTAGAGTGATTAGGTGATTTTTGTTTGTCTCTTTTTGTCTCCCTGCTTTTGGCAACACACGGGACGGGGTGAATAGTGGAGCAGTTCGCTGGCACCTCGTCCGCCTAATGCCACCCAAGATTAGGACTCTGATTCGGGCTTAGAAGACGTTGAGATCGGGGGGCCTAGTTCTCGCTGCGAGGGGGCCACGTTCTGGCTGGGGAGACTTGGCCCAGGACGGCCTTAAAGCTTCAGTGCTGCAGGGTAATTGGCCTGAATGGTATATATGATACAACCATAAAACTCCACAAGGCTGCATTACGCATCTAAGGAAGAATGGCAGCCAGCGAGCCAAACAAAACTAGCTGAAGCAGGCAAGACTCTCTGCCTGCCTGCCCCTATGGAGGTTCATGTAAACACACACAGGAGATGCAATCCAAACAATACCTACAGCCCCACAGTGGACAGTTTGCAAGTACCCCTCAAGTTACAAGTCAGCAGTGGAGAGAAGTTGCGGTTTCTCGGGACCCCTTAACATTTCACCCATCGTTTACTGTCAAAACGTTTAGCTAAAACGCTGTGTATGTCAGAGCCAGAGTCTATTGGTGGAGAGAAGGTACAGAAATGGAGGGAAGCGGTTTTGTCCTTACATTTCCTGTGCATTTTTTAAGCACTCCGGAACTTACAAGTCAGCAGTAGAAAGCTGATGTTACTTTGGCGTTCTAGCACTTAACCCAACCTACACTGTCTACGACCTTTACTATAATAGTGTGTGTGTGTGTGTGTGTTTGTGTGGAAGTCCCTTGAATTTGAGGGAACAGAACAAGAGAAATGTGGTTTTCAAGCCAAAAAGAACAAGTAATCTAAAGAACCTAAGACACAACAAAAACTAAAATGTTCTTTGATGCCTTTTTAAGTTTTCCCACGGTGACCCACTCTAGAAATGAGGATATTAACCATTGTATGACTTTAACTGAGGTTCAACGTGAGCGGAAATATACCACCATCTTTAATCTCAGCCCAAGTTTCCTTCAACGGAAAGAATAAAAGAAAGGCGCCATTTTCCATCGAGTTTCTGACAAGTTCTCTCCGACGCTGTAACCTGCCCCCTCACCTTGGGCAGTATCCAGACATCTGTCCACCTGGCTAACCGTATCTCTCTCCCTTTCTCTCTCTTTTTTTCTTCTTTCTTTCTTTCTCTCAGAACAATCAGGACAATCAGACAACTCAAACCAGCAAGGAGACACAGACGTCAAGCCCCCACCAAATGGTGAGTTTACAAGTGTGTCCCGTTTGTACACACACACACACACACACACATATGCTCGTTTGTATGAACACACATACACACAAAGTTTGACATATCTGTGCCTACTACGTGCAATCACACCTATAGACACATGAACACGCTGTATACGCACACCACCCCTACATGCAGGCGTGCGTGTGTGTGGGTGTGTGTGTGTGTGTGTGTGTGTGTGTGTGCGAGTGAGTCCCGGCAGAGTTGGGCCGAAGTTTATTATGGTAAGGAGAGCTGACGGTACCGTAGCGTGGGGGTTGTGCTTGGGACTGTGGCGGGCCACTCATAAATCACACTGACGTTATTGGAAGATGGGAACCACATGGCCGCTGCCGAGCTGAGCGCTGACCTCATGCGCCGTCCCCGCTGTGGTTAACCCTGGACGGGGATGGAGAGAGACGGAGAATGGGAGAAAAGTGAAAGGAGGAGGGGGTAGAATGAAAATGAGAGTGAAGGGAACAGGGAGGAGGGAGGGGTGCAATGAAGGAAGGCGGGTTTAAAGTTTTTAAGTTCACCCAACCGTAAAGTTTAGGGTGTCCTTGATGCAAACTGCGCATAAACAGGGATACTATGGACATGGACATTATGGAGCTGTCACACACTTAGCAGAATTAACTTGGGGAGGTTAACATTAGCCTACTTCAGAATATCATACATACAGTCATGCCACAATGTACAGGGTCACTACATTATCGTCAGTGTTGAGGACCTGTTGAGGTTTTAGATAATTAGGTAATTTTTTTAAGCGTGCTGCATCTTTTTTACCTGACAAATGTAAGAATGTCTTCCCTATAAGGTTAAGAATAGGCTTGTTCTCAAGTTCAGACTAGGCTCAGGTTAAGGTAAATGTGAGTTTGAGGAGTTAGCACTTGGTTTGGGAGTTAAGCCTTCAATAACTGATTTTCCGACAACTTTTGGGCAGTAGAAACAAGTCATTCAGATATTATCAGTTGTTATGACATATGTGTAAGCAAAAAGCTGTCTATTTACGCTCCTAGCAGACTTGTAGCAACAGTAGCATTTGGAGTTCTTGGGCGCCTAAGAAAAGTATCTGGCTCTATAGCTGCTAAAGGCTTCACTGTGTTTACTAACTAGTTGCTAACTTTTATCTGCATGCAGTTTGGTAATGGAAGGTAGTCTACTGTGGGTTTTTAGGGCTTTTTCACTGTGATTAGCCAGGAAACAACACCCATGACAATGGTGAGAGTGATCCAAAACAGTAAGGTTAGATTTAAGCATAGCCTACTATTTGTTCAAATTTCGAGAAGTATGGTTAGCCATTAGCTTTACAATAGTAACATAATTCCAGTTTATTACGGGTTTGAATCCCGCCCGTGGTCGTTCTCTGTATTTCATTCCCCTCTTTGCCCCATTTCATCTCGGTCTCTCCAAACTGCCTAATAAATAAAAATTAAAAAACAACAACATCTCAACCCTTTTTTTCATAGTGTTGGCCGCCTATGGACAGCACTCACTAAGCTAATTGCTCCAATCTGGAAACACATGCGATGTAGCTAAAAAGTTGACTGGGCAAAAATCCTCATATTAATGAGTATTTGGAAACACGGTTACATTTCCCTTTTGTAGAAACATCCACTGAAGTTCATAGACCAATTTACTCGTTCAACTTTAACGTATCCTATTTGGTGTAGTTATGGGGTTTTCTTTATCTCAAAAAAGTGGTTTTGATTAATTGACTAAATTTGTGTCTTGTTTAAAACAACATTGGAACGTTCTTGTTTCTAGTCCCGAAAACAGCTACTTTTTCTGTAATAATGGCTAATTCCTAATTATTTCCTAAATACTTTGGTAAGTACAATATGTAATCATAACATCGGTAGAGATAAGTTTAACATACCAGAATTTTCCTTTTAAGGTTTATGGTTACCGTACCATAGGAATGTTCTCATAAAAACAAGTGCATGGATGTGTGTGTATATGCATGACAGCTTGAATATCTATAATGCATCATTATATACCGACACGTGTGCTTTGATCTGCGTGTGCATGATATAAACATAAAGATCATAATACATAATGTTTTATACATTACACAGCTGTCCATATGAGGGCTATGCTCACTTGTTGGACCTGATTGGTTGTGTGTGTTGGACTGTCGACAGTATGATATAAAATAGAATAGAATGAAAAAATGAACACGTCCAAACCAAATGCCTGTTGTATCTCATAGGAAACACATGGTCCCACTGGATGACACCAGCAGTGTGTCAAACTTTTCCATACATGTGTTTTTCAGCTCCTTCTGCATGTCTGTGTGTGTTTGTGTGTGTGCTGATGGTGTGTGTCTCTGTGCACACGCGTCATTTTATGCATGTTTTGGTATATGCAGTCTGATCTCACACACTCTTCTTTCTCTCTCTCTCTCTCTCTATGTCTCTCTCTCTCTCTCCCCCAGGCCACTTGAGTTTCCAGGACTGCTTTGTGACTTCAGGGGTGTGGAACGTAGCCGAGCTGGTCCGCGTGTCACAGAGTGAGTCATGAGCTATACTTTCATCTGTCAATCTCAGCGTAGACAACACACTGTCCCCCATCAGCCCTTGTTACACTTCATATAGTCACCTTGTCAACAACAAACAAACAACAATGAATTCACCCTAATAACTAGTCTATCTTGAGCTTGATAGGTCTTATTGCTCTGAGCTGTAAAGGTCCATTGAACCTTTAAAAATACATCAATGAGACACACCATTGCACTGGGTGTCATGTTTCCTTTTTACCCTTAAACACACACACAAAGACACAAACACACACACACACACACACACACACACAAACTGTATCTAATTTTAACTCAATCCCACAAACAGTGTCCTGCTGCTGTAAACACTCACTACTAGTTTACCAAATGTGTTCGAATCCACAGCAAAAAAGTCCCCAGCACATGTGCTGTTTTTATTAACGATTGAGTAGAGTACGGTTGCCAGCTGCTTTACAATATATGTTTTTTTTTTTTTTTTGCAAATGTAATTTTAGATTTTGCCCTGTTTTCAAAGATTGAGATCTTCAATAGAAACCCCAATAGGTTTTGGGGCTGAGTGCCACAGACAGACAGGCAGGACGGGGAAATCAGAAAGTTGGCTGGAGATCCACTGATATTAAACATATTTAAGAGTAAGGTTACTCACGGTAGGCATTGTTCCAGTCTCGAAGCCTTCAGTTTGACTTTCAATCCATCATCAGGTGCACTGTGGTGTCAGGAGGGAACAGCTAATAAATACCAGGACACAAAGCTGCTTGTGATCAGGGCGCCGCATGAAAAGGCGAGACACTCCACTCAAAACAAGCGGGAAGTTCATGTTAGCGCTTGGGGAGAAACTCAAGGGATCACGAAAAACCTCCACTGGGGCCCGTGAACGTTTCGACAAAATGTATAGAAATCCATTCGGTAGTTGTCGAGATAGTTTTTAGTCTTGACGAAAATGGTGACGGAACAAAATTTCCATCCATTGATCAAAATAATAAATAGTAACACCAACCTTTCCTTTAAAGGTCACCTATTATGCAATTAGATCCAAACTGCCAGTCATCAGAGCAGACTTGGCTTTTTTTAGAAGGCGGGGCTAAAAGAGACAGGCTCTAAAACGGAGCATTTCAGACGATGGCTGAAAAGAGGAGATTCTCTCATTGGCACTATGATAAATAAAAAAGGTTTTTTCAGGACACTATACAATAAAAACAGTTTATAGAAGAAACCGAAATTACAATGTTGAACCTGAAAATTAGCATAATGTGTGACCTTTAAAGTATTCCCTTTTACATAATGTAGTTGCAAATGTTCTGATATTCTTCTATTTAATGTGTGTGTTTGTGTGTGTGCGTGTGTTCCTCAGCCCCGGTGGCTACAGCGAGTGGCCCTAACTTCTCCCTGGCTGACCTGGACAGTCCCGGATACTACAACATCAACCAGGTGACCCTGGGACGGCGCTCCATCACCTCCACCCCCTCCACCAGGTACACACATGCAAACACCCAAAGCACACACACACTCAAAAACTACTTACTTTCCTCTACTAATATTCTTGTTTTCTTAATTCTATAACCTCTTGACGCTTGTGTATTTTTGATGCTAAGCTTGCTCTGCTTTTTGATTGTGCTCTTTCTTTCCCCTTTCTCCTCCTCCACCCCCCTCCCTTCTTTTTTCCTTCTTCACTGCTAATCCTTCTCGTTCCCTCTTCATTTTTCTCGCCAATCCGTCCGTCACTCTGTCTGTGTGTTTGTGTCTTTTGTCTCTGTGATTTCCCCTCTCTCGCTCAATCTTACGCTGCAGGACTGAAATGGAGCTTTATGCAAGTCTCCCACGGAGGTAGTTACACTCATTACAGAATATCTCCCTTGATACTAATGTAACACAGACCCCTGCCTCACATTTGCACAAAAGCCACACACGCATGCTGTCCCATAGATATGCACATGAGCGTGCACATATTTAAACATTTTGGATCCGCAGTGAGACGCGGTACGTTCACAGCCCCCATTGTTTTATTGGTCACAGATGTACGAGTCTATAAGAATCTGCAAACGCACACAAATGCGTTCCAGCATCACCGTGCACACTTTTTCTATGCCCGCTTCTTTCTAGCGTGAGGCTGCTTCGGGGGGCCAGTATGGATACAGCATGTTGAATAAATTCTGGCGTCACGTTTTGTCTCGCTGTCTCCAGTTGTGCTGCATTGTGTCCCCCCCCCCTGGCGAAGACATAATACGAAAACAAAACATTGAAGGAAAAACCTTGACATTTTGGGATTTTAAGAACTCTTGATTTCATGCAGACACGTGTCTGGATCAATGGGGGAAATGAGCACTCACGTTTGTCCTCAAATGTCCCACAGATGATATACTGTATGTGCATTCATTAGAGCCCCAAATACCCCTTAAGCAGTGCCAGTTAGTTTCAGTGAGAAACCAGGCTAACATGCAAGTTTCAGATATATTGGTAAAACGAACATATTGTGAAAAGACGTCCCTTTAAAGGTGCACTATGCAGTTTCAGTGGGGGGGGGGGGGATTTGTTTACATTTGCAGAGCCTGCAGTTAGTTTACAAAACTTACATATTTTACATGTTAGTTTGAGTATTGAATAATTCTATCATAATAAAACAAAATGATTTAGAGGAACCTGGAACCAAACGTAAGACTAGAATATGTTTGTAAACCAAACTGTAGGCCCTGCTGCTCTAAACAACAACAACAACAACAACAACAACGGTGAAACAGTAACCTCTCGGTAAAGCTTCCTATCTTCAAACAGTGTTCTAGGGATCACATTTTCTTTTGGGGAAAGTTTATGAGAATATACCTTTTAGAAAATGTTCACTTCTCTGACACACCCAAAGTTACATATTGCACCTTTAACGCCGTCGCACCCAGCTTTGTAAAAGAAATTAATCCTTCTCCGCTTTTTTCCTCTCAGCTCCAACAAGCGCAAGTCCATTGACGACAGTGAGATGGAGAGCCCGGTGGACGATGTCTTCTACTCTGGCCGTTCCCCGGCGGCCGGCAGCAGCTCTCAGTCTAGCGGTTGGCCCAATGACGTGGATGCAGGTAGTCCCACCTCTACAACCCTATCACATTCTCCTGGAGCTGGGCTTAGGGTCCACATCAACTCAGACACAAACCTTTTAAAGGGATTTAAAAGTAATGTTATTAAAAACAGAATAATGCTTTGTTGGGAGGCTGCAACATAAACAGCTCCTCCAGGTTTTTTCTTTTTTCTAACGAGAACAGCCTTAACGTTTAATTGGAAAGAGCCTTAAAAATATCCTTTTTAAAATATTATTTCCCTATGATGTCAAAAGAATGGTTTAACATTTTGGGTAATACTCTCATTTGCTTTTCTGGTTCAGAATTATACTACTTATTGCCTCTGTTTCATGCTGGCAGTAGCTTTATATCTACTGTAGAGGCATCACCAAACTTTGGCAAGAAAGGACTAAATGTATTCCTCAAATCTTCAAACTACTCCTTTAAATATTTATGAATAACTGAACAGTCCAAGTTCGAGAACAAAGAAAATATCTTCTATCTTTTATATGTTAAATCGTGATTGGCGCAATGAGGGATGAAAATGCAGAGGCCAGAAAATAAAAATTAATTTGTTGTTGGTTGTAGGAGCCTATGGTAACAAGCTTAAAGACTAAATGTTTATTGGGGCCCTCTAATACAAATATTTTCCAGGTTTATAATCATTTGACTGTAACTGACTTGAAATGGACCAGAAGCCCCCAGCTCTCCTCCTTCCACCAACAAGCCTCTACTGTGTTCACCCTTCTCTCCATCACTTGATCCCCTCATCATCCCGACTCTCTTCCTCATCCTCTTGCATTCACAACTTCTAACCTACAACCTGTAAACCCCCCCCCATCCCTCCCACACACACACCCAGCAGAACAGGCCTGTTGAAGGCAGAGGAAACATCATTATGCAGCAGCAAGACTTAAATGGCCAATTTAGCAAAAAAACACCTTTCTCTCTCTTACTCCTAGTGGTTTTGAGAGTGTTTTTTTTCGGAGGTTTTGAGATTTCAAACCGCTGAAACTTCTGCCACCGCCCTAGCGCAATGGAAGTGGATGACAATATCGTCCATGCCATGAAACGTGGCAATTGAAGAAGAAAAAACTCCCAGTTTCTGAGAATAATTTTCATTGGGGGACTATTTTTAAACTGAAAAAAAAAAATCATCCCTGTAAAATCTGTACTGGTGAGGCCTCTCAAAGTACATGTTACTGTCAACGTTTTTTTTCCTATATAACTTTTCTTACATGAGCACCACATCTCAGTTTGTGATAGGTGGAGG